>NC_137471.1:17661768-18261768 GCF_964235325.1 Thermobia domestica | reverse complement strand
AGAACCGTGAGACGTAAAACTTTGATTTTGTCATGTTATCTTTTACATGAAAAATAATGTAAAGTAATAAATACAGTGGTCAGTGAATTTCTGTGTGTTTCACATGACCGAGGTACGGTATGTGTGTTCCATACTGTGGTAAAAATAAAACCACAAATAAATTAATTTTGGACTAGCAATGCGTTTATTTAGTAGAGGAGCTTTAGGACTAGACGTTTATTGCCATCTTACGTTTGATGTACAATAGTTTTTCAAATTTAGGACGGTGTCAGCCTGAGGAATATGATACTTAATAAACAAGGGAGGATTTGATTGTCAGTGATTTGTTTCGAGAAATTATGTTAGATTATAAAGGTAAATGAGCTAATGGGTTGGAAATTCGTAGGCTTTCGGACATTCAGATCTCAATGTGATGGCAATTTGTTCTCTACAGGTAACGAGTTAAATTGATTAGCTTTCTTAGAAAAGTAACAGTGAGTGATAATCATCGTATTAAAACAAATGATGAATTTTTACTGATTGATACTATAAAACTGTACCAGAAGCATCCAGTAAAAACTAACACCAGCGTACAGTTTCGGAGCGCTCCTCATTCCATCGTCGGCGCGGTAAAAGAAAAATATGTTATTACATTTATTTAACTTCGTGATTATTCTTTTAAACTATTCGCAAAATTTTCAAAGGAGTTTTGTTGAGAAAGCTGATCACAAACGTTTAAAAGATGAAAGTGTCACGGGGCCGCGGTGGCTCAGTGGTAGAGCGTTCGCCTCTGGTGCATGGGGTCCTGGGTTCGATCCCAGTCCGCGCCAAGTGAACGTTGTGGTGGACAAACACCGTGTGCGTGGATTTTTTCGGGGTTCTCCCGTTTCCTCCCACTTTCTTCATTCCACCATTTCATTCATTTCTCATAATCACCGTCTCCTTTAGCCTAGCTGGCATAACCGTGGGACATAAAACGTAAAGATTGCATTGCATTGAAATTGTCACGTTAAGAAAATAAAATAAGTTTGGTTCCAAGTAATACTTTCGAGGCATGACACCCAGCTGAGTCTGCTGGAAAGAAATACTTAATATAGAACAAAGTGTTGTTCTTTAAAGATGTTCAGGAAGATACTTAAAAAGAAATCACACGTTAGTGTTAAACTCAGTTGTATATGTGTATTATCCGTGTGAATAATAGTTGTAGGATTGAGCTTTCCCCGGAAGTAGTTGAGATTAGAAAATGTGTCTAAATTGCGTCTGTGATGGACTGTCATTGAAAAGAAGGCATATGATGTTATGTTGGATGTTATTCTTCAGTTAAGTATGGGTAAGATGGTTCCGTTATAACTAGAAATGTGTGGTCAAGACACCTAACCAAATAGAAGTAGAAATCGCTATCAAGAAATTAAAGAAACAAAAATCTCCGGGTGTAGACGAAATTCCAACTGAGTTAATTTTAGCTGCAGGAGGAAAAAATGTGGAACAAGATACACAAACTCCTTATCTGGAACAAGGAGGAATTGACACAAGAGTGGTAAGAATCAATCATTGTTCCAATTCACAAAAAAGGCGATAAAACAGATTGTAATAATTATCGAGGGATTTCTCTTCTGTCAACATCCTATAAAATCCTTTCAAGCATTCTATTAGCAAGATTGACCCCACACGCAGATAAAATTATTGGAGACTATCAGTACGGATTTAGACGAAATCGATCAACTATCGACCAGATATTACCATTCGATAAATACTCGAAAAGGAATGGGAATACAGTACCCCGGTACATCAATTAGTTATTGATTGTAGTTATTTATTGATTATTGATTGAGGATTTACGACTCGGTTGGGAGAGAAACATTGTACAACATTCTTACAGAATTTGGAATACCGCAAAAGCTACTTAGATTACCTAAGATATTTTTAAATTGAATCTCAGTGTAAAATCCGGGTAGGAAAATTCTTGTCCACGAGCTTTTAAGTCAAAAATAGCCTAAAACAAGACGGAACTTTGTCGCCATTATTATTCAACTTCGGCATGGAGTACGCTATAAGGAAAATCAAATATAGCATCCAGGACCTAGAGCTGAATGTTATTCAACAGATTATGGCGTATGCTGATGATATAAATTTAATAGAGGATGATAGGAGAACAATAGAAAGAAATGAAGAGCTCTTATTAAACGATTGCAGGGACATGAGTTTAGAAGCAAATGTGGAGAAAACTAAATACATGGAAGTTCGTACGGATCGTAATTCTGCAAATTATGGATGCGTTAAAATATCAAATAATACTTTTGATTAAGTGGATGCTTTCAAATATCTAGGATCAATATAAACAGACGAAACCATATTCACGAAGAAGTTAAATGTTGACTAAAACCAGAACATTCGTGGTATTCAGTTCAAAATCTTTTGTTATCGCGAATTCTGTCGAGGAATTTGTAGCTTATCAATCATACCTGTTTCCCTGTATGGTTGCAAAACATGGTCACTTGCTCTAGAGGAAAAAAATAGACCGCAAGCATGTGAGGACAAGATCCTGAGACGAATATTCGGAACCAAGAGGAACGGGGATAGGGAATGATGGTTACTTCATAACGACGAATTGCATAATTTGTACCGTTTTCCAAACATTGTTAGGTTCATCAAATCTAGGAGGCTCAGGTGTTCATGTTTTGTAGGCAGAATGGAAAAAAGTAGGAACGCTTTCAAAGTTTTAATTGGAAATCCAATCGGATAAAAGGTCATTAGGGAGACCTAGGCGCAGATGAGAGGACTATATTAAGATGAATCTCGCAGAAATAGAAATACAAAGTAGAAACTGGATGCAGTTGGCTAAGGATAGCAGTCAATGGGGAGCTTTTGTGAACGTGGCATTGAACCTCCGGGTTCCATAGGCCATGGTCTAAACAGCTTTCCCAGATGTTCTTGCCTTTAAACAGTACTTGAATGTAGATACATGAATACAGGATGTGCCGTGTATTATTCTTCAGCGTTACTATTGTGTAAATCGCGTATTGTCACGTCTGTTAACTATAGGAACAAATGGGTAGAACTGACTGGAAATAACACCGTATATAAGTAAGTGAGATTGGTGTCTTTCAAAATATTGCAGCTCTGTGAACACATATTTTTATACCTAGGAAGTCAGGAAAGAAGTTCCGTTTACTGGAAAAGTCGGGAAATTTCATATCACTGTGGTAAAATGCGAAACAGTACTTCATAGGTTTTACTAAATATCTTTCTACAAATTATTCAGAGGGTGTTCCCAAGCACAGAGTAGCAGTTTTGACATAATCATGAAATAACAGGGATTTTGTTTGAAGTTTTTTCTTTTCTTTTTTTTTTTCTTTCTTGTTTTGGAATTCTGTTTTCCAGAAAAGTTTTGTTTAAATTTACTTGTTTATTTTAAACGATCTTTGTAAAACGTGAATGGAAAAACATGGCCTTGGCTTTTAAGTGTAAGAATGTTTCTGTTTTCCAAGAAGTGTTCGTTATAAATTACAAATTTTCTTGCTTGTCGACCTTGCATCTGGAATTTTTTAAGGGTATGCTGATCGTACTTTTGAATGTTTGTTATGTGAGCCTGTATATGATATTTTTGCCAGAATGTGTTGGTGCATTGTACCACTTAACAGTCTGGGGAAGTGCGCATGAATACCCTCTTTTTATAAACGTATTTCTTTTTATTTTTGTGGATTGGATGTGATGAATATGGTATGCTTTGGTTTTGTTGTATTAAAATGACTAAACTGAATGTTACAGGAAATAGTTTATTCTGTTTCAATGTTAAAAGTGGCTTGGCTACGTTTTGAACTGTTTAGAATTGATAACTACGGTAGAGGGTGAAGATTGTGATATACACATTAAAAATTCCACTGAAAAGGTGATCATAAATCGCATTTTAATAACATTGTTCCAAATGAGAAAAATTTTGCCTTGGTAATGGAGGTAAAACAAAGCTTGTTTTATATGTATGGCAAGGTTTAAGTGAAGTAGTTAATATTTCTGCAGAAAGTTCAACCACGCCAAGTGCGAGATTCGCAGCGTTATCTCGTTGTGAAGGGAAAATCTTCGTCTGAAGTTTTTAACGAGATCAAATCAGTTTAGGGCGAAGAAATTATGAATCGTACGAGTGTGTTTAAATGGTGTCGTGAGTTTAAAAACGGTTCAAGTGCTGTGCACGATGAGCAAACGAGTGGAAGACCATCGATTTTCACTGATTCGCTTGTTGAAAAAATTGAGGAAGCTGTTCGTGGTGACCGTAGATTGACTTTGGATGAACTTTCGGTAATGTTCCCACAAATCTTCAGATCTCTGCTGCATGAAACGATTACACAAACACTCGGATTTTATAAACTGTGGGTTTAAAATCAAGGTGGGTCCCAATACAGTTGACAGAGGAGCACAAATTAAATCGAATTGCAACCTCCAAAGAATTTTTGGAATGACATGAACTTGAAAGTGATGATTTTTTGCACTCTGTTGCGACAGGAAATGTAACTTGGGTTGCCCGCCTTCAGACTATCATCTGCAGGGTGTCTATTGGTCACGAAAGTCATGAAAAACTCACGAAATCAGAAAATGGTTATGAAAGTCAAGAAAAAGTCACGAAATTTAGCTTTATGGTCACGATTTTTTTTTTTTTTAATCTGTACGAATATAAGTACAGATTCGAAAATTTTGTTGTATAAAACGTCAAAAATCACCGCCAAAAATGTCTGTTGCCGGCTTTAGACGCTACCAAATCGCAAGCAAAGCATGCTTCTCGCATGCATGAAAATTCGGCCTAATTCACATTCAGATTCGCTCTTGAGACTGTCCTTCAGCTGGCATCATTGAGCAGTAGCAATGCAAATCGCATCGCATCGCATCGCCGAAACCACCTACGCATCTAACCAGTTTATTCAACTGTGAGAAGATACAAACCTTTTAGCACTCCAAGGAACAGCCTTTGAAAATAGAGATAAGATAAAGATAAGTGCTGAAGAATATAGTTACTGTTATTAGTTTTTGAGTGTTATGAAATTTTATGGTTTGATAAAGAAAAGGTCACGAAATTTCATTTTGGAATTTTAGTAAACACCCTGATCTGCTCACCCCTTCCTGAAGATGCACATGGGTGGGAAAAAAGTTTCAACTGATGAGGAAATGAAGATGGAGGTGAAGAAATGGGCAAAAGGGGTAGAGGCAAATTTCTTTCACTAAGACATTAAATATATATATATATATATATTCCTTGTCTCACTAAGTGCATCGAGAGGGATGGCGATACATGGAAAAATAGTTCACATATGTACCGATGTAACCGTGTAGAGGTTTTGTTTTAAATACATTTTTTGAAACCTACAAAGATCTAGTACACTTATTTCCTAGGCGTGCCTCGTATATTCTTATACAAAAAATTGTAAATAATAATACAATTATTTAAAAAGAACTTTTTTTTTTTTTTTTTTTTTCCGGAAGCATCCAGTAACATACAATTCTGGCATATGGTTTAGGACTAGTTCTCGTTTCTTCTTCAGTACCGGTGAAGTTTCGCTTCTAAATAAATGATATGGTGAAGATTACATTTCTTCAGTATATCTTTTGTTTAGAAGCAAAACCTCACCAGCACTGAAGAGGGAAAGAGTGCTACTTCGAAACCGTAGGAAAGAGGTGTATCTTACTGGATGCTTTAGGTAAAGAATGCTGTTCTTTTTAAAAGTTAATATGCATTTCATCGGTTCTTTAACATTTTATCGTTCTATTTACAGATTTCTTTAATTCATGAATACTATTTGTACTTCCCAGTTTTTAACTCTCCTCTGGAACCTTGGATAAAAACAGGAAGAAGAAGAAAATAAACTTTAAGGAATAAAATGGCGGACTTACTAAGGGAAGAGCAGTGCTAGAGCACACTTCGTTACATTCAACGATCAGAAGTCGAAATATCTAAAAGAAACTCAACACAAAGTAGAAGATTCAAAACATTGATTGATTGGGGGCCAAATGAAGTAGACACACTCGTATTTAAAAATTTATCCATCCATTTAAAACATTCAAAATTCAATTTAGACAAGGGATGGTTAAGTGATGGATGGGAAGCAGTAATTACAAAATTCGAACAGCATCAAAAAAAAAAAGTGATCGTTGAATTTAACAGTGTTCCAACACTACTGTTCCCTTGGTAAGTCCGTTCTATTTTATTCTTTTTGATGTTTTTCTTTCTTTCTTTTCTTTTCTGTTTTTATGCTCCATGACCAGGACTCCAGAGGAGTCGAAAGCTCGGAATTCCAAGTAATATTCAGGAATTACAGAAATCTATAAATAAAATGAATGAATTTCTGAGCGTAACTTTAAATTATCTGAGAATAACATTTTCGTTGCGGTTGCGAGGATATTTCATTGCAATGATAAATGTTGTGAAGGATAGCTTCCTGTTTTAGTAAATCACAATCTTTATTGTGATTCAACATCATTGTGCAAACTACATATGTAACAATGTGGTGAAGACATTAAAATTTTTTTATATATTTGATGATAAGCATCACAAATAATAGAGAACATTCTGTAACTACATGGGGCAGTTTGTTAGAAATGCAAACGCAAATTATTGCGATTCCACAAATGTCTAGCACGAGTTGCATGTCTTTTAGTCGAGATTTTTGACAAATTCCCATTTCGTTATTTGAAGAGTCCTCTTACCGTGTAGCATATTACACATACTTCAACTTAAACTTTGCCATACCTTTAATATCAAACACTGTTTTGTCCATTCCCTCTCACATATAGAATAACACTATTAACAAGCGGATTTTGACCGGCTTCCCAGAGGTTTTCGATCACTTACCCAGTAAAATGTTCGGAAGTTTCTGTTTTCAAGCATTTAATAGTCATTCTTTACCGTAGTTGTCAATACCATGTTTCATTTCTTGCAAGCAGCAGGGTCCTTTTAACATGAAACGGGATAAATAAGTTCTTACAATATAATACTTGTATTATGTTCTACGTTCGCATAAGGGATTTCAGTTGTCGTATTTCTGTTTGTAAGTATTATCCCGTGAGAACTGGCTATACATATGTTCAACCTTCTTTCCCTTTTTTGATTGTTTCAATGGTATTGACAGATGGCTATTAGGATGTCGAAGATACTTCATTGAGCGTAGATATTGTCTTCGTTTTTTGCCAATACAATTCCAGCAAAAGCTTTTTCTTTAGTATAGATAGCCGTGCACAGAAACTAGTATGAAATGCTAAAATACTTGTTTTTGAAATATTATTATTTTTAAACCTTCAAGCTTGCCAAGGCAGTTGTTAAAGAACGTTTTAATAAGAGAAGGTTAAAATGAAAAGGAAAGCAAATGGAGGAAGAAAAATATTTATGTAAGTACTTTACTAACCCATGTTTTCTGCAACTATGTCCCAAGATCCTGACTTATTAAAAATAATACTGAATTTTACCATCTTTTCTTTTGCTTGTTTTTCGTAAGTGAAAGGAGATAATGAAATATAACTTGCCACAATCATGGGTAATGCTATTCTACAACAGAAAATATGAACCTGAAGAATTTTCAGTGTTGCCATCCATAGAAAGTACATTGTTACCAGAATAACAATTCCCCCAAAATCTAAGTTAAGGCAGCAGTAGCGAAACGAACTCAACTGCATTTGATTACGCATCATATTGTCTGGGAATCCTGTGAACTACTTTTAAAATAATAGTTGTATTTAGTTTGTAATAAACAAAATAGTTTTAACATACAGTGGTTAAAATAAATAATAGTTATTTAAAAAATAGTGCACAGGATTCCAAGGCAACATAATACGTAATCAAATGCAGTTGAGTTCGTTCCTGTAGTCGCTGCCTTAACTTAGATTTTGAGAGAATTGTTATTCTGGTAACACTGTAATTTCTATGGATGGTAACACTGAAAATTCTCTAGGTTCATATTTTCTGTTGTAGAATAACATTATTTATGATTGTGGTAAGTTGCATTTCATTATCTCCTTTCACTTATGAAAGACAAGCAAAAGAAAGAATGGTAAAATTTTTGTATTATTATTAGTAAGTCAGGCTCTTAAAAAGTAATATCGTCGATATTTTATGCGCTTATAGTTAGTATGGAATGCGTAACAGTTTTTTTTTTTTTTTTTTTTTTAATATTTTATTTATTTACTTTCATCACCATTTTAATCATGTCCCATTAAAGTTTTCTTGCAGCTAAATGAACAAAAGCCAAAGGTTTTGTCCCGAAAGCTAGAAAAGAATTCAAAAATAAGTATTTTCATAATTCCTTCATGATAGTTCTAATCGGAATTCGATAGATAGTATATGGAAGACTTCCATCCACATTATGGCATGTTTCGTTTTCAGTGAAGTGTTCTAGATTGAGAAATAAGTCGTAATCTGGTGACTGTGAAGGATATGATGCGAGTCCATAACTATTCTGCTTTTGCGGTATCATTCCACTTGTATGCAGTTTTGCTTTGTTTGTTAAGACGTATTTTCCTCTGCTTCTTGAGTAGTGCAGGATCTTCAGCTTTCATTTTTTGTGTAATTTCGCAGTTTTTAAGATAATAAAAATCGGTCTGAATGAAGGTGAACCACAGTATATGGTTTCATCTTGTATCATAAACATAAGTTGCACACAGAATATTGGCCAAGGCCTAGTTAAACTGAGTAAAGGATTAGTGTTTTAATTGAGTGTTTTATGAATGTAAATGTACTTCTTCTCACCTGCTTCGCATAGACACACAAAGTCTTTAGTGCTTCTGTTTGAAGTTTTCTGCTTGTTGCTTCCTCTTCACTGTGTCATCTTAAACGTTTGAGTGTCCTGTGAAATGCCGCACGTTTTGGTGAGCTTGTGATGGATCCAGTGATATTTCTGTCTGTCTTTCTGAGAATAGTTTTTAGAGATAATAACTGATCATTATCCCCAGGAACGCAGGGAAGAGGAAGACAGTGAAAAGAAGAATGTTGCCAGAGCTGCCATGGCATTTCATAATTTGTTGTCTTTTCTCAATATTTAAAGTGTAATAGACGTAATGTTTATAAAATAATATAATATAAAGCTTACTTCATCTTTTTCATGTCCGTATTGTTTGTAATTTTGTGTCGATAATTTCGACACCACCAAATTCTGATGCGTTCTTCTTGACACGATAACTTAGATCTACCCAAGTTGCCTTCTTTCTTTCATTAATTGAATCAAAAGATCCAATATATTTCATTCAGTCAAATTTTTTCTTGTATGCCTTATATCTGGAGAACTACATACAGTGTTGCCAAACCCAAACTATCAGTTAACTCAGTATGATGTGCTTATTCCGTAGAAGATACGAAAACTAGATATAGGGGTCGTTCAAAAATTTTCTGGCCACTGATCCTAAAGCTAATTATTGGCTAAAATTGCAATCTTTCGATTTTTTTTTTTTTTTTTTTTTTTTTTTTTAGCACTGATAATTCCTGTTTTTAGCCTACAGGTGTATGACTGTATAACTTAAAATTCCCTATATGTGTAAATTCACAACACTTAATAGTGCTCACAATTATCAGTCTTTATTTGTGCTCGTCATTACGATTCAGTGTTACCAATCTGTATATATGCTTACCATATCCTGTATAGTATGGAAATTCTGTGTTGCACAATTCAATTCAAATTACGATTTTTTTTAGTTTAATAATATACTCTGTAATCCCTTTGCTTGTGAATTTACCACTATCCTGATTTAGTTTAGGCATCAGAAATTGATGTTATTAAAATTATCTACATAAAATTATAAATAATACATACATGAAAGGTAAAGTGCCTAATGAAAGGTAAAGGAAAGGAAAAGTTTGTTTTCTGTACTTGGTTTTGTTTACAAGCAACTTGAAACCCTTAAATATTTTTGTAATCGATATGTTCAGTAAAATGTAAGCAAAAGGCTAATACTCACCGCAGAAGACAAACCACTCCTCTAGGAAGTACTTCTGGGAAACATTATCTCAATCTTCAACGTAGTTACAGATCGAAAAGGATCGCAGAGAGAAATGTGAATGGGTAAAAATGGTTAAAAAGGATTTAAGATATGCGAAGCGTAATTCTTTTTGTCGGACATAAACAGATATTAATGGTAACTTACTTATTTATGTTCACTGTTGTTCACTGTTTTTTAAATTACCTTCCAGACCTTGGAGGGCCCGACAAGAAGAATTAGGCTTCGCTTATTTTAAATCATTTTTAACCAATTTTACCCGTCAACATTTCTCTCCATGTTTTAAATTCTTTTCGGATTGTGACTAGGCTAAAGATGGAGACAATGTTCTCCAAAACTGCTTCCTAGAGGAGTGGTTTGTCTTCTGCGGTGAGTATTAGCCTTTTACTTACATTTTTCTAAATATTATCACAGCTCGCAACACAGTGATAAGGATATTTTCAGTGTTTTAAAATATATATATATATAATATTCTACAATAAAGAAATAATGTAATTAAAAGGCTAATAGTCACCTCAAAAAAACCTCATCACAAGAAAGTACTTTCGAAAAATATCGTCTTCATCGTCAGCCTAGGCACACTTCAAAAAGGATTTGAACCATAAAAAGAATTTTAAAAATGTGCGGAGTGAAAATTTTCTTATCACCAGAATTAGACATATGTTAATAATAATTCACTTGTCACTGTTCATTGTTTCTTTCTTTTTTCATTATCTTCCAGACGGCGAAAATGAGTAGCAAAAACATTGCTCCAAATAGCATTTATGTCACCTTTATCTGAATTGAGTGCCGGTTTCTCCTTATGAATGTAATAAGCTTCTTTAATTTGCCAACAATGCAACTGAACAGAAAATCAAAGAAGCTTATTACATTCATAAGGAGAAACCAGCACTCAATTCAGATAAAGGTGACATAAATGCTATTTGGAGCAATGTTTTTGCTACTCATTTTCGCTGTCTGGAAGATAATGAAAAAAGAAAAAAAAAAAAACAGTAAACAACAGTGACAAGTGAATTACTATTGACATATGTCTATTTCTAGTGACAAAAGAAGATTTTTACTTCGCACATTTTTAAAATTCTTTTTATGGTTTAAATCCTTTTTGAAGTGTGCCTAGGCTGACGATGAAGACGATGTTCTTCGAAAGTACTTCCTAGTGATGTTTGTTTGTTTTTTGCGGTGATTATTAGCCTTTTACTTTCATTATTTCTAATCATTATCACCGCTCGCAATATAATGATGATTATGTACACTCATGTCCAAAATTATTGTCGCATGTCTATAAATAAGTTGTTGTAGGAATATAATTTGATAACGAATTCACTTGGTATTTCTTATAATGTTAGTATGTGTATAATCGGCAAAGACATGTATGTAGCAAATTTCATGTCAAAAGAGCAGTAAATAAGAATAATAAAACGAAAATAAAACTTTCTTATCCATTCAGCAACATTTTGTTTTACTCATTCTAATTTTCGTATTTATAATTCTTTTCCTATGAAATTTATCACAAATATACATTTCCCGATTATACACATAGTATCAGTGCCCTGCAAAATCATTAGCAATTTATATTCTTACAAGAAGACAGTTATAGATATGCGACAATCATTTTGGACATGACTGTACATTATTTAGAAATATCGAAAGTGATGGACAATATTATTAGTTTTTTTTTTTTTTTTTTCAGTTCTGTTTGTATTCCTCGTATACATTATACATATACGTACATTATACATAAATATTATATAATATTATATTATATTATATTATATTTATTTATTTATTTATTTATTTACAAATGTTTCAGATTCAGATTTTAGTCCATTTTACACTCAAATAATGTAACATAAAGTATACAAAGAGCAACAACAAGAACTGGGATAAAGAAATATGTTCAAAATATGTACCAAATTTACAAAAACATTATTTTTATTCTGAAATGTTTTCTAGTGTTAAAAATATAAACATCAGACGGTAAACTATTGTACAATGATGCCAGTGTTAAGTACAAAGAACATTGTACAATTGAAAATTTAAGCGTATATGTTAAGAGCCTAACATACCTAGGTACTAAAAATAGTTTTTCATAAAGGAGATAATGAAATGCAACTTACCACACTCATAGATCTGTTACTCTACAACAGAAAATGTGAACCTGAAGAATTTTCAGTGTTGCTATCCATAGGAAATACAGTGTTGCCAGAATAACATTTCCCCCAAACTCTAAGTTAAGGCAACGACTAGAGGAACGGATTTAAGTGCATTTGATTACATATCATGTTGTTTTGTTATCCTGTGAACTACATTTTAAATAACATTTAATTTTAATAACTGTATGTTAAAACTATTTTGTTTATTAGAAACTAAATACAACTATTATTTAAAAAGTAGTTCACAGAATTCCAAGACAACATGATACGTAATAAAATGCAGTTGAGTTCGTTCCTCTAGTCGCTGTCTTAACTTAGATTTTTTAGGGAGATGTTATTCTGGCAACACTATAATTTCTATGGATGGCAACACTGAAAACTCTTCAAGTTCATATTTTCTGTTGTAGAATAACGTTATATGTGATTGTGGTAAGTTGCATTTCATTATCTGCTTTCACTTATGAAAAACAAGCAAAAGAAAAATGGTAAATTTTGTATTATTTTTAGTATGTCAGGCCTTTAAGGAGTGTGTTCTTTAAACTCGAAGATTAACGTTTAACATTGAATTAAGATTATAACGGCGTCTTCACAAATTGCCTGTTAGAAGTGAGCAAAGTTTCTAGGAATTAGCACTAGATTATAGAAGGTTTCATAAACAATCTTGTGTGTAAGTTTTTCAAAGCCATAAACGATTTTAAAAGAAGATTCTAGAGCAAGGAACTTACATTATGATTAACAAAATTGTGCAAGAGGAAATTCAGAGGAGATGGATCGCCAGCGAGTTGGACGATCTGCTGAGGAAGTTGTAAGGGAATACCGAAACATTACAGTTTATTGTACATTAAGTACCCATATTAGACCTAGTAAATAAAAAAGTACGTTTACTAAACGTTTATATAGTTGGCTTTCTGGTAAATTAGTTGTATACAATCATGTTTACAATAATCGCAGTGATGTTTCAAATTTTTGACAATCCTGTATGTATATTTTTATGTACAGTTTCGAAAGTTTAAGTAGGTGTATCCTTTCTTAGTGCGTAAAGACGAATTGTACTGGTATGTTAACACCGCATAAAGTTGTAGAAGAGGTTGCACAGTATGTTCAGGTTTGGGCAACACATCAATTCCTGGTGACGGATTCAGACATTTAACCAACTAACATTAAATGTAACACAATTTTACATGTTCTAAAAAGTTTTTTTTTTGTTGTTTTTTTTAAAAAGAAGGTTTGAGTTTTTTTTTAAGTTTTTGTTATTTTATTTATTATTATTGGTTTTGAAAATTTGTGTATTTTTGTGAAAACACCAAAACTTACTGTAGATAAGAGTTGGTTGTCATTGTTTTTCACTTTCCAGGTAAAGTGGATACTTTCAGATATCTAAAATCAATATTAACAGACGTAAACCATATTCACGAAGAAATTAAATGACAAGTAAAGGGAGGGAATTCGTGTTATTATTCAGTTCAAAATCTCTTGTCGCAAATTCTGTCGAGGAATTTGAAGCTTAAAATATATAAAAGGGTAATCATGCCTGTTGTTCTGTATGGTTGCGAAACATGGTCGCTTATTTTGAGGAAAGAAGTAGACTGAAAGTATTTGAGAACAAGGTCCTAAGACAAATATTCGGACCCAAGAGGAACGGAAATAATAAAGGCAAAGACTTCATAACGAGGAACTGCATAATTTATATCATTTACCAAACATTGTTAGGGACATCAAATCTAGGAGGCTTAGGTGGGTAGGTCAGGTAGCCAGAATGGAAGAAAGTAGGAACTTCTTCAAAGTTTTTACTGGAAGACCAATCGGAAAACGGCCATTAGGAGAAGACCATTCACAGATGGGAGGTCAATATTACGATGGATCTGACAGAAATAGGAATACAAAGTAGAAACTGGATCCAGTTCGCTAAGTATAGAAGTCAGTGGAGAACTTTTGTGAACGCGGCGTTGAATTTTCGGGCTCCATTGGTCACAGAATTAGTTAGTTATTTAGTTTGGTTGACATCTTTCCCTTTCTGAATAAAATAACACAATTTGAGCCACCAGTTTACCCCCATGCTGCATTACCTTGGACAGCAATCGGGAAAGTGTCTTCGCTTTGTCCTGGTGAGTCCATTCCGTTTTATATTCTTTTATCACGTAGTCTTTTTTGATTCCGAGAATAAGGCTCCAGACTCGAGTCAGAACGGAAAAATGTAGCGTATCTTCTAAAAATCTTCATCCACACACCTGGAAAAACAACGTCGGTTCAGTCTTCAAAATTATTGGTGGTTGATAAGGTATTGATGTTTTTAAATACTTGAAATGTAAGGAAGTTAAATTTAAAAGCCTGAAGTCTCTACGCTTTATTTTTTGTTATAACATTATTTACATTATAATTACTTAAAAAACGTAAGAACTTCTATTTAAATTATCTTCAGAGGTACTAACCTTTATGTTCCCCGTGAGAGAGAAAGGATTAACAGCTAAATGTTTCCGATTATGTTCTGGTTACCCTTCATCAGTAGAACAAGGCTTATTCGGTCATCATTATTTTCATATTTCAACTTCATGTGCAGGGTGTCTATCGGTCACGAAAGTCACGAAAAAGTCACGAAAGTCACGAGTAAGTCACGAAATTTAGCTTTTGGGTCACGATTTTTTTTTTAACTGTACAAATGTAAGTACAGATTGGAAAATTTTGTTTTATCAAACGTCAAAATTCACCATCAAAAATGTCTACGGCCGGTTTTAGACGCTACCATATCGCAAGCAAAGTACGTTTCTATCGCATGGATGAAATCTCGGCCTAATTCGCACACAAATTCGCTCTTGAAAATGTTAGAAAATTTTATGATTTGGTAAAGAAAAGGTCACGAAATTTCATTTTGGAATTTTAGTAGACACTCTGATGTGGAATCTTTAACAAAGTAAGTATTAATAATATTCTGAAGTCTTCTTCAGTGTCGCTTGTCTAGGGTTCAGAATATTACGTTAGTAATATTTGCATGATTAAGAAATTCTACAAAATAGTATCACTTACATTTTCCATATGTTTGAATAAACCTCGTTCTGTTGATGATGGAAAACCAGGTCATCATCCGAAATATTTAGTCGTTTGGCTGTCATTGAGAACATGAAGTTTAGTAACTTTGAAGTTAATTAGTTACCGTCCTATTAATACATGGAACGTTTGGAATAAATTTTACAAGCTAAAAATTGTACTAATTCCTGGTAGGTTGTAGTTATTCTCGATATTTTGGACATGTTTAGCGAGTATCCATTTTCAAGGACCCAGCGGCTTAAATCTTATGCAACGAAATCTACACATGGTTTGTGCTTCAAAATCGTTGGAAATTTATTGATTTATATAAATTTGGTATTATACGAAGTAACTTTTTTATTTATTTATTTATTTATTTATTTATTTATTTATTTATTTTTTTTTTTTTTGAAACAAATTAACATTCTTCGGAAATATGTTACCTCAAATTAATAAATCAGTTGGTAAATTCCACACATGTTGAAGTACAAGGCATGTGTAAATCTTACAGCGTAGTATGATTCAAGCCTTAAAAGTTGAAACCGCTACAAGTATCGGAAATTACTACAGTCTACCAGTAATACAGAAAGTTTAGTACTTTTCTTATATACAGTTACATTCTCATTTTCGTGGGACCACATAAAAAATAGTTTTAAGTTTTTTTTTTTTTTTTTTCACTGATTAAAATATTCGATCGTAAATGACATTAATATGTATTATGTCTACTTCTGTGTAGTTTTTCAAACTCAGTTGACATTAATCCTGTTTTTTCCTGGTTATTTCAGAAGTCCAGCAACGGCTCAATAATGGAAGAAAAGAAACCCGGAAGACTGGGAGGCGGCAAGGTTTCCCAGATTGCTAACATATTCCAGAGCATGGTTCCATCCAAGGACGAAAATATTATTAACGTGCGTAATATTCATGGAAAACTAGAATCCCCAAAACCAGAAAGACGTAGAGTAGCAGAGGAGTCAAAGGAACCGAAGGAAGTGCAGGACTCTCCTTCCCAAGTGACAGTGGTACGAACAGAAAGCCATGTGGCACGGTTCAATAATGCACGAGCTCTCTTTGAAAAACTTGGGGAAGAATGCAAAGGCGGTCCCAAGGCAGAGAAAACGGCAGCTACGGTTGGTGGGAAGCCTCATTTCCAGGGACCAAGGTCAAGATCGGGCTCCACATCTCCAGTGCGATCCCCTCGACCCCAAAGTTCAGAGAATTCGTCTCGATCCCCATCCCCCAGGGACCATTCCTTTCACAGTCAGGGTCCATTGTCTAGTGTGTCTCCTAGTTCAGGTGATAGTGTTTCTGTGTTAGACAACCACGTGGATCGTATGAATGGACATCAAAGTGTAAATGGCAATGTGGATGAAGCTGTGAGTGAACCGGTGCATAGTGATATTCGCTCAACAATTGCTCCAAGACCTGTTCAGTCTTTGTCGAAAAGTAAAGTAGATTCCTATTCAAAAATTAGCAGTAGAATAGAACCCCCACATGCTGTACAAGAAAGAATAATTCCAAGTTATAGAAGAAACAATGAGACTGCCATCCCAGATAACAGAACTCGAAGTACAAGTGATCCCACTGTCAAGTCAGAGAAACCTGAAAAACCAGAAAGAAAATTCTCAAGTAAAGAACTAATTGAAAAGCAAAAGAAGTGGACGTCGCACTTTTCGAAAGCGAGGTCGGTGCGGAGTAGTAGTGATCCGTTTCGTGAAGATGCGAAAGTCAGTCCTACAAGTCCCACTTCCAAAGGTTTTCAGGTGAAGCCCAAGCCCCTTGAGTCCCCGGTAGACAAATGTCGTTCCACTCCAACAACCTGCATTACAGTGGGAACGAGACCAGTGAAGTCACCGGTGTCTCCCGTTACCCCGAAGGAGCCACCGGCGCAAGCAGTCAGCCCTGGAGGGGAAGAGAAACATGAAGAGAAACAGGAAAAGGAGGAGTCAGAAAAAGCCACTTCTCTGTTAATGAAAAGGTAAGAGTACTGTTTCTTTTATTTATTTATTTATTTATTTATTTTTATCAGGGAGAGTGTATTTGTATAATTTTAACCAGAGCTCGAAAAATACTTCGCCCAGATCTCTATGCCGACTGGAAATAGAAGTCTGGCTTATATATATATAGGGTGGTAGGTAACTCCACCGACAAACTTAGGGAGGCGATTCCTTATACGAAATGAAAGAAAAAAGTTCTAATAAACATGGGCCGAAAAATGCTTCCTTTTAGAGTTATGATCCATTGAAAATTCGAAAAATCATTTTTCAAAACTCCCTAACGTAGCAACTATAGGACCTATCCCAAGCGGTTTAAGGAATTACACAGGAACTGGTATACGCTCTATCTAAATATCGATGTTTCAGAATTCACCGGTACCAGCGAAACGAACGCACCACTAGTACTTAAAGGAGTATACTTCAACTTCCTTTTTACAGTTCCTTTCACCGATAACGGTGGTAAAACATGGATATTTAGATAGAGAACATACTAGTTCCTGTGTAATTCCTTAAACCGCTTGGGATAGGTCCTATAGTTTGTAAGTCAGGGAGTTTTGAAAAATGATTTTTCGAATTTTCAATGGATCATGACTCTGAAAGGAGAAATTTTTCGGCCCATGTTTATTAGAACTTTTTTCTTTCATTTCGTATAAGGAATCGCCTCCCAAAGTTTGTCGGTGAAGTTACCTACCACCCTGTATATATATTGTTTTTCTATATTTCGCATACTTCACTGTTTGCTTATTCAGGTACGAGGGTGATGCAGAAAGTAAGGTCTCCAAGGTTATACCTTTATTTGTGTTTGACAGATAGCAGTGATATAGGTATCAAAGGAAAGCTTGCAGTGTCAACTACAAATGGCGACATCATTCTTCAACATAGTCCCCATTACGGGCAACATACTTGCGCCAACGTAAAACAAGGTTTTCATGTCGTCGGCGAAGAATTTTGGTGGCTGGCGACACCATTGCCGAACTGTTGCTTCTACTTTCGCGTCACAATTGTAGTGTTGGCTCTTAAGGTAATCCAAGGAAGAACCAAAAGTCACAGGGCGCAAGATCTGGACTGTAGGCAGAATATCAACAACACTTTGCCAGCAGGTGGGACAACTTTGATTTTTTTTTTTTTTTTTTTTTTTTTTTTTTTGGCGGAGGTAAGGACGTGTGGCGATACTCTATCGACTGACACTTCGTTTCCGGATCATAATGATGTACCTACGACTCGTCCCCGGCGATGAATGTTCCTGGACGCAAACCTCCCGCAGTCAGAAATTCAGTGACAGCCCGCTATTTCAACCGGACGTCATCACTGGATGCCATGGATTGCTCCATTACTCTGGAATGAGAAGATATAGGAAGGTGAAACAAGTGACATTCTATAGCTGAAACATCAGTGGATTAATGGTAAACAGTTAAGAATGTTTGCGATACTGTTGGCCAGGTAGTGGGCTTGAAGGCACTGTTGGCCAGATAGTGAGCTTCGAGGCACTGTTGGCCAGATAGTGAGCTTCGAGGCACTGTTGGCCAGGTAGTGGGCTTCGAGGCACTGTTGGCCAGATAGTGTGATTCGAGGCACTGTTGGCCAGATAGTGGGATTCGAGGCACTGTTAGCCAGGTAGTGGGCTTGGAGACACTGTTGGCCAGGTAGTGGGCTTGGAGGCACTGTTGGCCAGGTAATGGGCTTGGAGGCACTGTTGGCCAGGTAGTGGGCTTGGAGGCAATACTTACTGAATCACCCTCGTAGTTGTATTCTCCGGATTACTTCTTGAACTGCTGCTTAATTTATGTTTCCATCTTGTGTTTGCAAAGAAGATAACTTCAGCACTTAAGGTTGATATTAAATAGATTAGTATGCCTTTCTTCCCTTTTCGGAGAATTGATAAACTGTGCACAGAACACTTTAATGTGAACGAATGATAGGCACCATATTCCGTTTTCCAAAGAAGTGTTTTTACATCCATCTAGTTAACATTGAACTAGGTGGACGTTTCGTGACTGACTCGTGTACTGACTCGAATACTAGAAACTGTCGGTGCAGTAACTGTTAGTATAAGATTTTATTGTTTGCCTTAATTTATGAGGTCTGATTGCGTGTCTGGACTGTCTTTATCTAGGTTTAAAAATAAGTTGTAATAAATTTATTATGAAGTTAAAAGTTTACAATTTATATTGAACCTTGATATGAATGGTCTATCATAGAGAATTTTAATCCATCCAGAAAAGTGGACAATTGAGTTTTCAATGCTCAGACTACAAGACGTGTAAATAAACTTAAAACTCCACGATGCTACTATGTAAAACTTCACTTATATTGCCTTCAATTACTGTTGTTTTAGAGTGATGGAAAACTTCACTCTAACTTATATTAGTAACTGTAGAGGCTGGTCTTCATTCATGTGACCAAATTCTATATACCAAATAACTACGAAAATCGAGACGCCAGGTGCAGGACTGGTCAACCTGTCTATCCTGGTTCCGAACGTTGCGCCGGCAACACAGTTTCCATTACTAAAGGCTTCGCTGAACTACGACGTGGAGTGTGTGTGTGTGGCGGGGGGGGGAGGGGGTCTTGTCCTTCCTTTTTCACAGCTTTTCAGAGTCCACTCACAGTTTTCACACGCCTCGTGCTCAAATCTTTCGTAAACCGTCCAAATCCACCCAAGTCCATTAAACTTCCGTCTGGAGACTTGTCGTTCGAAGATATGACCTGTGTTCCAGTAATCTCCTTCATATCCTGGTAGAATGTGCGGGACAATCTTCAGATGTGTGAGGAAGCTTTGATTGCCTGTGGACGATGTTAATCTGGTTTCCGTACATTTCTGGTAGGACATGCTCGTAGTTCGGTCTTAGGATCTTCTGGTATTACTGCAAGTAGATTTTGTCAGTTCTTCAGTTTCGCTCGTGACAGTTCCCGAAATCCTTTCGGAAATCCTGTTTGCATACTCGAACCCACTTTGAGAAGCACTTTTTCGCTTTGTCTCTGTACATGATAACCCGTGGTTTGCCATAGTCCGAAAGGTGCAATCAACCATCGTAAAATATAGTGACGTACCGCCACCTTTAGTTTGCCGGATGGCGCTCGTACAGCTTCCGAGCGTTCCACTTGCGTTCCCATCCTTGATACCTAGCGTTGAACACCTTTTCAAGATTCAGTTGTTGGCGGAAGATGGAGTTGACAGTTCCGAAAAATACACATAAATAATTCGTCATCTGTCTTTGGGTCGAGCAATTCTCTTGCATAGTCATTTTTTTTTTTTAAATACCCTTCATACTCCCCTGCCATTGCGCTTTGCTTAGCTACTTCCGGCTTTGCTTCGCTGCTATCCCTCTCTGTACAGTGAATGTATGTACAGCCTGTGTTCGTACATACACTCAAAACACACACTTAATATTGTTGTTGTTCTTCTTAATATATCACTTTATATGCTGTGGAGTTCTAGAAGCTCTGCTCGACTGAATTTCCTGGCCTTCCCTTTCTCTGCAGAGGTCCCTTTTGCAAATGTCTTTGCATTCTTTTAGAATGCTTTCATTCCTGGTTATGTCGAATAAAGTTGTTTACTTTAGTGCTGCTTCCTATTGATTATCTTCTTCTCCCAAGTCATTAATGATGCATTCAGATATTACTGTTCTGGTGTTTGTCGTTCTCGGCACTGACCTATTTGCTTTCTCGAAATCCAATCTTTCTTAAAGTGTTCCCAAAAGGTTCATCATCGTTCATTAGTTGTATCATTCCTCTGCCGGAATTAAATTTATCCATCTTCAATCCTTCTTCCACTGATGGCAACAAGTTAAAAAGACTTGCCTTCCTTTTGTTGGGTTTTCCCATTCTTGCCACTTTCCTATCTATTTTTTTAAATCTCTTTTCCTTTAGAAGTTTCTTCAAGTATTTCAACTGCTGTGATGTTATTACCTTTTATTTTCCAGTAGGTATCTCTTTTCATCTCTATATATAAGGGTGTTATTCCTGTTATCATTTGTAATTAGACCAGAGGTATTGTTCTGTATGCTCCCGTTAATCTTATTTGCATGCTATCTATTTTATTTATTTATTTTTGTATTCTGTCTTAATTCTATGTGCCTATATAGTTGAGACATATCCCATTATTGATGTCACAATTGCTTTAGTATACAATGTTGTTTCTCTTAATGTTATTGTATATTCTGTGTTTGCTATGGTTGTAATCTTATTCATAATTTTCTTTGTCTTTTCTGCTGTCTCATAGACTTAGATATTTAAATTTTTTGATTCATTATATAGATTTATTCTCAGTTTTTATTGTGGGGTTTCGTTTCAATTTACTAGCGAATAGCATGTATTTTGTCTTTATTTGTTGAAAGGATTAACTTGTTTCTTTCACACCATTTCTCCAGTTTCTCCATAACGTTATACCCTTTCTTTTCTAGTTGTCTTCTCGGCCTTCCACTAGTTACAATAGCCACATCATCTGCGTATCTTGCTGCGCGTGGTGTTTCTTCCGTTTGGTTCAATGTTTCCAAATATTATGATATCCTAAAAGATCCCTAGAGCAGACAGATCCCTAGGGACATTTATTCCTAGTGGTTTTCTCTGTTTGATTTCCAGGGCACGCATACTTAACCCTTCTATTCTTGCAGTAATCAATTTATTGTATTAAGTTACACAGATATTCAATTCTTAAGTTACACAGATATACATCGTAAGTTTCAAAGGGTGAAGGCTATCACAAATTGTGGAAGGCTTCAGATATACGTACAAAAAGTAACTATTATTTGTTTATCATTTAATGCTCGGCCTTTTTTCACGATTTCTTGTAGTCTAGTTATAGCATCCTTTGTTGATGTACCTTTTCTGAATCCTTATTGTTAATTACAGTTTTGTAAAACCAATCTGTGTTTATTGATTCTGTCGGCTATTGTTTTTTCAAAAAAATCCTATAATATTACTAGGCTATAACATAATCCTCCCAGAAGTGAGTCAGTTTTGGCGGGATATTCGGTCCAGCGAGAACACACAAACAAGCTCACAGCTTAAGCACTAACTACACTGAGAGACACGCCTGCGTAAGATCGAGTGGATCCTTTCTGCGCGCGGAGTAAATGAATTGAGTTTGGTTAAACATACACAGAACAGCTTTTTGTATAATTTAAGCCAAGGCATTTACGTGGCGTCTGGTTTTCAGAAGTGGCGTCTGGGTCAAGGGAACATTTTTCGAGCTCTGATGTGGAAAATACATCGTAATAACATCCAGGCTATATTACTCAGTGGGATAGAAGCTCAGAAAGGAGTTTGATTATGGAAAGCTATTATCTAGGCTCTAAGGTGTCTGTGCCAGGCTGGTGGCGTGGTCTCGGAGGCAGATAGAATGCTGGGGAACTGCCTATGGTGTGAGAGTTGATCGTGCATGGTGGTCGTGAAAGATACCAACTGCACCGGATTCGAATCCCGCTTTGGAAAAATGAAATGAAATGAAATCTTTAAGTTTTACTTCCCACGGTTATGCTGGCTAGGCTAAAAGAGACGGTGATGATGAGGGAAATGGTGGAATGAAGAAAGTGGGAGGAAACAGAAGAAGCCCGAGAAAACCCACGCACACGGTGTTTATCCGCCGAATCCCGCTTTGATTCGGTGTCCATGTCAATACCAGCCTGTTTAGAAAGATGCATACACACTTTAAAATAGAATAACTGCTTTATTATTGTAAGCATTACAACAATACAAAAGAGAATTTACAGCACAGCCATAGTTTCTTTGTATAATTTCAAGAAGTGCTCAGATTTCAAATCAGCAGCTTTCAAACACTTTGCAATGATGCACTGCAATTCTGATTACATCTTCCAGAGTAGCTAAAGGACTGTTTAACATGCTGTTTCAACTTCGTTTCAGATCCGCTAGTAACTTTATGTTCTTACTGTACATTACGTTTTCGACAGCCCTCCACAAGTGAAAAAGTCAAAAAGGGTTAAATCAGGGGAACATGGGGCATTTTCTTATTTGATTGCATCGATGAACACTAGCGCCATCTGTTATTGAACGATAATATTACACGTTGAACCCATAGCCAACTCGGATTGAAGCGTATTATGTGTATAACATGCCTTTAAAGTGTGTATGTAGATTTTTTGAACTGTTCGGCACTAGGTCCCGGTCTTTAAAACTCAGTGAACCATGTTTCTGGCGTATCAAACCAAACTTTCTTTTCATTGTATGGATCAAAATAGTCTACGAGTTATCTTTCGATTGTTGATTCGTTGTGCCTTTAAGTATCATTTCAATATCTTATTACTTGAATCTGACAGAATTGTTAGAATCTTATCGCTAGTGAAAAGAAGAAAGTGTAAAGTAAGGAAACGTGCTTCCTGCTCTTGGCGATTGATGCACCTTTACAATTACCTGGACTTTAATTTACATAGTGTCTGTATCTGTATATGTATAATCTCTTTCTTACCTTCGAGCGACCATAGAAGAGATGAAAGTACGGGAATAATAATAATAATAATAATAATAATAATAATAATAATAATAATAATAATAATAATAATAATAATAATAATAATAATAATAATAATAATAAATCGACAGAAGCGGATTCACACGCTTTATAGTCCCTCATGGCAAAACATTAAACACTATTCAGTTGATGATATATACACTCTTACCCCTTTTAACGAACTAAAGGAGGCCCATAGCAGTCCAATGTAGCCGATTTGTCCGTAAGTTCCGACACTAAGTCGGCAGTGGCTAGTATCCACAATTCCATTACGAAAGAAAGAGAAATAATAGAGTACTATACTTTTAATCAAGCACACTATTCAATTGGTGGAGTATACACTTATTTCTCGTATTAATGAAGTAAAAGAGGGCAATAGTACCCAAAGCTGCCGATTTGTTGTTAAGTTGCGACATTAAGTCAGCAGTGGCTAGTATCCACAGTTGCATTACAAAAAGAAAGAGGAATAATGCAATAGTATACTTTTAATCAAGTACACTGTTCAATCTGACAGTATAAAATACCTGGCACACTGGAAATAGTACTAAGTAAAATCGGGAGCTTCAAGCTGAAAATAGACATAATAATAATAATAATAATAATAATAATAATAATAATAATAATAATAATAATAATAATAATAATAAACTGACCAAATTATATTCCTAGAAACAGCAGCTTAAAATCAGAACTTTCGAAATGAATCAGGTGCTCCAAATTTTGTCAATTTCTTCGGAATTCTGTTAAATTGGGATCCGTAAAATGCGAGACTGAGTGTAGCTCAGTAATAACTGCTGCTGCATGATGTGCAGTAGCGTACGCAGGAATTTATTTCGGGGAGAGTCCAAACTCAGTATGAGGGTATTTTATATTAAAATTCCGAAAATTGCCCCTAAAATTAGGCATAATTTACACAAAAGTCGAAATTTCGGGGGGAGGGGTTCCGGACCCCCAGGACCCATCCCCTGCATACGTCCCTGATGACGTGATTTAATTTTGGAAATGGGAGCGAGAAAGTTTAGTACAGTGACTGGTACGTTTTGTTTATGTATTGCTTAAGAATGTATTCACTCGAAAGAAAGAAAGGAAAAAAAGGCTTTTATATGGAATATTGTATATTTTTTTAAAATAATTACATCCTCACATTACTAAACTACTGACTAAAGCAAATCACTTTTAATCATCATTTTCTTCATCAGACATATAAGGCAACGCAGTTTTAAAGCTAGAAGGAACGGTCTTCAGCGATATAATATGTCTGATGAAGGCAGTGAGACATTGCTGAAACCGTAACATCATTATTTGTTAACAGGTAAAATACCACGTAAGACCACATTGGCCTCACATAAAATATTTCCTTACTGCCTTGTGGTGCCAGATTGGTCTCACGCAACTTTTGTTAGCTTATATTCTGTAGTGACATCTGATCTCACTTTTTACATTAAAACCTATTTATAGATATTTTTATAAAAAGGCCTTGTGTCCCTCTTAAACATAAATTAAACATAACTTTCTTACAAGGCTGTCTGTATTCTTTATTATAAATTAACTGTTACATTTCTCGTTAATTTATAATAAAGAATACAGACAGCCTTGTAAGAAAGTTATGTTTAATTTATGTTTAAAACCTATTGCAGTATATTGTAGTCGGTCTGGTAGTACGAGAAACAGCCTTGGGCTATAGAATTGTGAGTCAAACATTGCCTCACATAGCTCTAGCCAAAGTGACTAAAATAAATCGTGCTTTCCATATTACCCAAATTTCTAATGTATTATTCAAGACACTCAAAACTGAGTCGAAACAACAATTACTTGGAGTAAAAGTACAACAAAGCCTGCAGAAGTGGCCGCTATACTTGTCCCGAGAAAATCCAGTGCGTGGTGACATGTTGGTCTCACGCGGTCACTATGCCTACTTCGGGCGCCGGTCTATGTGGGGCCTCATGAAACTAACGTATCATCACAAGAAAGTATCAATATTACATAGTACCAATACTACAGATACCTAAAGTGATTAAATTACTACTTAGGGCACACAGAAACTAGAAATGAAGAAATTACATTTTGGCCATAGAGGATGTTTTTGTTGTGAATAGATAGGTGGCACTTAACCTGTTAAAACTGATTTGCTGTGGTCAGATTTTATATTTACTTAAGGCAACACAATTTCAGATCTAAAATTAGCAGTATTATTCAAATACAAAACTGTTTTTTTTATTACAGTTCGGAACGGAGTGAAGAATTGAAAAGTCAAACCATTGAGAAGATAGAAGTTTCAACTGAAAAGAAAATCATTGGTAAGTGTTGAATATTACTTTCTTTCAGTACCTGTTACAAACAGTTAGAAGGTAGTTTATATCTCAAAGAACATTCTACCTGGTACAGTGTCAGAGGCGGTTTGTTTCAACTTTGTATATAACACTTCAGAGAATGTATTTGACGAAAATGTATGCTTACTGAAAAGGCATCTTGATTTGTTGAGATCCAGTACAGTGTTAATTAACATTCTCAGTATAATCAATAACTTTAACCAGACTTGTTAATTGTTAACACACACACACACACAAAAAGCAACTAATTTTTACAATATTTTTTTTTCCCATAATAGTGATATTTTACAAGAATGGAAATTATTCCCAAAATTCAACATATAATAATCACTATGAGTATCAATTCGTTCTAGTAACTTCACCATGTACACAGATTAATCAGGCTACGTTGACGCATGAATTGCATTTTCACGAATTTGAGATGATTTTGTTCACTAGTGTAAATACGTTGCATTTGTTGCTTGTCTTTTCGCAATAATTACTGTATGTTCTCTACCAGGCAGGGTAATTTGTAATTATTTAAGGATATGAATACGCTTTTTCAATTATTTATTATACAATAATTTGTAAATGTACTCTTTTATTTACGGCGTCTAATATTTAATGTTGTATCAGTTGTAATGTTTCGTTGCTTCCTGACATCTTCCTCAGTAAATCTGGACAACTCGCATGCTACTTACCTAACTACTAAAAAAATAATCTTGCACTAATCCGTGTGCACAGTGAGATATGACACCAGACATGACTTTGACATTTAAAAATGTAAATTCTCTCCATTTGAATTCTCCTCTTTTGAAAGTCTTTTTGCTCTAAAAGAAACCTAAGCAGAAGATTTTGTAAGACTTACCCAATTTTATGGTAAGTGACTAACACACTGTAGTCTGTGAAACCCGAATATTCAATGTTACATTCACAAAAGCTGTTCACTGACTTCGTGCCTTAGCCACCTACATCCGGTTTCTACTTTGTATTCCTATTTCTGCGAGATTCATCTTAATATTGTTCTCCCATCTGCTCCTAGGTCTTCCTCGTGGTCGTTTTCCGATTGGATTTACAGTTAAAACTTTGAAATAGTTCCCACTTTCTTTCATTCTGGCTACATGACCTGAGTCTCCTAGACTTGATGACCCTAATAATGTTTGGTAAATAAACAGTATAAATTATGCAGTTTCTCATTATGAAGTTTCCGTCGTTCTCAATTCTCGTTCCTCTTGGGTCCGAATATTCGCCTCAGGATTCTGTTCTCAAATACTTTTAGTCTGCGTTCTTCCCTCAGAGTAAGCGACCCTATTTTGCAACCATAAAACACAACAGGCATCAGTATTGTTTTTATATATTAAGCTTCAAATTCCGCGATAGAATTCGCGAAGACAAGATATGTTGAACACAATAATAATACGAATTCCCTGACTTCTGTCGACATTTAATTTCTTCATGGATATGATTTTGGTCTGTTAATGTTGATCCCAGATATTTGAGAGTATCCACATTGTCGAAAGTAATATTTGATATTTTGACGTATCCATAATATTCCGTATTACGATCCCGATGAACTTCCATGTATTTAATTTTCTGTGCATTTACTTCTAAACCGATGTTTCTGGATACTTTAATAAAACGTCTGCATTTCTTACTATTGTTCTTCTATCATTCCCTATCAGATTTATATCATCAGTACACGCCATAATGGTGGTTACTAGGCCCTGGTTGTTGTCTTTGTCTTTATTATAGTGTAGTCCAGATCAAAGTTGAATAATAATGGCAACAACGCATCTCCTCATTTCAGGCTATTTTTGATGTGAAAGCTCGTGGACAGGTATTTTTCTTCTTGGACTTTACTTTGGAAGTCATGTAAACACATCTTATTTAATCTAATTAGTCTTTTCTGTATTCCAAATTCTGTAAGCATGTTGTACAGCGTAGTCCGCAAGTGGGCGTACCCCTAATTGGTGTTTTCTGACGGTTTTAGGTTTTACCCACATATCTTTGGCAACATTGCTTGTCATTGTCTGGCAACATTGCTATCCATGTTCATTGGTTTTCTTCTGTTTTCTGCTTGGTAACAGTTATTTGCAGTGAAGTTGGAGTAATCAACAATGTGTGATCCAAGTCCATCCATCACGACATGGATGATGATCATACCGATGTTTGTGACTCTTAAGACTTCAAAGTAACTGTGTACAGACATTCTACCATAACTAAGAGTATACTGTTGAAACTAAAGAGGGGGTACGCCCACTTCCGGACCACCCTATACGATGTTGCCCTCCTAACCTTTTCGTACGGATAAACAATTGATATACCGAGGTATTGTATTCCTATTTCTTTTCGAGTATTTGTCGAATGGTAAATATCTGATTGATAGATGATCGATTTCGCCTAAATCTTCGTTGAAAATCTCCAATAATTTCATCTGCGTATGGGGTCAGTCTTGCTAAAGAATATTTGAGAGAGTTTTATAGGATGTTCATAGAAGCGAGATTGCTCGATGATTATTATTATCGATCAGTTTTGTCGCCTTTCTTGTAAATCAAAACGATGGCATTTTTGTGCTAGGTAGTAAAATTGATGCTTATTTCGTAGCTAGCACAAAATTAGCAAGTCGTACAAGAATATTCTGAAAAAAAAAAAAAAAAAAATGTACATTTTCCCATTATGTGAAGTTTTTGACTTTTTTCGTTTGTTTGTTGGTTTGTTTGTTTGTTTACTGTGCACTTCGATTATTGCAAAATGAAATTCTAATAAGTGAGTTGAATACATGTGAATTACGCATATCTACGTCAGATATCACGGAAACAATACAGTTAATAGTACATTATATATTAGACGCAGTCAGTGACGTATGCAGGATTTCATCGAGAGGGGGCTTCAATTCAAGTATTGAGTCTCATATTCTTCCTAGAACACTCGTGATGTTCTTATATATAAGGAGAATGATCAAATGAAACTCGTTCGGCACCCCTGATAGGAGAAGTTAATGATATATAATTGTATTGTTGTAATGGGATATAGTGACATATATACGTGGGGTATTGGTGTAGTAATCATTGTGAAAGATTTTCTGACTTTAGAGAAATAAGGTTTCAACCATGGTATTCATCATCCCAAATCCGTCCAAGTCTGATCAGCGGCCTGTCATCCATTGAATACACACTTTGTAGTACCCGACTTGAACGGATTTGGGATGATGAATACCATGGTTGAAACTTTATTCCTGAAAAGACATTAAATGTTTCACAATGATTACCGTACTACATTAATGCCGCAAGTATACGTGCTACCACATTCCATTACAATAGTACAATACTGTCATCAACGATTACTACCTAATGTGACGCACAAGTCTCATTTGACCACCCTTTATATATCTTAATATAGTAAGTGTTGCTTATCTTTTCGTATCTTCCTCAAGGAGACGTTAATACCTCGAAACTCCCTTTGCGTACAACACTGGACGTAGTAAATAAAAGAATAAGTTTCCAATTTGGTAAGGTAATTTCAGTTAGTGTCAGTGAAGGAAGAAAAGAGCTTACTCAGGGTTCCTACTGGTCAGGGAAATCAGGGAAAACTCAGGGAAAATGGTACAGGTCAGGGAAACTCAGGGAAAATGACTGGAAATCAAGGAAAGTCAGGGAAATTTTATAAAATATATTTTTCTAACATTAATTGTACACCAATTTCCGGTTAGCTAACCATTAATGATCACAGTAGAAAACGTTCAGATTTTTATGCATGGTAAGTGGAATGTACATATGAACAATTGATTATTATTTGTCTCTAGAATAAATGTTCTCATATATAGATATTCATCGTTATTTATTCCTTATTTATATATCAGCATCATCCGACAGTTGTCATGAAAGCCAGGGAATTTCCTGCCAAAGGTCAGGGAGAAGTCAAGGAAATAGATTTCTCCAAATTATAGGAACCCTGTGTGTTTATCTTTTTATTCAGCGGGTATCGTTAATCTGTTTCTGAAATGAAGGTATTGACATACGAATTTAGGATCTAAAAACAATGGAGCTTGAAGTTTCGCCAACTGAGGAAACCATGCTGAATCTCAATAAATTACGACTCTCTTAGTAATAATTCATTTTTTTATTAATCTTCTGTACGTAGTTTCTCATACAAAACACAGTGAACCCCCAATATAATGAAACCGGTCCTCAAGGGGAATATTTACTGAAGATCCACCAGTACTGTGGAAAACATTGCAACAGAAAAGAATGAAGTTTTAATATGGAAGTTGAAATATTGTTATTCCTGTTTCATGAAAGCGGAGATGAATTTTGTTATGCGAGAAACGAGTGGATTAGGTTTTATATCTGAAGTACTTTCTGCCAGATCACAGGTGTAAGATTTGATGAAACCACTAGTTATTTCTTTTTCTCCGTAGCTGTTTGCATATGTTCTGACGAAATAGGTAGGGTTGTCTCAAAGGTAATGTATGTGGTGGTTGGAGACGAAGATATTCAGTTGAAACAACAATTTATCAGATTACTGGAGTGGTGTGTGGAAAGTGAATTACTCCAGCATTCTGAGAAATGATAACGTATAATTGTAGCACCCTAATAAATAAATAAATTAGTGTTTCCTACATTCCTTTGATTCAGCCTCGATGCCAAGTTTATTACTAAAATAAAAAGCAAAATACCCAAATACATGGTTAGACCTATTTAATTGCCACCTGTCTATCTTGGAAGTTCACCACAATGTTAAACTCATCTTTGAGTATTAAAACGCCTAAATAAGCTGTACATTCAACAGTATAGGTAATCTTCTATTTCTTGAACGATGTTTCCTGTTTCGGAAAGTCAATGAACCCAAAGAAAACCAGTGGTAACTTGCCCATTAAGAGTCACTTGTTCCAAAATACAGGATATGTCGGTAGTGTTTGTTGATTTTTATGGCTATTGCTGGAAAAAGGTACGAACAGATTAAGATTCGAGGCATCTGGTAGTGCAATCCAAATCAATTGATTGTGCTCTGGACATCCGTTTCTTTCTTCATATATTTGCTACTGCAAACTGCCTGCAGAACCATTACACTAACGATTGATGATTGGATTCATGTTGCAAACCGTAAAATAAGGAAGAAACTAGAAAGATAACTGAGATCTGACCCATTCCGTTGTTATTGGTCAGTCCCAATTCGCACGGAACACATACCGTGTTTATTCATTACAATTAAGGGTCACCTTCGTTGCTCCGCTGCTTAGAAGGATTGGTATTGCGAATACCCTAGAACTGAGAATGTTAATTAGCATTTAGTGCCATATAAATGATAAAAGAATGAAGCATATATTGTAGTATTTCGTAGGTAATTAGAATTTATAGAAATTACGTAATGTAAATTATTGTGCAAATGGCAAACTAAGAAATATATGCATTACGTGCAGTGCTAATGTATATAATAAATATAAAACTACTTAATGACGTGGATGCACATCAGTTAGTCAAAGAAAGTACTCACCAGAGCACCCATATAACAATTCAGAGGAAGTAATTCAAGATTCGTAAACACTACTTCAAAAATGGGGGAACTGATCAGAATATGTAGTTCTACAAGCAGCGTGATGTCCTAAGGATTCGCGCACTGAGGACGACAAGTGGTCGTTGAAACGTATGTTTCAAATTGTTATATGGCTGCTTTAGTGAATATTTTTTATATTAAATTTCTTCATATTCTGTATATGTCGTATACTTAAACCAAATCTCTAACTTCGTTGAACCCAATACAATTGCATCACATTCGAGTTTAAGCGCATTATCCTTCCCCATGTAGACAGGTAGTTTGTTTTCTTATCAGATCAAACTAGTGGAATCTACCAGTGTCTTCTAGTATTTGGCGCCGGAGCATTTTAAATCATGCTCACATCCTCGTTTCACTGCTTAGGGGTCACGGTGGCTTAGTGGCAGAGCGTTCATCTCTGGTGTGTGAGGTCCCTGGTTCGACCCCAGCTCGCGCCAAATGGGTTTTGTGAGGCACAAACACCGTGGGCTTTCTCGGGGTTCTCCCGTTTCCTCCAACTATATTTATTCCGCCATTGCATTCATTTCTTATCATCACCATCTCCTTTAGCCTATTCGGTATAAACGTGGGACGTAGAACTCAAAGATTTTATTTCAATTTATTTTTGTACCATTTTAGTGCCAGAAAGCGCCATGAAATCGCGAAGTACTGAATCCCATCGTTTTTATCACAGCCCCCGCAGAATTGAATCCATGATTGAGAACTCCCCAAAGCCAGGTTGAGCGGGGGGGGGGGGGGGGGATAGAGTCCTAGCCCTGCCTACCTCAAATTAGGGCTGAGGTATTACCTATACTACTGGAACTAACATTTCGTTCAGTTCTCCCATTGGGGAGTGTAACAAACTCCTCCTTCTCCAGTTAATGTTTATTCTCATTTGGATTATCTTCCTTTCTGAGAAATTAAGACATTGTCAGGGTAGTATTTGGTTGTATTCCCAATATATTTAAACCTCCACTGTATCCTTTGAAGGATGGAGCTGTTGACGCTAAGGTAAAATTAAAGGAATTGAGATGGTTTTGGTTGAACATTCTCAGGCTTGGATGCCTTTATTTTTGTTATGTGTGTAACCATTTTCCCTCCCCAACCTCACAACCCACCCAAGACAAATTGAATTAATCCAAAATGTATTAGAAAGCACGTTGTAAGGCCGAAGAGACAAAATAGCCACACAACTGGATGAGTGGAAAATCTTCCCAAATAATCAAATTAAGTTTCTGGTACTAAACGAAATATTCTGTTAATGCTATTCGGGATAATGCTGCTGGCTTTGTAAATGTCAAAAATCAGTAATTAACAAATGTAAATGTATATTTATTAACAAAAAATAACTAATAAAAAAGACGTATCTACGAAAACACAAACCATTACAAGTCTATGCAATATTGTTTGAGTCCATTATTACTACAGGCATTTTGACATAACCACGAGGACACAGTAGATCTTATTTTTTTTTTCTTTCTTCAAAAATGGCATCAGTCTCAAGTTAGAAAGAAAAATGACAAATAATAATTATTACTAGCAAACCCTCACGTTCTGCGCAAGCGCAGGACACTGAATTTAAGACGTCCTGGAACCTAAGACACCCCGATTTTTACTGGGTTAAATTAAGAAAAAATAGTAATATGTTCTGTTTTTACTATTATTAAAGCGCTCATTGATATTGGTCATTTTCGATGATTTTTATATATCCCTCTCCCCTCCCCATGTTGCGGGGCACGACATGATAAAAATTATCCCAGGCCCGAATGTCATGTATGTTGAAATTTTGATCGAGATCGGTTGGGTGGTTCAAGAGTTAAAGTTCTATTTATTTTTATATAATCTCCCCTTCCTCTCCCACTCCTCTAGGTTCTACCGTCAAAGTGAAAATATTTTTTAAAAATTCCAAGCTCGAACGGCATCAGTGTTGAAAATTTGATCGAGATCGGTCGGGTGGTTTAAGAGTTAAGTTTTATTAATTTTCATATATTTACCCTGCTCCCCTCCCCCAAGTTCGAACTTCATCTATGTTGAAAATTTGATTGAGATCGATCGGGTGGTTCAAGAGTTATTAACTCACGAACATGGTCACTTTTATTTTTATATTTATATACAGGGTGTCTATCGGTCACGAAAGTCATGAAAAAGCCACGAAATCAGAAAACGGTCATGAAAGTCAAGAAAAAGTCACGAATTTTAGCTTTTGGGTCACGATTTTTTTATAATCTATAAAAATATAAGTATAGACTGGAAAAATGTTGTTCTATAAAATGTCAAAATTCACCACCAAAATGTCTATGGTCGGCTTCAGACACTACGAAATCGCAAGCAAAGTACGCTTCTATCGCACGCATGAAAATTCGACCCAATTCGCACCCGAATTCGCTCTTGAAAATGTTACTAAATTTTATGATTTGGGAAAGAAAAGGTCACGAACATGTCACGAAATTTCATTTTGGAATTTTAGTAGACACCCTGATATAGCTCCCCCTCCTCCCCATCCCCTACGTTATTCCGTTAAAGTGAAATGCTAAAATCCATCCCAGGCACGAACGTCATCTATGTTGAAAATTTGATCGAGATTGGTCGTTTGATTCAAGAGTTATTAAGTTTTATTTATTTATTTTATAATTCCCCCTCTCCTCTCTCCTAAGTTCTACGGTCAAAGGGAATAGCTGAAAACACTCCCAGGCCAGAACTGCATCTACGTCAAAAATTTGATCGAGATTGATCGGGTGGTTCAAGAGCGTAAGAGTCACAAACGTAGTCACTTTCAATTTGGATCTGGAGTTTTTTTTTTTTTTTTTTTTGTTTGTTTGTTCAGACACTGCTATTGATATATTATATATCAAAATGTATAAAATACAGAACTCTCAAGTTTTTCTTTTATATATAATAACTTATCTGCAATGTATAGATACCAGGATTCAATTATACTTTCACGAATATAAAAATATTTTAAGCCTAGTAAAAATATGGAAGTTCATTCACCAGGCGATTACGTCAGGTGAAGCATTTGGCGAATTTACATGGCGGGCCAGCAAATTCCCAGCATGCTTCAGTTGATGATAAATAAAATATTAAATTCGTAAACCGAGTAAACACTGCCGTATCCGTCAACACAGCGATGTTCAACGCATGGCCTTATGGCAGAACTCTTTGCCTTAGTTTGCGCCCTTTTCAAAAATTAAGTTTCTAACGTAATAACCAATCAAGACTAAACTTAAGTAGCGTAGTTAGCGCTGTCCACGAGATATGAATTAAGGACGCTTAGACTCGAAGAAGTGTCGTTAAAGCAATGTTTCATCTTGTCTCCATAGGCAACCCTTACCGCAGGATATCTTAACGGCCCAGGAGCATCACTCAAATTATTACTGTGGCAAACCTGCATCTAAAATGTTATAAAGTGGTTAATGAATACATGATAATTGTAAGATCATATATACCTAACCTATTTCGTAGTTTAGAAAATACGTATATCATTAAAATTTCGTGTTTTTTTTTTTTTTTTTTCGTATTCTGGACGTTTGATTTTCATATTTTATTTTATCTTCGTCCTTTGCCTCTTTTTAGTCATCACATTTATACTATGAAACAGATTAATGGCTAAAGTGCGGAGTGAAATGTGCGGAAAACCGATTATCACATGGAAAATCTTACTATCATTGCATACAGATGGTTATCAAAATTATGGAAACATCTGAACAAAATGCAGCTTACCTGATTAATACAGCATGGGATTACCTTTAGTCTCCAGATCATCTCTGGTCGTGGAGTGGAGGGATGTGAGTCACGAATGTTTTCTAAAGGAATATGATATCATTCTTCATGCAATGCAGCACTCAGTTCTGTCAGCGCAAATGGAGGAGAGTATTTTCTCTGGAGTCTCGGCTCCAGAATTGACCGCAGGTTTTCAATAATGTAGAGATTTGTGGATTGGACAGACCAAGGAAGATGTAGTTCATTCTAATCTTCATGAAATCACTCTTGAGTACTCCGGATGCATTGTCATCTTTGAACAATTCCGTGATTAACCGGAAACAGCATGTGGACCATGGGTACACGTACTGCCCTAAAATGTTGATATAATCACGGGTAGTAAATAGTCACAGGACTCAAGAAATACTAACAAATTGAGACCTACAGCACCAGGGAGCCGCTGCCATGCTTCTGGTAGGGAGAAGACAGTTCGTAGCATAAGCTTAATTGAACGTCCGCCATCCATAACATTAATATGACCTGTTGTTGAAAATTAGGTGAAAGAGAACTCGTTCGACTATATTACGCTTTTCCAATATTTAGCGGTCCACACTGCGTCTTTTTGGAACCATCTTCTTCGTACTATAGCATTGTTTAGTGGTGACCAGCGGTTTGGAAATTGAAAGCCGACAGTGGATGTTCAGGTTATGCAGCTTGCCTCTGAGTGTGATTGTCTTAATAGGGCGCTCCATATGTCACTCTGCCCCTTTCAATGCTCCTCGATTTCCTCTGACGGGAGCTCATGTGGTTCGGATTCCACGTTAATCAGTAGGTCCGCATCTCATATAGCCTCGCTGCTGAAAGGAACGTTAACCCGCGTCAGGTACCATGGGGTCAAATTTGACCCCAGTATTCTTTCCAGTGCTGTAACTTTTAATTCATTCGAAATAGCTTCTAGCCTTTTTTTTTTTTTATTTTCACTTTGGTTTCAGACAGCAATTATGCTTAGTATACACTTATGCTGGGGTTTACCTAATGAAGGGAATTTGTTAGTACAAGTGTGTGGGATCAAAATTGACCCCATGGCACCTGACGTGGGTTAAACTCAAAATTAACTCAACTCAGCGCCTCGATTTCCGTCACTGGAGTTTCTCTTCCGTTCACTTTTTTCTTCGCTTATATTGTTTTGGCAGAAGTTTTGTAGTTCTCCATCCCTTTGAACACTGTTCCTTGCGAAACCTAACATACTGGGTATCGTAGGTACATCTGTGCCAACTAACCGCGCACCCATAGTTTGGCATCTTTGAAATTGAGGGATCTCCTATCTTGCATCAGCAGAGGTCACGTAAGGCACCACGAAGAACTAACGGACGCTGCAGACGCATCCTCAGTTGTGCCGTTTCATACATCTTAGGTACTACTAATTACATCATCATCTATAATATTCAATATTTCGCAGACCATCTCCGTCCTCTTCGTCACATTGTATTCTTGCAAGTGAATAGCATGTCAATATCTTACAGTGATAATAATTATGAAAAAGTTTCCCTTGGCTTATAACTTTTGGAATGAATCTTGCAAAATTTGTACAAGAGAACGCGAGACATTCTGAGAGTATCTGCACATTAGGATGGAACGAAGAAAGCTCGATTTTTTTTAAAAAAAATTCTAATAGACGGATAAAGTTGCTTCATGATGTAAATAATAATAATAATAATAATAATAATAATAATAATAATAATAATAATACATTTAGAGTAATCGGAGCATACTTTGAGATACCGCAAGTATACTAAAGTTCCATAAATTTGACATTTCTTGTTCTATTTCAGCCTCTTTCATTCTTGAAAACCTTGATTGTAGTTGTTTGTTTTTATTGAAGAAACAAACTTTTTTCGGGAGGTGAGATGTGGAGGAGTAATAATTCTGTCTTAGTATACAGTAATTTTTCTTTGTAAAACTGTTTTTTTTTCACATTTTTGGCTTATGATTTTTTAAAAACTTACCATAAATTTAAACTCTTCTTCCTCCCCTTTATCAGTTATAGTGTACTTGCGCCATCTCAAAGTGTGCCCCGATTACTCTAAACTTTTACTTAGTCTTTTTCATATCAAAGGCAACTTCTGCACTATTGGAAATTTAATATATATATATATATATATATATATATATATATATATATATATACACTACCCTACCATACCTTTAGTAGTTCAAAAGAAATATGTACATTATCTCTCCCATTTAGAAGTCGACTTTCTCAAAAACCTTTGTTACTTCCATTGTAGGGTTTAAGGGAAACAGGAAAAAAAAAAAAAAATCATACTTCTAGGGTAAACGATTTCTGAGCTCTCTTGTTTTTGAGTTTGAATAATTCAGTGAGTTTACTCTTCATGTAAGTTAGACCTAAACATCGTCTAGGTTTACAAAGTTAGCTGTGTGGAAATTAGTGCTCTCAAACGGGTCGGGTCGGGTCAGGTCAACTCGGATCGGGTCAGTCGGGTCAGCTCGGGTCGGGTTGTCGGGTCGGGTCGGGTCAGTCGGGTCAGCTCACTTTGGTCAACTGAGTTTAGGTTGAGCTTAAACTCGGCTGGAGTCGAAAGCTGCTGTTTTTCACTAGCTGCCTAATTAAAAATAGCAATTTTCAATTGATTTTATAGAATCCATAAATCTATTTTGAACACTTGCAGCTAGTGTTTTTATGGTAAATGCTTATTTTTGTACTTGTGTGTACTTTAATTTGTAAATGTGGAAGATTGATTTTACCAATCGACTGTAATATTAATATCTACGCCAATATGGAGTCTGGATTTAGAACAAAATTAAAAGTTGTTTAACACGTTGCTGCCAAGGGTAAATTTTGTTGTTCACCGGTAGAGTGCCAAGCGTACTTACTTACATTATTCTTGTTTTGTTCATATTTTTTAAACATAATATTAATATTGAAACATAATCTAAGGCATGGTAGTGAATCCGCGTACATAAAAGTTGGGGGTCCGATCGGACCTACGTGTGTATATTTTGTTTATGGGCAAGGGAATAAATTACAGTTGAACTGGCAACTCTGTTAGAAAGTTATTTGTTTATTACTACATGTGCAGAAGTGAGAAGTGTGGATATATTCATCTTGCTTTTAATGCTAATAAGTAATATCTTTGTGCAATGAAAAACGAAGAAATATGCGCAGAACTCGATCTTATTAGTAATAAAAGCAGTGTAGTGATCTAGACTTTTCTGAAAATTCAGCAAATGACAGGGACACTGGCATCTTGTGAAAATAAATTAGAATAAATAATGAATCCATTGTTAAACTTTTTAACATGTCACTGAAAAAGCAAAACATAGGTCTGATCGGGTCTACAAAAGCAACAAGTGCTTGTTACTTGGTATTTAGCGCCCCTAGCGGCGTTAATAATCAATATCAAAGACCAAAACCTACATGTGTAATAAAAACACTACAGTTCAATAACAGTAGAGACAGGATTTAACAATACAAGTACTCTAACGTCAATTCGACGAATTAGAAATTGTGGGTCCGATCGAACCTACAAGAACATTTTCTTAGATCACTCCAGTAAGTCCGATCGGACCCACATGGCAGCTAACGTGTTAAGCAAGGCTAAAAGAAAGATTGGATATGGACGACCAAGCCCAAGCAGGGCTGCGGTGGCTCAGTGGTAGAGAGTTCATCTCTGGTGCATGGTGTTCATGGTTCGATCCCAGCTTGTGCTAAGTAGGCTTTGTGTGGAGAAACGCCGTGTAGTGGGTTTTCTCGTGGTTCTCCTGTTTCCTCCCACTTTCTTCCATTTCACCATTTCATTCATTTCTCATGGTCACCGTATCCCTTAGCCTCGGTGCAGAATCGAGGGACCTTAAAGTGAATATTTCATTTTATTTCACCAAGCCCAAGGACATCGATACAAGAACAAGATAAAGATTGGATATGCAAGACGAATTGCATAGTAATCTTGCTCTTGGCCTTGTTTTGGTGATCATCAAGTAGCGATGAGCATATTTTCTTGCTTTCCGTATAGTATGAAAGACCATAATCAAAATTACACTTGGTCTTCATTTGTACCGATGAGTCGAGCATTCTTGGCTCTTGTATAGCATGAAAGACCACCAAAACTACGAAATGCAGGACCAAGACTTGACTGCAAGACAAAGAATAAGACGCAGTATTGATGACCAAGACCCAGGGAGCGAATTGTTTGAATTTCATTTGTTGGGCTGAAAGTGATGAAATAAAATTAGTACTTTGTAATTAAATATCATATTGTATTTTTAAATTTTAAATTACAAAATTCATATTATGTATCTTCTTACGTGCAACTATATATACTGTCAAATACGTTTTAATAACCAAGAGAGAAAAATCAAAGTGGCACGAATCCCGGAATCATAAGAACCTATTTTGGAATGAGAGTTAAAGGGTTGGAAAAAATCACACGTGTTCTCCTGTTTCCTCAAGCCTTATCGTTGTAGTTAAACGATTTCCTTTTGTCTCCGCCAAGAGACTCTTGCTATTGCCATCCGAGAAGACCCCCTGCCGTCCAAGCAGGTGAGAACACCGACCTTGAATAAAAATTTCGTCACATAGAACTAAAGCAAGAAAAAAAAAAACTTCTCCCACGTCGGACATTGGTATCAGTTATAAAAAGAAATAACCAAACCTCAAAAGTGCCAAATATTCATTAAGATGCATATACAAATCCACCGCTTGATCTAGCTAGTGGTTAACGTGTAAGACTTCGGTACACGTGGTCCGGGTTTAATTCCCAATGGGAGTGCATTTTGGCGTTCACCCAGTGTCGTGACCATAGTGCTCTCAAATGGATCGGGTTAGCTCGGGTCGGGTCAATCGGGTCAGCTCGGGTCGGGTTGTCGGGTCGGATCAATCGGGTCAGCTCGGGTCGGGTTGTCGGGTCAGGTCAATGAGGTCGGATCACGGTTCGGGGCAGTCGGGTCGGGTCAGTCAATTCGGGTCACGGGTCGGGTCGGGTCGGTTTTCAACCCGACCCGACCCGTTGAGAGCACTAGTGGAAATGAAAATATGTACTTCTTTCCGAACAGCCAAAGGTTAGGCTGTTGGTTAGCGTTCATGTGTGGTAGTCATGGGGGCCTAGTCTGGAATCCTGCACACGGTCATTTGGACGGAGTTTTTATATTCAGAGTTCCAGCTGTATACCGGTTTGGTACCTTTGAATAAGCCAGCTCTCTTCCACTTCTTTTTTCAGTGTTCGTACGGAGGAGTCAATTAATTGTGTCGCTTCCCGATGACAACGAAAGTCAATGATTCCAAAAGCAGAATTTCGGTTCCTAACAACGTGTATGCTAGGTAAACAAATCATAGACTGGTATAATATGCAGTAATTTACGTTTACTTTCATGCAGTACCATTTGTTTTCTTACCTTTGATCTGCTTATTCTTTAGAAAGTTCCACTCTTCGGAAATTTACACAAAACTTTCAATTCTTTCCCTTCCTATGATGTTTATAGGTCAGCGCAAAAGAGAACAAATCTAAGTTCCATATGGTTTTAGGTAGCACATTTGTTTCCAGCACACCGGAAACAAATGATACCGGAAGTACGTCATGATTAACACATCTAATGTTTATTGATTTGTCAGTTTGTGTAAATTCGAAGGTTCTATCTGAATGTAAGCTTGTTGAGGAAATAATATGTGATATGCAAAGATTGGTCTTAGCTACTCAGTCTGTCGATGTCGTGGTACAGTTTGTACTGAGTTCGTAATTGTTCAATCTCTGTAATGATGGTGTGTATAAAAAATGTTCCTTTAGATATCTGTGTTTCTGCTTCTGTAGATATTACGTGATACTATATCGTAAAACTTCACACCAATAACAGTTGGGGGCACAATGGTTTAGTGGTAGAGCGCTCAATTTGATGCAACGGATCCCTAGTTTGATCGCAGGACACTTTTTGATAAACAACAGCGTGTCCGTAGATTTTCCTGTGGTTCTTCCTTTTCTTGTCACATTCTGATTCTTCCAGTTATTTTCATATTTTTTTTCCTTCATGAATCGATCTGTCTCCTTTATTTTGTCTGAAAGATGGAGTTCAATCGTTATGTCAGCGATGGCGAAATGATACGAATACATTGGCCCCCATGACTACCAGCCATGACTGGGAATTGTAGTGATCATTTTTGTCCCCTTTGAAAGTGACAACGTCACTCGGACATTTGAATCCGACCAACAAATACATGGCTCATTATGAAAGTAATGAGCATTGCTTTAGAAAAACTGTTTTATTGTTCCGATTGTTACAAATCTTTAAAATTCCTCAAAATACGCTCCTTCTGCATCGATACACTTCTGGAGACGTGTTTTCCACGCCTGGAAAACATCTTTAAAGTCCTCGGCTGGAATGGCTTTTAAAATCCCTGTAACATGGGCTTGAATGTTCTGCACGGAGTCCCAAGGTTTTCCTTTGAGGTGTCTCTTCAAACGGGGAAACAAAAAAAAAAAAAAAGCACTGGGAGCCAGGTCAGGATTATAGGGGGTGGGGGACCACTAGGGTTCTGCTCCGGGCCAGGAAGTCGACGACGGTGGAGGCGATGTGACTTGGTGCATTGTCGTGGTGGAGTTTCATTGAGTCTTTGATGTCACTTCGAACGCGGGCGACCCTGCGTTTCAGTCTCTTGAGCACTTCTACATAAAATCCTGTGTTGACTTGTCCTGGTGGCACAAACTCGAAATGGATGATTCCTCGAACGTCGAAGAAGACAATGAGCATAGTTTTGAATTTGGAATTTGCTCATGCGCGCCTTTTTGGGGCGGGGGGAGGATGAGGTGTGCCACTCCACACTCTGCCTTTTGGATTTTGGATCGTATTCGAATATCCAGGATTCGTCTCCAGTTACGACCGAGTCTAAAAAGTCCGGATCACTTTCACACACACAATGCCAACAACTCCTTGCAGCGCAAAACTCGAAGTTCTTTTTGTTCGTTCGTCAACACCTTTGGCACAAGCTTCGCACAGACCTTTCGCATTAAATAATAATAATATTCAGAAATTAAATAATAATGATAAAAAAAAAAAACAATATCAGAAACTCGTTGCTTCATTTCAAGGAAAATAATGCAAGGTTTCTACAAACCTTGAAACCCAACGCGAGTAGCGAAACTGCAGTTGGTTAGGCTAGCATGTGAGTTATCAGAGAAATTTACCAAATATCTATCTTACGAACAAAGAAACTGAAAATAGATAAGTTTCATGTATTATTGGAAGTGATGAAGAATAACAACCAGATAAATGACTCAACAGGAGAAAAGAAAAAAAAAATCTATGCTAAAAGATGAAAATGTGCTTTATTTGATAGCATGATAATGTTACTGTGGAAAGTGCTTTTTCTATTAACAAATCAATTTTAGTGGAGAACAAGAATGAACAAATGAGCTCCTTGGTGGCTAAGCGGTTAACGTCCGCGCCTTTGGCGTGGGAGACCCGGGTTCGAGTCCCGGCAGGAGCTTATGTGGTTCGGATTCGACGGATCAGTAGGTCCCGTCTTATGTAACTTCACTGCTGCAAGGGTCGTTAAACTCAAAATCAATTCAACTCACGAATGAACAAACACTAGTGTGTCGACGTGATGCTGTCCATAAAACAGATGTTACCTTATGATCGAGGAACTCGCTAAAGATACCAAGATACCACTTTAGAAAAATGAAATGAAATCTTTCAGTTTTATGTTCCACGGTTATATCGGTTAGGCTAAAGGAGACGGTGATGATGAGAAGTGAATGAAATGGTGGAATGAAGAAAGTAGAAGGAAACGGGAGAACCCCGAGAAAACCCATGAGCATGGTGTTCGTCCATCACAAAGTCCACACGGCGCGAGCTGGGATCGAACCAGGGACCCCAACTACCGGAGGTGAACGTTCTACCACTGAGCCACCGCGCCCCCCAGGAATATTTAGAGCTTAATTGAAAATTATAACGGGAAGAAAAAATAAAGATATGGAAAAAACAAAATTAGAAACAAAGTTAAAACAGCTTGAAAGAAAATAAACGAGTAAGACGAAAAACAGATACTATGTACAGTTCACAGATGACGAGAAGAACCCTAAACAGGGTAGCGGGGAAAGGTCAACGACACGATCAAGTCCATTTTCGGTTTTTGAGGTGTGATCTATACTTAATGTCGTCTGCTACTCCGGGTAGTTATCTGTGTGCTTATCCGTGGTGTCATTTGAAACCCCAATGCGGAAAGTGTGCGAGCCCATACCTACGTCACACTACTTCTGCTAGGGTTCTTCTCGTCATCTGTGAGCTGTAGTTAGACACTGAAAACAAAGTACGATTTCGAAACAAAATTAACCATAAGTAAAATTTATTTATATGAGTATCAGTTTCATAAAGAAACAAACACATTCTGTGGAATTAGACATTGACATTAAAGTAGTACAAGAATTTGGGGGGGGGGGGGAGAGAAAGAAGATAGAAAAAAATAATATTTAAAATTTTAGATTATTAATTTCTCGAGTAGTTTGTGTCCGTCGAGTAATTGAACAATCGGTTATAAAATATAGATGGACAACGTATAGTATCATAGTACACGAAGCAGGTGGAGTTAAAACAGTAGAAACGGAAACAAGAATATTAAAATATGATACAAATATTTTAGAAAGGTTTATATACAGGGTGTCTCAAAAGTCCCCTGAGAATAACTGTTATCAGAGTCACAACTAAATGTAAGAAAGGAAATCGCCTCTTAAAAAAAAAAAAAAAATCTGACGAACCCTTTGGACTGTTCGCTCTTTATGCGCCCAACGTTAAATGAAAATGCAACGTTACCATTTACCTGGACGCACATAAGTAAATGAAGTTACTGTCTTTTACGCTAGGTTTCGATGGCAAGACCCATTCACCATACTCGTACAAAGTTTATCCATCTCCAGTGAAGTTAATGGAGCCAATCCCACGGGTAACGTTGACTAACGTTGTCCATCCATATCTCATACATGGAAACAGTTCGCGTGATCCTTTTCGCTGTCGTTACCAGAGTTATTCTCTTTTGCAACGGGAAGTGATAGCACTCTGTACTACTACTTTCGCTTCCGATATTGATTCCCGGAGAGCGAAAACGCTAACGGGAAGCTACAAAGTGGGCTTATATATATACACAGTGTAAAATATGGGTTCAAGATCTAAATTATCTAATTGCAGACCAGGAAAGCGTTTCGAAAAAAATCACATTTGCTCACCATACGCTAGCATACCCAGGAATCAAACCTGCGATTCTGTACACCAGATTTTAGCACTGTATAATTAAACGACTGTTGCTCCCCCTCCCTCTGGTGGTAAAGTGAATCGAACTCTATATCCGAGACGTCCGTCTACTAGGGAGCTAATTTCGTATGTTGAAAAAAGGACAAATGTTAAAGAAAAAGGGGTGTGGCACAACCCTGTCCATATTGTAGGGTGGCGTCGCCTAGATACATACGATGGCCCAGTTTCACTGCTTTAGATGAACGGTGGCGTTGAACCCGTGAAAGTTGCAAACGTTCAGCTGGATTAATTTGCAACGTGAATTAAATATTAAAAGCGACGCAGATTTTCTTTCTTTTCTTTCTTTCTTCAGCTGGTAAATTTCACGTGTGAAGGCTTCATCCTCTTGTGAACAAGAAAGTTATTGTTTTGTTTTATCGTCGTGTTTATCTGTCTACGGGAGCCAGTGTTGTCAGTTGGCGGGAAATTTCTCGCCAAACGGGAAATTCTGTACAGTGGCGGGAGTGTTTCTGTAAATTACGCTGTAAACCGGAAATGTAATGACATTCTGAACTTTTCTAGTATGTTTTCCTCTCTATCTTTCCTTCATGTATTCTCTTTCTTAAAAGAAGAGCTCCTTCGTGTCTAAGCGGTTAGCGTACGTGCCTTTGGCGTGGGTGATCCGGGTTCGATTCCCGGCGGGAGCTCATGTGTTTCGAATTCAACGTTAATCATCAGATTCCGTCTCATATAGCCTCACTGCTAAAAAGGACGTTAAACTCAAAATCAGCTCAACTCTCTTATCAAAAGACCTCCCCTGTGCGTATATGGATTACTTACGCACCTCGGACCTGAAGAATGAGATTCGATTTCCGGTTTGAGCTCATGCGGTTCGAATTTCACGCTGAGCTTTAGATCTATGTAGTATACAACCTCGGTACTGAAAAGGGGTGCTAAATCATCTCTTTCTCATACATGTACAAAAATACACGCTGATCCGTCTGACTTGCATCACTCTAAACAGACAGAACTAACTGTGTTTTGAAGAAAGAGGAAAGAAAGATCCTGTGGCTTAGGCAGGGGATTTCGTGGTTGTAGAGTGAAAAATATTCTGTGCGGAAAATCCTCAAGCTTTTGGGAAGTAGCTTACAAATTCTAGAGAATAGAGAATAAAGTGCCCAAAATGTTTAGCACTTTCCATCCAGAACATTTAATTTTCTCCACAACAAGTTTAAACTCTACCTTGAGCAAAATGTTGCCGAAAAATAGACATTTACTACGGTAAAACTTTATTTATTTATTTATTTATTTAACAATCACCAGATACAGCTCAGAGTCCATTTTTTATACTGGATATCTAACAATAACAGCAGCAACAACAACAATGGAAAGGATTTGGGAAGGTGTCGGCCAGGACCTGTCTTAGTAGGTACCATCCCGGCATTTACCTGGTAGGATTGAGGGAAACCCTGGAAAACCCCAATCAGGATGGTCGGCAACGGGAATCGAACCCGCGACCTCCCGAATGCGAAGCCAGCGCTCTACCACTTGAGCTACTTCGCTCGCTTGTTAAAGTGGTAACTTCTCTAATGGGTACCTGCCTGTGTCTGTCTCTTTCGTATAGAACTTGCATTTGCTTATGCTTCCATGTGAAATTCAACCTGTATTTTGAACACCTACGTATAATATTTGTTTCTTAGGAGTTCTTTCAAAACATTTTACTGTCTTGTGTTCCAAAATTTTAGTAAACCGACGGAAGAAAACAAAACCTGTCAATTGGAAGTAACTTCTGCAAAAATAAAAACAAGCGTTTTGTAGATTTTGTGACTATTGTCAGCAAGTGTATCAATACGTTAGTTCCATTATGGCTTCCCATTTCCATTCTTTACTGCAGTACTACAGGGTGGCCCAAAAGTAGGTATACACACCTGCGTTGATCAAGTATAACATTCTAGTTTGTGGGTTTATTTGTTTTGGCTGTTCCGGGCTTAAGATATAAGTAAAAAAGACATTAAGAACAAATAATAAAGAAACTAAGTCTACCTGATGGATAACGATAGAAGATGATTTTAAATGCAATGAGCTGATCAGTACGGTACTGTGTACCTACTTTAGAGCCACCCTATAGGCCTGTTTCGTGATTAGTCCAGAGGGATTTATATGTCCTTCGTTCTCGTCACGTCTTCGAAACTTTTTTTTTTCTTTGGGGAGTTTGCAGGAAATTTAGAACAAATGACGATCGGATACATTCATGGGCGGCGCTAGGATTTTGGTAATGTGGGTGCAGGCTAGGAAGAGATAACACATCCTAACATTGTTGCCAGAACGCTCTGCAATATTGGGCCTTTTAAGATCTCAAAAATAATCCCTATGTTTTACTTAAAAATAGTAAAAAAAAACTAAAAAATACTATATGATAGCAAGTAACTTATGAGTCACCAAAATATATCCAAACAGTAAATATATAAAATAGAAAGGATTATTATAGGAAATCAGCAAATCGAAGTTCATGTGGGTGCAGCCGCACCCAGTGTGGCGCCGGCTATGTATACATTTGCAAAATGTCAAAAAGAAATATACATAAGATAATAGAGTAAGTCTTTTTGTTGTGTCCTAATCAACAACCTTTTTCCGGACGCACAATCGATCACTTTTTGTGCATCATTCTTGAGAGCGGTGAGTGAGAAAGTTTGAATGTTTCGAGTATTTTCTGGGACTGACATTTTACCTTCTCATGTATCGACGTAGTTGACGGAGAGAAAATAATAATAATAATGCGCCACAGCGTTTTGTAACAAATTCTCATATTGAAAATACATACAGGGTGTGAAAAAAGTCTCGGAACGGTCCAATATCTCGCGAAATATGCAGATTAACAAAACAAAAATAGCATGTGTTAAATAGTTTTGAAAAAGCAATCAAGTGATACCAAACGCAACTCGCTATGCCCACCCCTTAGAGATCTGCACGGGCTCGGGTCGTAAATTTTTAAATATACAACCATATTTCTCGAGCCTTTTCGGGCCTAGCTTTGTAGATATACTGTAGAATGATATTTATTGGACTGTTCGTTGTGAAAACTTTTAAAGCACAACTGCAAAATTAAACCTCTAATTGCTGTAAATAAAAATACAATTTTGCGTTAATTATTAAGTTTCTGTAATTTGGGCTTATTTCGAGCTCATTGATTATTACATGGGCTCGGGTATAAATGCTAAAACATTTCGGACTCGGGTCGGGTCGGGCCGGGCCGAGCCGAGCTCGGGCTAAAAATTCCGGCTCGTGCAGACCTGTACCTCCCCTTCGGGGGCACGAGAGGTAACTTTAAAATTTTAAATGGGAACCCCTATTTCTTAATGCACATTTGAATTTTCCAGAAAAAAGTTATAGTGAATTGACCCAAAATTGAAAACAGTGTTTTCACTGATGGCGCTTGAATCGACACACACATACATACACACACACAAAAAAAGGGGGGGGGGGGTAACAAAATGTTATGAAAACGCGATTTATTAGTCCCTTATCCTATGCCCATATGGTAGCGTATTGCACTTCGGAATCAGAGATCCTGATTTCGATACACGCGCAAGGGAACCTTTTTCTTTTATTTCCCCAAATAATAAGTCCATACGTTTTTACTTCAATCAGTACATTCAGGTTACATACAATACAAATTTCGATAGTTGTTATGCAAACTAGCTTTATGAAATGGTTCTTAGTAATAGGGTTATTAGGATTAGATCTCATAGGGTTATTTACAACAAAAATAAACCATTTTTGTCGCCGTTTGTATTTCTTGCAAGTTAATAAATATGAACAAATACATTATTTTTTAAAGCGAAGTTAAAAGGCATGAATTCATTATTTTGGTACAAAATACACATAAAATGTTGTTCTGCGCGGGAATCGAACTCAGGACGTCTGATTCAGCACAGAGTACGCTAAATGGCCACAGAGTACGAGATTGACAATTCACATTTTCATAACGTTTTGGTACCTTCCCTTTTCGCGTGTGTCGATTCAAGCGTATCCGTGAAGGCACTGTTTTCAGTTTTGGGTCAAATCACTTGTCACTTTTTGAGGGAATCTAAATGTACGATAAGAAATGGGGGTTCTCATTTAACATTTTAAAATTACCCCTCGTACCCCCGAAGGTGTGGGATCAGTGGCGGATCCAGGGGGGCGGTCGGGGCGATTGTCCCCCCAGAAGAAGTAACTTTCTTATTTTATATATAAATAAAACAGAGTTTGGAGCTCTTAGAAGTAGCTCTAAGTAGCAGTATTACAACCCACCGCCCCCCAGAAGTCCGTCCTGGATCCGCCCCTGGTGGGGATAGGGGTTTGCGTTTGGTATCATTGGGTAGCTTTTTCAAAACTATTTAACACATTATTATTATTATTATTATTATTATTATTATTATTATTATTATTATTATTATTATTATTATTATTATTATTATTATTATTATTATTATTATTTTGCTGATCTGTATATTTCGCGAGATATTGGATCGTTTCGGGACTTTTTTTGTACCCTGCATAAAACAGTGTGAGAATGACAAACTAAGGTAAATACTTATATTTTGTATATTGCAAAAATAAACTTTTACCTCAAGTAGCTACATAAGAAGTGTTTATATTATCTACAATAGTTTGTTTCAGAAAGCAATTATTTTCTGTACGTTAACCATTTTGCAGTGAAACCAATGGTGACTAAGACAGGTTTCACTGTACATTAATATATGACCGCGGATACTGGCGTCTCTGGCATGTAAAATTGGGGGGGGGGGGGACATCGAAGAAAGTGATTAAAATGGTGCTACCTAGCCCAACTTATTTATTATCTTCGATTCCATTTGTTACCTTTCTGCTTACCTTCACGGATCCCCTAAGGTATATCACAATCGTTCCACAGCCTGAATAATATATTCCAAATAAATATAATTATTATTATTTATTTATTTATTTGTTATTCTGTCGTTAGTAAATAAATTAAATTAGAATGAAATATTGAATATTTTGTACTTCAAAATATTGGGGGGACGCGACCCCCTCATATCTATTCGCGCTGCTCCCTCTATTCCTTCGGGAGATTGTAGTTTCTGAAACAAGTGAGAAAAATGGTCAACTGATGTGTATACATTGTGGCATTTACACAGGTGTCACTTTTATGTTTCAATGGACCGAAGAAAAATATACATTTTAATTGGTGAGAAATTTTATATCTGATTGGGAAATTTCATGGCTTGAGACGGGAAATTCGCTGCTAGGATTCTGACAACACTGGCGGGAGAATGAAAGAAGGACGTCTCTGCAGTGGAAAAGGTGGGAGGCTGCGCTGCGCACTCAGATGATCGGAGGCCGACTTTCGCCGAGGGGGTCCGACAGCAGAGGACGATTATGTCTATTGGGCACGGACCCTCGGTGATCCAGGACGAGCTATATTTGGCAAGATCTTGGTACAGGACTGAAGCCACGTGTGTGTTGGTTGTTCTTTGTGCAAATCCCGTCTTTTTGATTTCTGGTTCATGTGCCTTCGCTTCCTGCAGAGAGCCACCGAATGCTTGGATTGTTCGGGTAAGAGAATGGCTGGCTCCCGTACTTTTTTGCATTATCGTAGTGAAACAACGTGGGCAGTGCGCAGACGTAATTGTGCATAAGAAGAATTTCACTAGTTGGCACGTGCGTAATTCGATATTCATGTGCTCCTCTGTTTCTGTTTCACACTGTTTACTACTTTTGATTAATTTCCTTCTGTTTTGAAAACATAATGTGGTAATTTATTATGTATTTATTGCATATTTGACGCATTTGTTTACGTATCTCTCTGATCTGACGTTGCAGTGAAAGTTATGTCATTCAGGAAACTTTTTTGATATTGTTGTCAAACTAAGGAGCAAAAATTCACGTGCGATGTTTGTCGCATAGAAAAATCAATATTAAATGACCATGTGCGCCGGCCGGTCTCTCTTAAGTGTGACACATCGGAATTTCCCCTGTGGTCGCATCTTCGCTCTCTATCGTTATATATTACGACGAGAATACTTTTCTTCTTTCCTTGCTTCTAAACACTGTAAGTGCTATTCCTAGGAACCAACAACAACCGACAGGTTTCCATGTTCATTTTCGAAGTTCATGTCCTTACAGCGAGCTTCGGTTACGTATTCGAAATTTCGTTTCATCTCGCATTGTGAAGCGGATCATCTACGTCCGGCTGTCAAAAATGAAATCTTTAAGTTTTACGTCCCACGGTTATGCCGGTTAGGCTAAAGGAGACGGTGGTGATGAGTAATGAATGAAATGGTGGAATGAAAAAAGTGGGAGGAAACGGGAGAACCCCGAGAAAACCCACGCACACGGTGTTTGTCCACCACAAAGTTCACTTGGCGGGGGCCGGGATCGAACCCGAGACCCCAAGCACCAGAGGTGAACGCTCTACTACTGAGCCACCGCGGCCCGCGTCCGGCTGTCAAGTAATCGGTTGAGTGAGTTCAAGTGCTGTTCTGTGAGTTTCTCCAGACGAATGCCGACATCGTGTCTTAATCATGGGAATACGGTTGCATCCTTTATATACAGAGCATGAGAATCTTAGTTTCGATTTCAGTTCGGAATTTTAACATAATTGATGTAAGAAGCACGAAGCCTGCTGTTTAAAATGTCATTCCACGCTCATTCATTGGCAGTCGAAGTCAGGACCCCGTCCATCCAAAGCACGCGCACTGCTGTTAGACCAGGGATGCAAATAAGCAACATAAGCAGCAGCAAAAAAAAAAAAAAAAAAAAAAAAAAAAGCTACTAGCCCACATCGTGATTTTTATAATCTTTACTCTTCGAAATGAATTTTTATAAGGGGGCGCGGTGGCTCAGTGGTAGAGCGTTCACCTCCGGTGCCTGGGGTCCCTGGTTCGATCCCAGCTCGCGCCGTGTCCACTTTGTGGTGTACAAACACCGTGGGTTTTCTCGGAGTTCTCCCGTTTTCTCCCACTTTCTTCATTTCACTCATCTCTTATCATCACCGTCTCCTTTAGCCTAACCGGCATAACCGTGGGACGTAAAACTTAAAAATTTAATTTCATTTTAAATTTTTATAATCTTTACTCTTCGAAATAAATAATAGTGATATTAAAAATTCGCCCGCACCGACGAACCACTCGCCCGGGGCGAGTGGTTATTTGCATCCCTGTGTTAGACCAACGAGCAAAGTGGTTTATATAGCTTGATCTGAGAAGGCGTATTAAAAATGATCAAACAGTAAGTGGTAATAATAAAAAAAAAAGCCTCTTAAATCCATCTAAGTCATTTTAATATATCGGTATATTTCCAGGGAAGTATTCGTATATGGAATTGTCTGCTGGAACCATCAATAATGGAGAAAGAGAAAGAAATTTGGAAGAAGGCTGCTATGATTTATTATATAAATATATTTGTCTGTTGTATGTACAAAAAAAAAAAAAAAAAAAATCATGGGGAATTCTTCACTCATTCAAGACAATGGTTAGTAGTTTCTGTTTATCCTATATATAATATTGTCGTTAGGAATTCTTATCAGAGAAGTTTCTTGAGAAAGGTGACAGTAATATTTTACAGAAACTATTGGCTGTCCCTTTCAGTATCGAGGCTATATGAAACGCTGACCTACAGCTTTACAGGGGATCTGAACTACATGTACTGCCGCCGGAAATCAAACCCGGATTTCTCGCGCCAAAGGCTAAGCTAACCACATAGTAACGGTGGGAGCTCCTTGATTAGACTTCAGTAGCATTGAAGCTATATGGAACAATATATACTGCAAGTGGTTGGTTCAGTGCAACTGCTAGTTTTTATCCGAAATTAATACGGGAACTGAACCCAGGACCATAGACACTTGACCACGGGGGGCAGTGGCTCAGTGGTAGAACGTTTACCTCTGGTGCATGGGGTCTCTGGTTCGATCTTAACTCGCACCAAGTGAACTTTGTGGTAGGCAAACACCGTGTTAGTGGTTTTTCTCGGGTTTCTCCTGTTTCCTCTCACTTCCTTCATTCCACCATTTCATTCATTTCTCATCATCACCGTCTCCTTTAACCTAGCCGGCATAAGCGTGGGACGTAAAACTGAGTTTTTTTTTTTTGGCTTGACTATAGAGGGGCAGAAATCGTAGCTTTAACTGAATGAACTACTAGAATAAATTCTGTTGACATAAAACTTGGAAAACTTCACAGAATGTCAAACTACAGTAAAATACGAGTATAACGAAATTTTGAGGGCCTCTGAAATTAATTTGTTATAGTGAAATTCTGTGATTCTGAAATAAGGCAGTTCTCCAGAACTCACCCTGTATATTTTTATTACTTCAATCGGGCGTAGTTAAGTCATTTGAAACAAACAATGAAAGGTTGTAGGCCTAAGTGTAGTGGCTTAGCATTTTTTTCACGCATTCATTGTACAACTGTTGTTTAGAAGAAAGGCAAGCCTTTAACAATTCTTAAGGAAGAGTGTCATGTTAAAATGAGCATTTACATAATTAAAACAAATTCCTTAATAATTGCAGTTAATATTTTTATAGTAAGAGAGAATTTCTTTGCTACGACGAAGTTCCTTATTTCTTGCATTGGAAGATCCGTGAACCTTATTTAATAGAATAACGCTCGTTGATTATTTTCAAATCGCTATCGTGCTCGACCGATTGGGTACATGTATGAAAAATGGATCTTATATCTATTTGAATAATAAAGTAATGTAAAATGTGAAATATGTATAGTTATATATTAAAATGCTAGGTTTATATGTTTGTGCTCAATCGTTTAGACAGTGAGTTCACTTCTCGTGAACCATAGGCCCTAGAAAGATTCAGTTTTCACTGATCGATTGCAACTTTTGTATAAATTGTTTAGTTCTAATTGAATGTTATTTCTTTATTATTACATTTTTAGGAGCACACTGAAAATATTGATTTAAAAAAAAACAACATATCCTACGAGTTATACATTCCAACACCACCTACTTGTATATGGGGTTGTATATCTCTCAGGCGTTCATGGCCAGATAATAAAAATCAAAGGATAACCATTTCTCCAGTCTAAGATGAATCTTTATTGTTTCGAGTGTTTTTGCAATGAACACCATATATCACTGACATAATTAAGTGAGTATGTAATGTATTACATTGTACGCTTATGACACTGCAAACAAGAAAAAAAACTCAACATACATGAATTAAAAACTCCAACTGGAAGTAGGTTAAAATCTTACAAATGGTGCGAGATATTGAAAGAAAAATCCCCTTTATGGTGCCTCTTGCCGTTTTTTTTTTTTTTTTTTTTTTTTTATCAAAATGCCTTTTACTTGCCTGTAAAGAGATATGTAAGATGTGAGGAATAACAAGGAGATTCATGCTCATGTGTGAATGCTGCACTGTATAGAGAGCACAGGTTCAGCTAGTATTATTATAAAACAGGCTAAATTGCAATTATATTTTGAGGGGCCGTGGTGGCTCAGTGCTAGAGCGTTCACCTCTGATTCATGGGGTCCTTGATTCGATCTCAGCTCGCGCCAGTGAGCTTTGTGGTGGACAAACATCCAGTGCGTGGGTTTTATCGGGGTTCTCCCATTTCCTCCCATTTTTTTCATTTCACCATTTCTAATCATAATCATCTCCTTTAGTCCAGCCAACATAACTGTGAGACGTACAACTTAAATATTTCATTTCAGTTATATTCAAAAAATAGTTTTATATATATAAGCTGTTAAATTCATAAAATCAAATATTTTAAGCCGATTAAATAGAGAAAAGGGAACGGGCCTGATAATAATTTCGTAATTCTATGTGTTTCGCTATATTAGCGTTCGTGATAGCGACATTTTACTGTATATGATTCGAATTAGAATTCCTCTGTGATGAAACGATCTTGTTTCCTCGCTTTTCTCTAGGTAGGTGCTACGCGAGAAAAGATGGAGCTGGGCGCTTTCATTTTCTGGTTGTTCCCACTGGTTTTGAGTTTTGCAGCGTCGATTTTAAGAGAAAAAAATCTACAAAGAAATGAAAAATCTGGCCTAGAATACGGAAGGTTAGAAAGCTGCGTCAAACCAATCAAGAGATTGTTGACCTGAGATGATGATTGTTTCTTAAATATTAATATTGTAGAATTACTGTCACAATAAATGTAATGGTTCTGTGCAATCATATACAGTAGAATCTCTCTCTTCCGCCCTCGGCTGGTTTGCTACCCCTGTTGATCCCACCGTGCTCGAGCCGAACTTGTCCCGACTGGTCGGTAACCCACGAGGCCCATTGTCGTGTACTGTCGTCGCGGCATTGTTGTTTACCTTCTGTTATCGCTTGTCCGCTTCAGTGCTGGCATCTGTTGTATAGTTTCTTTCGTTGTGGGACTTTTTTTTGCAATGTTTTACTGTAGAGAACAATATCGTCATTTTTTATTTCAGAGATTGTTTATTTTACTGTAAATCCGTATTTTTCTGTATTTTCTGATAATCCGTCCTTTTTTGCGTTTTGACCATACCCCCAGTCGCAAAGGTGGCGGATTAGAGAGGTTCTACTGTACTCTAAAGTGACATTTCATTTTCAACTAATTATAATATACAATAACGTAAGGACAATCGAATGTGGTAAAGATGATTTTAAAGTACTAACTTTTCATGTTAAAACCGTTTAAAAGATTTTAACATGTCAAAGCAGCCTAATTCCTGGTTTGTAACTTACGGTTGACAAATTGTCCGTTATCTTTTTCGTTTATAGCTGTGAACTATTTGTTAGTGGTAACAAGGCAATGGCGGTCTCAGTTGGCTGTTCATTCACTTGAGAATGTTCATTCGGGTGAAACATCTTCTCACTAACGAGTTTGAAATCAGCAACGATATGGCCGGGTTACTTCGTCTCAGAAGGTTAATGATATCTTTAAGTTTTCTCCTACTCTCCCCTCTCTTATTACTCAAATCATTAAGAAAACGTTTATGAACTTGTTAGGTATATTCTAAGATGTTTCATTTGTAACTGAGTCACGTACAACATTGATTTTTAACATTCGTCTCGCCGCAGCCTGAGGTTACTTAGTAGAATTTAGTGGGAGATCTGGTTTATCGTCATCATAATGGTTCTGACATCATCATTTGCCACAATTGAAGTGTTTCCATGCTTTACGGCACAGGGGCGTCATTTAGGGGGGGGCAGGAGGGGGCAATTGCCCCCCCACCAAGAGTTTGAGGAATGCATATAATTTAATGAATTGTCTACTAATATACTAGTACGTAACGTGAAAATCTTATGTCGGTGGTGCTCTTGCCCCCCTCAAGCGAAGTCTGAAATGACGCCCCTATACGGCACCGTTTCTTAAACTGTCATCTGCGTACTACAAGTTGTACTCGAGGGGTAGAATAGTACAGCTCACAGATGACGAGAAGAACCCTAGCAGAAGTAGTGTGACGTAAGTATGGGGTCGCCCACTTTTCGCACGGGGGTTTCAAATGAGACCACGAAATAGCACACATATAACTTTACCCGGAGTGGCAGACAACATCTAAGTATAGACCACACCTCAAAATCCGAAAATGGACTTGACCGTGTCGTTGACCTTTCCCCGCTACCCCTGTTTTAAGGTTCTTCTCGTCATCTGTGAGTTGTAGAGCTGTACCCTCTATTGTTTCAGGGACGCCAAAACAGAAGAATGCGGAAATGTTAATGTATACAAAAATGTTAGTATTTCGGAACACATTGAAAGATTCAAATTGTTTAGGCTTCTTTTGTGATATTTTTTAACATGCACAAATATTTCAATGTAAATATAGGAAAGTTAAATAAATCTTACTGCATGTGCATCATAAGAGAAAGGAACGGAATCCAGCTGGATCCAGTTTCTATTTTGTATTCCTATATCTGCGAGATTCATCTTAATATTGTTACCCTATCTGCCTCTACTTCTTCCGAATGTCGTTTTCTGATTGGACTTCCAGTTAAGACTTTGAAAGCGTTCCTAGTTTCTTCTATGTTGGCTACATGACGTGCCCACCTGAGCCTTCTAGATTTGGTAACCCTAACAATGTGTGGTAAATGTTATAAATTAGAAAGGATTTGAAAAAAACTCAAAAGTTAATTGCATATCACGCATATAGTTGACAAAAGTATACACCTTAACATTCGCTAAACTAACATTAGTTTCAATTTTTCAAAATGACACTCTCAATATACCCTCCATTTCGACGCCCACACTTAGCCAGCCAATCCCGAAAACTTTTCACAGACCGACGTAACATTTTTACCGGGATCCTCGAATGTTTTTGTATCCACACCTTCAGTTGTGTGAGGTGTTCGTGGACAATACAGAAGACTCTTCACATATTCTCATTAGAAAACAATCGCATAGAGAAAGATCTGGTGATCTTGCTGGCCATTCGATGTCACCTTTTCTGTAGAAGAGGCATCCAGGGAAAAGTAAAAGCAAAACATCCATTGTGGCTCTGACGGTGTGACTTGTTCCATCCTGTTGAAAGTAAGCATTCACTCTCTGGAGGCGAGGGATTAAGAAGTTCTGGATCACTGTTCATAATGTGAGAGTCATTATGGATGTTTTGCGTGCGGGACTTTTCCCTGGACATCCCACCTTTCCCCCTCGAAAAAATAACGCACCAGATCTCAGTCTGCTATTTTTTTCTGTCTTGTGAGGACATCTGAAGTGTGTTTTGTACTGTCCAACAACACCTCACTCAACTGAAAAATTGAAGGTGTGGATACAAGAAGAGAGACAGTTTTGCATTGTATAGAAGCTTGCTGGTAGTCATTTCGAATACACACCTTAACTTTCTCAGTGCCAAAAATTGTCACGTCAAGTCAAATTTGTCACGAGATATAGACTAGCAAACAGTGAGTACACTTTTTAGATCCCTTTATATATAATATAAGACGAAATCCTCACTGATTGATAACCTAGGCCAGTCTTTCCTCAACCTTGATATGGGTGGGTGGATGTTTAGAGTGGTATGATGCCTACCCCGTAATCGCATGGTCCTGGATTTCAAACCTGGGGCCAGACACCTTGACTAAGATGTTACAAATATATAAATAAATCCAGTACGTAGGCCTATCGTGTAGGCAGCTTCTTGTAGGTCGAATACAACTTCTAACTCAAATTGGCTTGCCATTATTAATTCGATCATTTAACTTAGTAAAATTGTATATTTCTCACCATTGTGTGTGTCTTTCTCAGATTGGCGTACGGACCCCCTGAGGTCGTCTTTCGGATCCCAGGTTGGGAAAGGCTGATCTAGGCCAAAGTGCTTAAGCTAGAGAAATGAATTTAGGACAATTTGTCGTTTAACGTTGAACAGTTATGTACTGAGGCTAAGGAAGACACTGGTGATAATGAACAAAATGGTGGAATGAAAAGTCGGGAGGAAACAGGAAAACCTCGAGAAAACACATGCATACGCTGGTTGTTTTTCACAAAGCACACCTGGCACGGGTAGGATTTGTGACGCATGCTGCTACTAAGGAAGGATTTTTCGAAATTCGACGTGGAAGGGGGAGGGTCAAGAATTGTGGTTGCAAATATTATTATAATAAATTGCTAGTTGCCCATATTTCTTTATGTCTTTATGGTTACAGACATTCAAGTGGCACGGATTCCACGTTAATCAGTAGGTCCACATCTCATATAGCCTCCTGCTGAACGGGACGTTAAACTCAAAACCAATCAAACTTTTCATTTACGAAAATTAAATACATATTTATGCGTTTTTTTATATTGGGCTTGAAAGAGAAAAAATGGAAATAAAAAGGGATGGGGTTGTAAGAAATGAAATATTTCAGTTTAACGTCTCACGATTATGCCCTTTAGGATAAGGGAGACGATGATTAAAGTAGGTGAATGATGGGTGAATTAGTAGAATGAAAAGGTGGGAGGAAACTGGGCTACATCGCGAAAATCCACAGTCATGATGTCCACCACAGCCTTGCTTGACCGGAGATCGAACCACGGATTCCACGGACCAGAGGTAAGCTCTCTACCAGTGAGTTACCGTAGCCACCAGGCCCGTAGCCAGCCCAAAAATTTAGGGGGGGGGGCGGTAGAAGTTAGGGGGGCCGACCCAATCGTATTATACTTCATCACCATATTATAGTTCATTTGCAAGCCTACCGTGAAATTTTATGGGGGCCAGCCAAAGTTTAGGGGGGCCCGGCCCCCTTGCCCTCCCTCCGTGGATACGGGCCTGGTAGCCACCATGGGGGTTGTAGTTGCAATTATTATAATACCCATATCATCGAATCCTTTAAGGTTAGAGTCATGAAATTTTGTACGTAGATTATTATTTTCTTTTTCATTTAATATAATTAAATATGTGTGATGGTTTTTAGTGTTTGTCCTAGAGGGCCGAAGATTGCAATTTTTACAATGGGATGTCAATACCTCTGAATCCCTGAAGAAAGAGACGTGAAATATGGTATTTGGAGTTTCGATATAAAATAATTAAGCACGTGTTTTTAGCATTTTTAAAGGTTGGCCCAGGGCTGCTAACTTCCCTTAAGAGAAAATCGAGACGGGACAATCAGTTTTAGAGACCCCCCGGAGACACCTACACATACGAAGAGTCGTTGAAAACAATATAAATAATCTGCCGAATAACACGAACCTTACAAATGTGACACTTATTTTTTATTTTCCCGCCCACTGCTCAACACTAAGTATAAGCAATATATGTAATAAATTCAAACCAAAACAACTGCAATTTATTTAATACAAACGAAGTTTAGAGAGAAAAATATATATATAGTTTTTTTTTTTTTAATCACAAATGAGTGCATAACATTGTTAAGGGATTACTGACAAAAGATATTACTAAAACCAAGTGTTATTCTTTGGCTGTCATCACACAAAATCTTTAGGCCAGTAAAATATTAATTAACTTCGAAAATCGATAAATCAGGACGCGGTCGGGACGCGGGACAAATAAGTCAGAAATCGCTACAGTCCCGACAGAATCGGGACGGTTGGCAACCCTGGGTTGGCCGAAAAGAACCGAAATATGACGTTGGATGCATTGACGACGCGCCACCGTGTGAAATGAGATTTGTTTTTTAACGATTTTCCAAAGGATGGCATTTTTTAAAGCTCTTTTTCAGTTAAATAAACCAACCATTCGAACACATTAATTGCTCTAAAAGGTTTGTACAATACTTAATACTTTTTACTCAAACCTACAAACCAATAAGTAAAAGTTATAAAGTGTTTTGGGAGAAATATGAGCCATTATTGTGTCTGAAATATGAAATTAAAATCAATGTATGTATCTTGGAGGATTTTATCGTTAAAACAGAGAATGAGTTGTCAACTAAAGATTCCCATGCGAATATGTGTAGAGGTGAGAAGACCCTTTCACTAGATTATTCTGACATGTGAGTGAACTTGTGAGGCAAAGATTTATATCGGGATTGATATTCAGAGATAGTGAAAACAAAAGTTCAAGTTCTTCAGGAATTGATTGTAACAATACATACGTGAATATAAGAAAAAAGAACAATATGAATATGATTTTTTCCCCCTTTTGCTCTTCTTGGATTAGAGAAAGATTCATGATACAGTGAAACTTATGGTTGGCACTTTTAGTTTCCATTAAAAAGTAGTCAACCTACAGAAAATACAGGGTGTACCAGAAGTAGTGACTCACCTTTTGAGTGATCAGTACATTTTTATTTTAAACAAGAATAACATGAAACAAAATTGTAGGTATAGCGTAGCGTAGGTATAGCTTAGCTCACGAATCTCTGCCGCGATTCTAATTTTTCGTTGCCGTCAATCGCGGCAGATTTGTGAGCTAAGCTCCTACAGAGGAATGATGTAAAACTCAAGTGTTTTACAGTATCTAATCCCTATTCTCCATTTGAAGGTCCACCTGGTGGTCATTAACATCGATGCATGTCTGAACGGGAATGTTGAATTCATCCGTGATTCCCACCGTCAATTCCGCAACACGATTTTCAGGACGCTAGTACACACAGTTGTGACGGTTCACTGGTCCTGATACATGTAACTTTGCCTCGTCCGTCCAGGCTGTGATGTTTCTCGGAGTCGAGATTTTCTTCCACCGTCGCAGGTACTACTCAGCAAACTCGGTACGGCGATCGGAATCGTCCTCATTGAGTGCGTGGAGAGGCGAGGATGATACGGGCGCAGTTTCAGATCCTTGAGAACCCTGGCAACCGATGACTTCGGGATATTCAGGATACGGGACATCCGTTGGATCGTTTTTGACTTCTGCGGTGACTTTGCAAGTTCTGACTGTATCCGAGCTGCATTTGCGGGATTGTTAACAAACTTAGGCCTACCCTGACCTCAGGGGCGTCATTTAGGGGGCAGACAGGGGCAGTTGCCTTCCCCAAGGATTTGAGGAATACATATACTTTAATTTACTAATGTAATTTACTTATGCTCTTGCTCTCCTCTCCTTAGGCGAAGTCGGAAATGACTCCCCTGCCAGACCTGGGAGAATGAAGAGAATATCAACCCCTGCAAAGAAATATTGTAGTAAAAGTAAATATTGTAAAGAAGTATTGTAGGGAGATCTTTATATGGGCTCGTACGGCATGGTAACCTTATTCTCGAGCTATTATCACTCCCCTCTCCCCAAAAGTGCCTTTATTTTACTTGCTGATTGTACTAAAAGTAACACAGTAAGAACACACATTATTATTAAAAACTGAAAATTTAAGGTGTACGGAGAAAAGAATTTAAAGTTCAGCTTCGAACTGTTCTGTGTGTTCATTAGGTATGAGGCTTAAAGTTGAAAAAGAAGAAAAAAAAAAGCTTCACGAGTCGCAATTTTAAAACAAGTTTCATTTACAAACAAATGTGAAAAAAAGTTTCTGAAAGCAAATAGGTAACAGCTTAGCTTCTTATGTAGATTTACATTAGAAAAGGAGCAATAAAATTTGAATTTGTACTCCCCCTCATATTTCGAGTAATCAAATTAATAATTTAAAAAAAAAAAACTTCATATTTAAAGTGTATTTTCATATCAGTTAATTAACAAATTGGAGTTCTTAAAATTACAATAAAATAATATTGAGTTGCACAAACCCTTGAAGGAAAGAAAAAAGGGTGGGGGTTGCAATTGTTATAATAAGATAGCCATATATTGAAATCCTTTAAGATTCATGACGTGTTAGGGACATGAAAAATGCGAGGCCGTAGGCCAAGCACATGTAGGGTTCTGGGGGCGAAGTACTTAGCTACCCGAAGTCTTACTGGAGTGCTAGCCATAGAGTTGACGACAGAGTGACCATTGTGTGTTTCGACGTTCTATAGCATATGGAAATAAACCGTAATGAGCTTTCTAAACGCAAGATTTCATCTTTTCGGAAATTAGGGGACTAGGGAAAATACGTGATTTTAGCAGTAGTCCCTTTTCTGCTCTTTCTTTGTTTCAAGTTCTGGGGTGAGGGAGTTTATACGTAAATGACACCTCTGTTAGTTATTTCATAGTATTGGTCCAAAAACTCTCTTTTGCTGCGTCTTCTTGTTTTTCACTGAAACGCAAAAAGAAAGATAGTAATTGGTTTAATTTATGGACAAACCACAAAAATACAGCAGCTCGAGGACAATATTCGTGCAGAAATACGGCCATTCGGACCAGAAGTGTTGACCTCTACTTTGCCCGCAAGGCCCGTATCTCTTTGAGGTCCACAATGGTGCATCTACCTGAGATTATAGTCCAAGCATACTTGTAAACAATCTCCCATCTTGGTCTTTAAGTATGTGAAATATCAATGGTAACTATGATAAATTAAAGAAATAATTCACAGTTGTAACTCCTTAGTGACTTTTGGACTACTCTGTAATTTCAACTCGTCCCAGCAAGTAGTGTTTAAATTATTGCGTTATTTGAACAGAATCAGAGGAATAGTTGTACCAGAGGCGGATCCAGGAAGGCCGATCGGGGCGATCACCCCCCTCCCCCAGAAGAGGAAACTTTCTTATTTTATATACATAAATAAAACACATCCCAAAGTTTAGAGCTCTTAAAAGTAGCAGTATGACAACCCACCGTCCCCCAGAAGTCGGTCCTGGATCCGCCCCTGAGTTGTACTAAAATATTAAAGAGAAAAAACACCGTGTTTTGTATTTAAAAAACTTCAACTCTAGTTACGGCAAAGACATTTTGTGATGAAGTGATTTTATGTCTACTGTAATGCATTGTTTCTGCCAGACATTTTTTTTGGTTTGCACTTTCCCCTCGAAACTCTGAAAGTGCCCCCGGAGGAGACCAAAATAATACGTCTATAATATAATAATAAATAGAATAGTACCAGCAGTGTCCCCCCGGGACATTGCTTCTGAAAGAAACACTGCTGTAGTGTATCACAGCTATATATGTTCGAGCTGCAGAAAGTAGTGCCTGTGCTAAATACATAACAACTGAGAATAATTTCTGTCCGTTATGAAGAGAGAAATGAAATCTTTGAGTTTTACGTCCCACGGTTATGCCGGTTAGGCTAAAGGAGACGGTGATGATGAGTAATGAATGAAATGGTGGAATGAAGAAAGTGGAAGGAAACAGGAGAACCTCGAGAAAACCCACGTACACGGTGTTTGTCCACCACAAAGTTCACTTGGCGGGGGCTGGGATCGAACCCAGGTCCCCAAGCACCAGAGGTGAACGCTCTACCACTGAGCCCGTTATGAAGAGGATACTAAAACGTTGACGATAAAGAAGAATGATCGTGTCCTATCAAAGAAGGTCATATGGGTATGTGTGTTATTGAGAGGTTTTACTGTGAATAGATTAAAAAAAAAAGTAACACAGAAACTTTGGGAGTCAGAAATAATTACAAAATAGAGGAGGAAATAACTTACAGCATTGTTATGGTTCATTCTTCGGCAGCAGTGATGACAATGCTTTTCCGCACATTTTAGGTAGATGCTGCTTTACAACCTATAATGAAGAATCCATACGTATGTAATCCAACTTGAGTAAAGTCTCCTGGGAATGCATTTGCATTGTTGCTGGCGAGAGACATGCTGTGATTTTATATATATATATATATATATATATATATATATATATATATATATATATATATATATAGCGGGAGACAAGTCAAAAGTAGTGAGTAATGAAAAGGCCACCCACCAATTGACCACACCCGAAAGAATATACAAAACAAGCATGCAACGCCTATTCTTATATGATGATAACTAAGTCACGTGAATTTGTTTCTATTAGTTAGTTATCTTCTGCATTTGTTCCCAAAAACACGCTGTGAATATGTGAAGAATATGAAAAAAATGAAAATGAAATTTTTGAGTTTTACGTTCCACAGTGATTATGAGAAATGAATGAAATGTTGGAATGAAGAAAGTGGGAGGAAACGGAAGAACCCCGAGGAAACCCACGCACTTTGTCCACCACAAGGTTCACTTGGCGGGAGCACGGTTTAAACCCGGGACCCTATGCACCAGAGGTGAGCGCTCTACCACTGAGCCACCGCGGACTCCAGAATATGAAAAGTTGTGAATGAATAAATATAGGCCCCACAAGGATTTTGAGTGTTGCCTTCGAGTTACTCGGTACAGTTTATCGTAGATTTGAATCCACTGAGAAATACAACGCCTGGAACTAAATCACAGGAAGTGGACATTGATACTGCATAAAAGCATAGAGTGAAAATTCAAAATCAAACACATAATTGAATTTTCTAAGCAGTTTCAGTTCTAGTTTTGTGTCTTAACACAACATGACTGAATTCACCGTATTCAGGATGTAAATGTTCTAGGGTTGCTAATAGTAACGGAATCGTAATAAATATTTTAATCTTGTTGATCCGCAGAGAGAATCCAACACATTTCGATCGGCTCTGTTCATCTAAAATCGTGCTTCACGAGAAGAACCGAAATAGATCTCGACGTATTGGTTCTGTTTACAAAACCGCAAAAAAGTTCGGTGTGTTGTTTTTATAGAAAAGAGCCGAAATACATTTTAATACGCTTAAGATCATATCAAACTGCAAACAGTGTTATGTAACTGAAATAATAACTCCAGAAGAGAACCGAAAAATATATTGCTACCATTTGCAAACACCGTTAGCTGAAGATCGTTACAAGGTGCAAACGGTGTTGAGCAACCGTAAAATGATAACTCCGGAAGAGAACCGATCGTTACAAGCTGCAAACGATGTTGAACAACTGTGAAATGATATCTCCAGAAGAAAGAAAAAAAAGTATATTTTGCTATAATTTGCAAACACCGTTAGCTCAAGATCATTTCAAGCTAGAAATGATTTGAACAACTATGAAATGATATCTCTAGAACAAAAAAGTGTATTTTGATGTCATTTGCAAACACCGTTAGCTAAACATCATTGCAAACTGCAATGTTAAGCAACTGTAAAACAATAACAGATCCTGATCTCGTCGTGTTCCAGTGATGTTCTTCCGCTCTTGAAACACGTGTGCCACTCAAACGTTAGAGAACTAGTCTCGAAAATTTTTGATACCACCTCGTATACGCTTTTAGGTAGCAGATTGTATCTGTTGTTTGATATTTCTCTTGACGATAATAAACTTACTATTTGGAAGAATAATCAAAAGCACACTTAGAAAGTACGTATGTAATTTCAGACTACATGGGCTTTATACAGAGTCGTTTTGACGGGTGATTAGTGCCATACTAAAGTATTCGACTAACATGTTTCCTGCAGTAATCAGGTCTTTAGTATGACGCTAATCACACGTCAAAACGACTCTGCATAAGACAGCATAAGTTTTTCTGTGGGTATGTTTGTACAGAACGCAAAGCTGACAAAAAAATAAAATATCATTCAGAGTGCTACCTCAATGCATACTTACATAAAAAAATGAAAAAAGAAAATGAAACAGTTTTGGTGGAGACTGGAAATAGAACTACACATATTTTATTAATACAAGTAGTGAATAATTAGTAGCATGGGCGGACCTATGGGGACATTGCTCTCCCCAACTTTTTGACAAAAATGAAAATGGCACCTATAAGATAATAAAAATGCCATGGTTGTTTTGAGAGACTAGCAGACAATTTCTAACTCCTCTTATGATTTGTAGTGGTTGGAAAAATCACGTTCTTTTTCTTATCTTTTCGCGAGTATCCACAGTTTTATCCGCTATCTGCCGATATAGATATACAGTGGAATCTCGTTAATTCGAACTCGGATAATTCGAAATATTGGATAATTCGAACAGAAGTCCATTCCCCTTGAAAACTGTATTGAAAACAATAGTAAAAAATCGTGGATAAATCGAACTTTTGAACCTAAGGTTTGGATAATTCGAAGTAAATACAGTTGAAAATTTTTAATGTTGAACAGATGTAAACAGAGAAATACAGTTTTAACGTGTTTTCAGTTATCCAGATGCAGCCATAGGGAAGAGTAATACAAATGATAAATAGAAAATCTATGTAATGATAAAGATGAAGGTGAGTTAGGGAAGAAGTAAAGATAGAGAACATGTGCCAATCTCATCTTCTTTCAGAATTGGTTGAAAATTTAAGATGAATTATTGATAAAGTCAACCAAATGTTATTAATACCGTATTCCATGCAATACATGAAATTCAAGATTTATTGACCGTACAGAAACAATCAAATTTAAACAAATGAGGTTTAAAGTGAGAACAGAATATTCAAATTGTTACTGGTATTTAATTATTTGGGCTATTCAATGTATGTGGTAGTGTTGTATGTAAATATATTTTCCATTGTACACGTAGTTTTAATTATGTGGAGTCAATGTCGTTTGTTAGTTTGCTGTATTCGATCACGCAAATAATAAGCTGCTTTAAAGGTAAAGTCTACACCATATGAATATGTTTTTGATGCACAGTACTTTGGTTCGTTTGTTGTTATATATGTGAAAATGAATGTTGTTGGATAATTCGAATTTTGGATAATTCGAAGTTTTTTCGTGTCCCCTTGGACTTCGAATTAAAAAGAGTCCACTGTATATATTCTCCAAAATCTGTTATCGATGCTAATACACGTGCAGATCTCTAATCATGATCAAGATTTTTTTTTAATGCAATTCATACGTAGGCTTTTAGAAACGGTGTTACAAGTAGCAAAGAGTTTTTATTTTAAGAATAAAAAAAAAAAGTGTCTTGTAATGCATAGTGCTGGGTGTTCCTCATTTCCTGTTGTCGCTGGCTTGTGTGCCAACCGACAAAAACCTACTTCCTGACCAAGTTTCAGTTGGAGACAACCACATGTGCGGATCAATAATCCAGTTCTCTCTTCACCTCGAATTATAAGGTCAACATTTAAGAGTCCTTACTACATTATCTACTACAAGCTTTAAAACGTGTTTCTCATTTTAATTGAGTCTGTTGAAACAACACTAGTAAAGGTACACTCATGTCCAAAATGATTGTCGCGTATCTATAACTGTCTTATTGTGAGAATATAATTTGGTAATGATTTTGCTGGGTACTTTTAATACTGTTACTATGTATATAATTGGAAAATGTATATTTGTGATAAATCTGCTAGGAAAAAAATTATAAATACAAACATTAGAATGAGTAAAACAAAATGTTGCTAAATGGACAAGAAAGTTTTATTTTTTGTTTTATTGTTCTTATTTACTGCTCTTTTGACATGAAATTTACCACATATATGTATTTGCCGATTATACACACACTAACATTATAAGAAGTACCGGGCGATTTCCTTATCAAATTATATCCCTATAATAACATATTTATAGAAATGCGACAATAATTTTGGACATGAGTGTACATATTATTGTAAAACAGTGGTGGCGAAGTTCTTGATATACGAGGGCTGTTCAATTGTTGTTCTCCTGGGGTCAGTAATATTTCGATTGATTTCACACAACTTTCCACTTTTTCTTATTCGAGACAGACTTTTCATTTCTCTGTTCCTTTATTCTTTCTTATATCTTGTATTATTTGGGTGGTATATTTCAGTTGTGGCTCCCCTCTAGCCAGGGGCGGATTAAGGCTTTTGGGGCCCTGGGGGGCCCTATGTTACGAATAATTTCAGCGCATAAGTTTTCTTTGCTGCCTTCCACAGTCTCATAGGCTTATCAAAACACCGAAAATTATGCTGTAGCTCAGAGAGCCCAAATTGATTTGAATAGGAACGTTTTATTGTTAAGGAGATTTGGGAAACCTCTTAGATTTGCTCTAAGTGATAACAGAGATATTTCAAAGGAATAGTCACCACAAGCTAATAATTTGGTTTGTAATAGAGGCCCAAAATAGCTCATTCCCTCACAAAATAAGTATCGCGAAGACTCTGGTGGAAGAAGACTTAATTTAGCGATACCGGGAGCGAAGCGAGTGCGAAAAAAATAGCATGGTCTGAAGCCTATAATATAATAAGTCGATTACTATATTTTAGTATTAAACAGAGGGATTTGGGGGCCCTGGAGCGTGGGCTCCATTGGCTCCGTCCTTAATCCGCTCTGCCTCTAGTTATTTTTAATCTTCTTCCAGTGGCGGCTCCTGAAGGAAATCATTAAGGGAAAGGAAGGAATCTTACATACATACATATATTTACGTATGCGGTGAAATTTGAATTTTTATTTACGCTCTTCCTCCAGAACCTGCCACTGCTTCTACCTTTCCCAGCATAGCTACTATAATCTGTTTCACATAACCTGATAGGAAAAAGAAGTTTCCCCCCCACCACGCTCAAGTACAGGTGAATGAATGTTGGTGTTCCGCCTTCCACTCGGATTTGATAGCCAAAAGAAACAGCAGTGCTTTCTCAACATCAGGTGCGAGCGAATTGACGTACGAATTTCGAGTTTACACGATTCTGTTTATTTGAAAAGCTTCCCTTCCTGTGAAGGTTAACAACTTGCCTTCCCCTTCTGCAGTAGTAAGTATAGTGGGAGGTAGGGGAGTTTACTATCAGGTTGCCTGAAACAGACTTTAGTGTGATTCCTCTACGTCTCGTATTGTGGCCAGTTATTCTATCTTGTCTCTAAAATATTCTTCAGGATACACTTTTTTTTTTCCTTCTGCAATTTCAATCTCTTTCATTTGATACCTTATCTCCACCCACCTAACATTCAACATTCTTCTATATGACCACATTTCCAAGGCTATCAACCTCCATTTATCTTCTCGCTCTTAGAGTCCATCCCTCACATCCATAGAAGGCCAATACTCCATACATTCGCCTTCATTGAACTTTACTACAGTTTAATTAGTAAGGGTTAATAAAGTAGTTTGGTTTACCGAAAACTCTTGTATATATTTACTTTGTCTGTCCGCGTATCCATCTGGGAGGCAATAAATCTTAAAAACGACTTGGTGGGTTACCATCATTTTTGGTCATTACGTAGAGGATCAAGTTAATCAAGTTGGTTGATGGAGGTGATCCATCCAGTTGATCCCAAGATACGAACAATTAAAAATAGGTTTCGTGTCTGTTCCTATGGGAGTAATTGTCATCCTGCTTGGTAGACTACCCGCAGTACTATTGAGATTAGTGCGGAAGTATAATGCTTAGGATGCAAAATACTAATCTGTCCGTCAGCGCCGTAATTGCTGGGGGGTCAAGCATTAATACGCGTATTTGGGCCCCCTAGAAGAAGTTGTTTTCTAATTCTTGGGCCCCCCGGAGCCTGTGTGCCCTACCACACGGCAAGGTCTCCGGGGCCGTTAGTTACGACCCTGGGCCCGTTCCATACATGACAGATTAATTAAGGGGAAAATATTGACAAATCTCAAATCCACACTAGTAAGTATTATTTCTAGGGCCCCTAATAGAAGACTTTTTTTTTTTTTTTACTGAAATGGGCCCATGACTCATTTTTCTTTAATTTATCTTTTGTTTGTTGTTTCGTTTATGTAATGTAGTGAACCTGTTTGATGCTTCATTTATAATTTTATATTCGTATCGCATATGCAATAAGAAAATTTTGTCTGAAAATGGGTCCCCCTCAAACTGCCGGGAGCTTCCCTGGAGGGGCAGTTTTCCCCCACAAGTTACGACCCTGCTGTCCGTGGAATACAACCCTAAAATGAAACTAAATAACTTCGTGCTGGACAAATCTAGAGTTAAATATTTTCCGTTTTAAAATTCATTCATCTTACTGAAGTTTTTTGAGTTGTGCAATAGAGAGTGAGGGGAACTGCAACATGGTGTGTACACTGTGACAAACCAAACTTCTTTACATGGTATATGCTGTGATATTGCTCGGTGTTTTATTGAATTCATACTACACATACTTGTCCACATTAGAGACTTTTTCTATGCATCGTCCGTTTTAAAATGCGTTCTCCATCATTCCACAATATATGGCATTCCAAGAGTGAAGAAAAGGACTTTGAGCTGAATTCGAAATGTGCCACCTTTAACACTGTACATGAAAATAATAATAAAAAAAGAACTTCGATTTCTATGGAATACTAAAATTAGTAATAGATTAGGCGATGAAAATATGAAATTAAAAAAAAAAAAAAACATGAGCATGTAAGTTTATTGTGAAACTACGCCTAACAGCGCAAGGAATCAAAATAACGTCTAAGTGGCACGAATCACGCCAAGAGAAATCTCGGCGTCCTCCCCTGCACATTTATTTTGGAACAAAAGACTTCGTCGTTTCACAATAAACTTACATGCTCATCATGTTGCAGGTTTTTTTGCTACGGACTGTACAATGCACAGCACCACTAGTAATTTTAGATTTTCATGCATCAGTAAAAAATAAATAAATAAATACAGCGTGCCCCACAAAAAAAAAGCAGGAAATTTGGATTTTCTACAATAAGAGCGATTATATGTGCAATAATGTGTGTTATGTGCAGTTGTATAGTTTTGTGCTGTTCCATTGTATGTGCACCCAGATGTTCCAAGACATTAACACAGTTATGGGTGATCACGAATGGACATGGCACAAGACGGTGCGAAGGCCCATACAGCAATCGATACTGTGACATGGATAAGAATTAATACTCCTGACTTCATCGAACCTAACGGCTGGCCGTCTAAAACTCCAGATCTCAACGTGATGGATTATTGTATTTGGGGTATACTGCTACAAAAGGTTCAAGAACACAGGAGAGACATCAGAAACATTGATGGCCTGAAAGCTGTACTGACAGACGCTTGGAACAACGTTACCCTTCAAACTATCCAGAATGCCACCGGAAATTGGTTATAACGTCTACGCCGCTGTGTGGAAGCCAAAGGGAATCATTTTGAGCACTTGCATTGATTATGAACGTTCAAGTGACGGTGTACATAAAATATAAATGAAAATGTGTGTGCCCACCTCATATTAAAGAATCTACAATAAATTTCCTGCTTTTTTGTGGGGCACCCTGTAGAATAAATGTGAATAAAAATAACGATTATACCACTTGTAAATATTGTAATTGTTTTTTTAAAAATATATATACTAGTTTGAGGATGCTGAATCTAATAAAATTGTACCTAGGCATATTTAAACATTGGCGGTGGCAGTCTATGGGGTCACGAGAAAAATTACCTCAAAGTTGGGATATTTATATCCCGCATTTGAAGTAACTTTTGTCGTGACATCACTGACATGTCTAAAAATAGTTCCATTGAATTTACCGGGTTCATGTTATTATTAAAAAAGGAGCAATTAGAAACGTATCCATGCGTGTCTACTTCCTCCTTTTTCTCTGCCCAATCAACTGTTTTTTTTTTTTTTTTTTTTTTGCGTTGCGTAAGTTAATTGTTTTCACTTGAAGTTTAATTATTTTTTCCCTTTGAGTAGTAAATGGTTTGCGATTCATTACTGTATTTCGTGACAATAAAGTTAATATTCATAAAATTTTAAATCCATAATCAGGGGCGTCATTTCGGACTTCGCTTGAGAGGGGCAAGAGCACCACCTACATAAGACTTTCGTGCTTTGTACTAGTATATTAGTAGACAATCGATGAAAGTATATATATTCCTCAAACTCTTGGGGGGCAATTACCTCCTCCTCCCCCCTAAATGACGTCCTTGTCCATACATCAGTAATACAAAAAAAGAAATAAATAAAATAAAATAAAATAAAAATGAACTCGTTCATTGCTGTCGTCGAGTTCTGTGGTTTGTTTGTTGTAGTATTCTGAGCAGGTTGGTTTACCTAGCGTGTGACGACCATTACGTACGGGAGAAGTAATCAAAAAGGATAAAATAGAGTTAGAATTGACTTAGTATTCCATGCTTCAACATACGAGGAGTTCTCTCTCTGTGTGTCTCTGTCTCTGTCTTCACTGGTAAACAGTATTCAGTTTGTGTTCAACATTCTGTACGGAGAAGAATTTCGAGATAAAAATAAAAGTTACGTACGTACAGATCACAACAAAAGTTTCAGCAGTTTAATATAATGTTCTTTTCTTATATCTCAAGTTATGTGATGTACTTAGAGTTTCAGTGTGTTCTCCTCCTAGGGTTGCCAAATTTTTCAGAGAAAAAAGGAAGATTTACGGTTTTGATGGAAAGGAATATATTTAATATTCAGAGTTTATATATAACAAACACATACAGGGTGGGGAAAAAAGTCCCGGAACGGCCCAGTATCTTGCGAAATATACAGATCAGCAAAACAGAAACACGTGTTAAATGGTTTTGAAAAAGCTGCCCAGTGGTACCAAACGCAGCCCTCTATTCCCACCCCTTCGGGGGTACGAGAGAGAACTTTAAAATTTCAAATGAGAACCCCCATTCCTTATTACACATTTGGATTCTCCGGAAAAAGGGATAGTGATTTGACCCAGGATTGAAAACAGCGCCTTCACGAATGGCGCTTGAATCGACACACAAAAAGTGGAGGCACCAAAATGTTATGCAAATCCAAATTTTCAGTCCTGTACTCTGTGACCATATGGTTAGAGTACTGGACTGCGGGGCCAAAGGTCCTGAATCCGACTCTCGCGCAGAGTAGCATTTTTTGTATCCAAATAATGAATTCATACGTCTTAACTTCGATAAAAAAAAAAAAGTATGTCCATAATTTATTAACTTTTAAGAAAATACAAATTGCGACAAAAATGGTTTATTTTTGTTGTAAATAACGCTATGAACTCTAACCCTAAAAATCCTATTACTAAAAACCATTTCATAAAGCTAATTTGCAAAACAATTATCGAAATTTGTATATGTATGTAACTTGACTAACTAACTCTATGGCCTATGGAACCCGGAGGTTCAATGCCGCGTTCACAAAAGCTCTCCACTGACTTCTATCCTTAGCTAATTAGATTCAGTTTCTACTTTGTATTCCAATCTCTGCGAGATCCATCTTAATATTGTCCTCCCATCTGCGCCTAGGTCTTCCTAATGATCGTCTTCCGATAGGTCTTCCAGTCAAGACTTTGAAAGCGTTTCTACTTTCTTCCATTCTAGCTACATGACCTGCCCACCTAAGCCTCCTAGACTTGACGACCTAACAATGTTGGGTAAACCGTATAAATTATGTAGTTCCTCGTTATGAAGTTTTTGCCATTCTCCATTCCCGTTCCTCTTGGGTCCGAATATTCGTCTCAGAATCTTGTTCTCAAATACTTTCAGTCTGTGTTCTTCCCTCAGAGTAAGCGACCATGTTTCGCAACCATACAGAACAACAGGCATGATTATCGTTTTATATATTTTAAGCTTCAAATCCTTCGACAGAATTCGCGACGACAAGAGATTTTGAACCGAATAGTAACACGAATTCCCTGCTTTTAGTCGACATTTAATTTCTTCGTGAATATGATTTTTGTCTGTTAATATCGATCCTAAATATTTGAAAGTATCCACTTTATCAAAAGTATTATTTAATATTTTAACGCCTCCACAATTTGCCGTATTACGGTCCCGACGCACTTCCATGTATTTAGTTTTCTCTGCATTTACTTCTAAACCCATGTCCCTGCAAGCGTTTAATAAAGTACTAATTGCAGTTAAAACGTATGGACTTATTATTTGGGGAAGTAATAAAAATGGTTGCATTGAACGGGGATCGAACTCAGGGCCTCTGACTCCGCAATCCAATACGCTAACCGTATGGCGATAGAATACGAGACTGACAAATCGCATTTTCATAATGTTTCGGTATCTGCATTTTTGTGTGTGTGTGGATTCCAGCACCATCCGTGAAGACACTGTTTTCAAATCTGGATCAAATCACTGTCCCTTTTTGTGGAAAATCCCAATATGCAATAAGAAATGGGATTGGTTCGCATTTAAAATTTTAGAGTTACCCCCGTGCTCCCGAAAGAGTTGGGGATAGATGGTTGCGTTTGGTATCATTGGATAGTTTTTTTTTTTTTTGGAAAACTATTTAATACGTATTTTTGTTTGTTTTGCTGATCTGTATATTTCGCGAGATATTGGAGCGTTCCGACACTTCTTCCACACCCTGTATATCAGGGTGTCTATCGGTCACGAAAGTCATGTAAAAGTCGCGAAAAAGTCAAGAAAAAGTCGCGAAATTTAGCTTTTGGGTCACGATTTTTTTTTTATCTGTACAAATATACGTACAACTGGAAAATTTTGTTCTACAAAACGTCAAAATTCACCACCTGACTACCAGAAGCTTGTAGGGATAAAATTTAAATTTTTGCCGTTGTGATTTACCTGAAGAGCCACCAGTGGGTTATTATTATTATTATTATTATTATTAATAATAATAATAATATAAAATTCTTCAATCTTACATCCCACGATTATGTCCTGTAGGATAAAAGAAACTGATGATCATTGAAAGTAAATATTTATGAAATATTTGGTGGAATTAGAATGTGATATGAAACGGGAGACAACCCACAGATACAATGTTGTTCACCACAAACTCAAGTGGCGTGGGATCGAACTCGGTACATCTCGCACGAGAGTTGAGCGTTATTCCACTACGTCACTATGCCCCCACTGGCTGTAGTTTTAAGATAACTCAGCTAGTTCAGCTTATCATGCTATCGCAGATGTTTTCAACTCTCAAAATGAAGACAGTATTCAGAGTGTCTATCGGTCACGAAAGTCACGAAAAAGTCACGAAATCAGAAAACGGTCATGAAAGTCACGAAAAAGTCACGAAATTTAGCTTTGGGGTCACGATTTTTTTTTAATGTACAAATGTAGGTAGAGATTGGAAAATTTTGTTCTATAAAGCGTCAAAATTCACCACCAAAAATGTACATGGTTGGGTTTAGACGCTACCAAATCGCAAGCAAAGTACGTTTCTGTCGCATGGATGAAAATTCGGCCTAATTTTCACCCAAATTCGCTCTTGAAAATGTTAGGAAATTTTATGATTTGGTAAAGAAAAGGTCACGAAAAAGTCACGAAATTTCATTTTGGAATTTTAGTAGACACCCTGGTATTTTTAAGACGTGAACCTAAAAATAATACAATAAGCAGCTCTCATATTACAATATCCCGCACATAGATTTGTTTACAAACAAAAGTAAACCTCATCATGTGCGTTTATTACGAACTATTATAACGGCAAATGACAAAAAAAAAAAAAAAAAAGCACCAATACTATATTAAAATAGCTATAAAAGAAAAAGAAAATTTCTACGTTTAATATTAGTTTATGCTTTATTTTTTAGTTTGCTTGGAGCTCTGGGAGGCTCAACTTAAAAAGCCTTTGGTTTGCTCAAAGGTTTAAGGATTTTATTTTGTCTACTTAGTTCGTTCAAAATTCACTGGGATTTTAAATCTTAGCCACCCAGCTTGCATGGAGCTTTGTGATATTTTAACCCTTTTGTGGTTGAGTAAATCATTAAAAATCCTAAATCCACTTCACCTAGCTTGCTCGGAGCTCTGTGGAAATTCTTTCCTAGGCTGCTCGGGCCTTGGAATATCTTTTGTTACTCAGTTATTAAGATACTATTTATATTAAACTAATTTTCTATCATACTGTTTATAACAAAACAAAATAATAATAAACTTCGGTATTTAAGGTTGGTGTAAAGGGACAAGCTTTACCGATAGATGTCACTACAATCTTCATATCTCTCTGATTTATTTTTTACCTTTCACGAAAATTAACGATTTCTCTCACAAGTTTCAGCCTAGAGACTTCAAATTTTTAGAGAAGGAACTTCATAACCTATTGAAGACAACAATCCGTGCCGATTTTTTATTTAGAATTTTCTTCATTGTTGAAACAGTTATATTGTTAAAGGCTTCGATATGCATTTCAACAATCAAGCCATTTCAACAATGAAGAAAATTCTAAATAAAAAATCGGCACGGATTGTTGCCTTCGATAGGTCATAAAGTTCCTTCTGTAAAAATTTGAAGTCTCTAGGTTGAAATTGGTAAGAGAAATCGTGAATTTTCGTGGAAGATAAAAAAAATACATGAGAGAGGTACGAAGACTGTAGTGACATCTATCGGCAAAACTTGCCTTTTAAACTAACCTTAAAAAAACATTCCCATGTATAATTTACTCTACCCATGATCTACCTTTTAAAAAAAAAACTATAGAAATTAGAAGTATTATTTGATACACAAGTCTAATCCTTATGTAACTTTTTCTTGTTGCCTAGGTCGAGATAATGACACCGCAGCCAGTCTGGGAGAAAAGGGTGTTGATGAAGAGAATGGCTTTTCCATGGGTCATGGCGTTGCTGGAAGGACGCAGGCTGTTTCCAATAAAGAATTGCAAGAATGTAATCGGAGTAATTACCTGAATGAACAGCAGTGCAAAGTGTGGGAATCTGAAGAAGTGCAAATCACTAAACAATCCGAAGAGACCCGGAAAGTGTCTTCTGTGCAGTTGATGGTGTCCGCGGCAGGGCTGGGTCCCACAGACCCTGTGATAGTGGCGAGTAACACTCCTCACGACGGCATTTTAGCACACCTCGAAGACGTCGAATTCGCAGATGCAGCAGATGATGACGAAGAGTTTGATGGAATTGATGACGTCGTAGATAACAAGTTAGATGATGTCATTAGCTCACGACTCCCAGTGGTAAGTAGGAGACAATACTCTTATTATATTACTTAACCCTTTTGGGATTTTTGGTACATATCTATACTATGGAGTAGTGTTGTATTTAAACGTTTAATAAGCTCATATAACATGTATTGAACCCGAATTTTTTTATTGGTCAAGTCAAGCATGGATCAAAGAACACCCCCAGATGCATTTTGGAACTGGATGGTCAACTTGGCGGCGCCAAGTAGCTGCGGAGGTGCGTGACTTTTTTCTTTTTTCTTAAGGCAAATTTCAAAAAAATTCCCGCCCTTAGTTTTCAATATATCAGATTGAAATTTTGCACACGCACTTTGTCATAACAACGTATTTTCAATAGATTTTCTAGATCCCTACGTTAACCCAGGCCGGGCCAGAGATGCGAAATGTTCCGAGAGGATGATTTTTTTAAAAGGTTATTCCCGAATTTCCCGGTTCATATGTATGATACGGACATATGAGTGGTACCGCCAGAAAAGGCGCGTAATACTGAAGAAAATGGCATTTGATCCATGACACTAGACCAAATAGTAATGATGCAGTGATTTTTTTAGGATATATATAGACTATATATACTGTATATAAAATAAATCACCTTTAGACATTCAAGAAAAATTCCGCCCTTTGTTTTCAAGATACAAGATTGAAATTTTACACACGCATAGTATACATAACTACGTATTTTTCAAGAGATTTTTCCAATCCCTACGTGAACCCACACCCGGGTCAGAAGGGCGCAAAAAGTTTTTTTCGAAAAAAAAAAACTCCCGATTTTCCCATTTCTGATTTTTAATACGGACAAGCGAGTGGTACCGTTGGAAAGGATGCTCTATTCTAAAAAAAAAAAAAAAAAAGTATGAACCGTGATCCTACGATAAATAGTAAGGAAGCAGTAGCTGTTTGAGTGAAAGTCTAAAATTTACCTCAAAAGAATGGAAATCCCAAAAGAGTTAGTAGCTCTCCCTCCTGTTTTCACCACCGGTTGCCCACTTAAGCATACACACGCCTCCTTACTACCTCCCCTACGTACTATAGAGGATCACCTAAGATGCTACTAACAACAGCTAGGCAATACACACACACATTTTTAGTGTTAACACTTTCCTAATCTTACTTGTTACAAACTGCAAGTGTTTCTGTTATTTTGATAAACATCTGTATATTTCCCCGTAAAGAATTTTGCCACATCTCTATCGAATAAATAAGGTATTGTCGCATTTAGTTCATTACGTGCAATGCTGGGTGTAATTAGTTTAGTACCAAGTTGACTACAATAGCGCTAACCTAATCCAAACATGTCGGTATGTCTATGATTATCCTAAAAGGAGTAAGATGTACTTGTTACATCTTTCCAAACAAAAATTCTGCCTATGCTTGCTAGTGCTGTTTCCTTTATTATAGTCGTGTTAAGCACGTGGGATAAATTCTTCGCATCATTTAATCGTGTTATTGTCACAGCTTCCCTTTCAACAGTGCCGATCCGAATAAGTTGGTCTGCTGTGTTGCAAGGGATGTTGGATGGTTATGTCTAGACTCTCTCGGCTGCTTGCTGTGCACGTGTTTCACAAGAGGAAAGGGGAGGCGTCGCTGCCTCTCATACAGAGTAGAGTGATGGATGTGGGTGGAGTTGAGAGGTCACCGCTCTGTTAACACAATAGTTCACTTATTTCCATTTTTATCGCTGGTGTAGCTTCTAGGCATCAATGAGATCAAAGTGGTATTTTTCTCCCTGACCTTTGGCGTAGCATCCTGAAGAAGTTGGTTAAGAGAGGAGTAAGAGTGATGTATTCGTTGTAAGGAGAAGCATTCTTTGGCAGTTACTATGGTAATGTTTTGAATTAAAAGTACTTGTAGAGTAAGTTTAAGGAACCGAAGTAAGAAATGTAGAGATTTGTTTTGTTAAAGTAGAAAAATTACATATCATTATTAGAACGTAGCGATACTTGAAAAATCACTGGGTTTTTCAGGATTGCATTCCGTCCGCGTTTCGCCGGCCATCTGCTGATTTTTATTCTTTTTCATCATGTCCAGCAGGCATTTACATTATTTTTAAATTGTTCGACGTATAATCAGATTTGTTTGTTTTGCATTTTTTTTTCTTTAAAACACTACAAGAATGATAGATAGACCATTTTTAAACAGTTCGCGTCATGTGAGTAACTAAGCATATAATATGGATTTATGACTTAACTCATAATGTGGCCCTTGCCTGGCATGCACTTTTGGGTAGGTCAAAATTTTAACTCGCAATGTTGTGAATTTTGAGAAGTAACAGCGGCATTGAAACATTCAGGGGCACACCCACGCGGGGTCCACTGGGTGCCCCTTCCCCGCAATAAAAATTCCAAGCTCGACATACATTTGCTAATGAAACTGTACTTGTTAAGCAAATATATGATTGATTTAGGTTCAAGACTTGATTTTACACACACACACACTCATATATATATATATATATATATATATATATATATATATATATATATATATATATATATATATATATATATATATATATATACACGAGGTAAGTCAAAAATTATCCACAATGAAGCTATAACTTTGTTCATACTGACTTCTGTTTATTTTATTGTTATGCTATGAAAGTTGTCTCCTTTGGTTGCAGATAGATTATGGCCGCGCCATTAGAAGTTGGCACCAAAGAGAAACAACGAACAGTGATCCGGTTTTGTGGTCGGAAGGCGTATTAGGGGCCGCAGTCCATCAAAGACGTTCGGCACAATACGAGAACAGTGTCTTGCCACAACGGAGTGTCTACGAATGGATTGAAAAACTCAAAAATGATCGCATAAATGTCCCACACGACGAAGGAGCCGGACAGCCATCTATGACCACAAATTTTTCAGTCCATTCGTAGACACGTCGTTGTGGCAGGACACTTTGTGCCGAACGTCTTTGATAGATTGCGGCCTCTGATACACCTTCCGACTACAAAAACCAGATTACTGCTCGTTGTTTCTCTTTGATGCTAACTTCTAATGGCGCGGCCATGATCTATCTGCAATAAAAGGAAGACAAAAGGAGGAATTATAATTCAACTTCCACAGCATTACTACAACAGCATAACAATAAAATACACGAGGACAGAGATCAGAATGAACAATATAAGAAGAGTTATGTCAAAATTGTGGATAATTTTTGACTTACCCTCGTATATAATGGTTTTATCTTTTTCCCCTGAGAGTACAGGTGGCAATACTTCACAATTACTTATCTTCTTTTCGGGTGCTGAATAACACCGGCTTAATACTATGTAGACAAAATGTCTTGCAGTATTGGACCCTACTTCCCTCCCTCAAACTTTGGACTCCTTCCCACAACAAAAATTTTTGGATGTATGAATGAAAACATTCAGTGAGCTTAGAATTTGCCAAGGTTATTCCTAATTCGAAGCAGTAATGCGGTGACTGAAAGGGTGCTTCTTTTAATAAACGCTCAGTGGACAAATGAAAGAAATCACCTATTAATACAGCCAATTAAAAAGGATCATTGTAGTAAAGTATAATTTCCAAACACGTAATTTGCGAAGAATTTTACAAATACTTGTTGCAAAAATTTATGCATTTCGTGTCCAAAGAGAAAACTTGCTGACAAGTATCATTCCGTTCCTGTAACTAATACAGTTTCGACATCGTCAGTGCAACTACAAGGTAAGCCTTTTTCTAAAATTATACAGTGCAACAATTTGAAATCGAGACTGGAACTATAGTAAAAAAGAGAGTAAACAAAAACAGAAATTTTCGTACCTTGGGCCATTCGAAGTACAACCCTCCTGCATCCATACATCGTTCCCTTCTAAGTTGTCAGTGCATAGAAGGACTGCTGGACGTCCTTTTGTGGAATACCGTTGAAAACCCTTGTCATATTCCTTTGATGGCCGTTACGTCATCAAAGTACGAACCTTTCAGTGTAGATTTGAGTTTAGGAAACAGAAAGTAATCCCATGAGGTCAGATCTGGTGAATAGAAAGGGTGGGGAAAATACACAGATCCCTTTTTGGAACAAAAAATCTTGCACAATTACTGTCTTGTGACTTGGGGCATCGTTATGGAGAAGACGTCACTGAACAACACTCCGATACTTGGACTTCACACCTGTGATACGTTCCAGAAACCACTTCAATATCTCAAGGTAAAATGAGGCATTAACTGTGTGCCCTGTAGGCACAAATTCTTTATACATAATGCCCTTACTGTCGTTAAAAAAAAAAAAAAAAATGAGAAGCTTGATCTTGAATTTTGCCTGGCGTTTTTTTTTTTTTTTTTTTTTTTTGTGGAGGGTGGGGGTTGTGGAGAGTTAGGAGACTTCTGCTCTGCACTCTGAAGTTTTGTTGATGGGTCATATCGAAAAGCCCATGTCTCATCCCCAGTAACGATATTCATAAGAAATTATTCCTTTGTTGGTTATTAGATAAAGAATGAGGCACGAAAGGGGCACAGATCTTTCTCTTGTTGAGATCGTGCGTTATCATTTGCCGCACAGTTTCTTTATTCACGTTCAACTCCTCAGCAAGAATTCACCGTGTCGCATTGTGATCAGTGTCCTCACTTTTTTCACCAATTCCCGTGCTCTCACTGTCCTTTCTGCACCTGGCTATTCGTGATCTTTAATTATCTTCTGTCTCTCTTTGAAATGCCTGTGCCATGCAAATACACCCACACGGGAGAAATAAGTGGCTCCATACGGTTATTGCACGCTTAAAGTTTCTGTAGCAGTCTTACCCAGACGCGCACAAAATTTGATGTTTGGTCTTTTTCCGTGTTGAACTAGCTTAGCAACACCTGTACGCTCACCACGCCCACAGACGTGTCAGTCAAAATCAATGCACTTGATATCGGTTACTCATAAAACATTCCTGTTTTGTTTGCGCCACATGTTTAGAAGAAAACAGTCGTAATTTCAAATTGCAGCTTTTAAAATGAAAAGTCAGGCATTTTCTGAAAGAATGTCCGTCATTCGGTAATTTGATATGGTAACCCTAGCCTTCTTTAGCCTTTAATCTATAGCCTATATCAGGGCGCAAAATTTCAGTCAGATGCACTCGCCAATCCAAAAACGATGGTCGCCAGCATCTCTCATGTACAAATTATAAGCCCTAGGCATTTGGTTTGACAAGGAAACAGATTATATCAAGGCATAAAATTTCAAAACCAGACAATTAGATTCAGAATAATCAATTTTGAATTGGACAATTCATATACATGTTTTAAAAATATATATATTATCTTAAGACTTCACGTTTGTGTAACACACTCTGCATTGAAGTACCAGTCATCGATTGCAGTTTTCAGATCAAAGTCCTTAAGTGAAGGGCCATTGATGGAAATTGTCAGCAAGTTCGATTAAGGGTGGGAAAGAAGAGGGTGGGTGTTCGAATTACAGCATTGTGAAGGCTCCACTTTCGATGTCCGTTCTGAAGACTTCATATTTCATATTTTCTCTCACTCAATGACAATTATTTTCGTGCAAAACAGAAACTGCGCAGCCTTGTGAGTTTAGGCAAAAACCATTTCTACTGAACATTGGTCGCCAGTTGTAAATTTCTAGTCGCCAATTGAGCACAGTAGGACGAAAGAGCACAGTAGGACGAAATAATTTTGCGTCCTGGCGTATATAGCCTATAGCCATAATTTAGCAGGTAGCGCAGCGGAAAACGATACATTGAAAAAGGACCATAGACCCTCCGAAACGGTTTGGTGTAAGGTTTCATGTCTAGAGTGCTAGGTAAGAGTAGCTTTTCCCCCTAATATTAACGGTGTTAAGTATTACGCCATTTTTTTTAATGTAAAATAAAATAATAATAATAAAACTCCATGAGCAAAATAGAAGGACGTTGTCCCTTAATGCAGTTAGAAAGAGCACAGTTTTCCGATTTACGATATACATAGCTCAAAATTCACATTTTTAGACATTGGCTCTTTTAGTACTAAGCTTCAGATATTAAAAGAATAGTATGTGCGTATTATCAGATATTCGCATATAAATGAGTCACCAGATTTTCTACACACATACACACACAAAATCCTTCACCAGATCTAATCGCGTACGAAGTCATTTTTGAGTTTAGACTAGAAGAGGATCGTGGGGTTCAAAATTTATATGCAAAAATTATGAGCTAAACAACAATCCTGTGAGGTAGACGACCCACCCACCCTTCCAGTAATACAGGTTACATACCTTACAGACATTTGTATTCCTTTACATTAACCTTATTGTTGTCATGAGTGGAACGGGCATGTCACCTCGTCGTTATATATTTTACACATTTATTTACTTTCAGAGGTTTAGCATAAATATTATTTTTCTCGTACGAGGAATAATGATAGTAAATAATTAATTACATGTAACAAAATGCAATTTTTAAGAAGTAAGGTTTATTTAAATAGGTTTATAAAAGAAATCAGTAAAATCAAGGGATTATTTATTTCAAAGGCAACAGAAAAAGTAATTCCTCGTATAAATCAATGGGGAAAAGGCGTAGCTACTTAACACCGTTATATATATATATATATATATATATATATATATATATATATATATATATATATATATATATATATAATACACAGGGTGTTTCAAAACAACACCGACAACATTTGGATGATTCCTGATACCAAGATAAGACAAAAAGTATAGACCAACCAGGCTACACAAATGCTTCCTTTCGGAGTTATAGGCTGCCGAAAACATGAAAAAAAAATGAAATTTAAGCGTCCATTGCTCCAAAACTATGGGACTTACCGTAGTCGAGTCAACACTTCACTTAGAAACTAGTATGTGCCCCATCCAGATATCCAAGTTTCACCATCCTGTGGTACTTCCGCAACAATTTTTATGGAGTTAGTTTGTGAGTACTTCAGTTTATATCCTCGTAGCCAAACTCTGTTGCGTGAGTACCTTAGGATTCTGAAACGTGTATTTTTAGGTGGCACACATACTAGTTCCTGAGTGAAGTCCTGACCCGACCACGGTAGGTCCCATAGTTTTTGAGCTATGGACCTTTAAAGTTATTTTTTCATATTTTCGGCAGCCTATAACTCCGACAGGAAGCTTTTGTGCATCCAGGTTGGTCTATACTTTTTGCCTTATCTTGGCGTCAGGAATCGCCTCCCAAACGTTGTCGGTGTTATTGTGAAACACCGTATATGTATACGTAGCATCCTGAACAAGAAAGTCTTAACAGACTGTTTCAGGACTTGTTTCAAGTTAGTAAAGTAAAAGATAAGTTGGTACAGGTACAAAACAACTTTTAATATGCATTATGGAACTTCTGTAAGTAAAGATCGTCCTATTTCTTCGTTTATAAGAAAATATTGCGGGTACAAGGAGTTCCATTTGATATGTTAGATCTCTTTTATTCCTTTAAGATAAGGAGGAAGGCATGGAAATGTAAAATAAGTTACTGGAGCAAACTGTCAATGGAGGGGATAGGAGATGGGACAGAGGAAGTTGGTCATTAGTTGTTAGTGAGTCTTGGATCGTATTATGAAGTAGTATCAAGTCTGCTTTTTGCCATCGGTATTCAGCGACATTTATCGTACTGAGATCCATCTTTTGAATGTTTTTTCAAGCTTAAGAAATGTGTTTTACAATTCAGAATTTTTTTTTTTAAAAGCAATGTAATGTACGAAGGTTTGTTCTCCATAACATTGACCAGATTGAAGATTAATTTTAAATTTTCTGAAGAATGTAAGTGAAAAAAAAATACACTTTTAAGACTATGAGGATCAACAGTGTATTCCATTTTATAGGTGGGTTAAAAATTTCACAAGTACTAGAAGTGATTTGTTATTCAGTGTAAAAATTGCGCTAATACTGGTGTAGCCAAATATTAGTGTTATGTGAGTCTGAAGGTGAATGATAAGGTAACCCTAATCTTTGATTTTATTTCGAGATAAATTGCTACGTGTACCGTGTAGCTCCATTGAGGAAACATTATAGGAAATTATAAGATCAGAAATTTTGACGTTTCAGGTGAAGTGGTGACGTTCAACTCGTGTTGAATTAACCCTCTTATGAACTATTGACAGCAGTGCCACGTCATCATTTACTATATTGATACGTTCTAATCATATTTAGTGCTTAAGGCAATATAACACATGAAAGTCAGGTGGAGTTTATTTTTATTATTAATTAACATGATTACTTCCTTCATATCTTCTTAGTTAAACAACTATTCAAAGAAACATAATTTAAAGCCTTATTTGTACACTTTACAAATAGTGTGTGCATCACTGTTGTGACAAATCAAACAAAAATAGAAACAATATGCTACATATATATTCATAAAAATGTTGTACTGAAATAAAATGTCAATTCAGAAACAGTTTTCCCGTTCTAAGATTCCAATTCTCTGTTCTTTTTGTGTTAGGTGTCTGCTGTTCCAAGTGCTGTAGAGCCAGTAGCCAATGGGTATATGCAGGAGTTGAATATAGTAATCCAACACCCATCAGATGCGATTCTGGAACCGGCGGAGAAGAAACCAACGAGTGAACCTGAAACAATGACGCCAGATGAAGCGGAAAATCTTCTAAGTACAAGGTATGAGAGTGGTTTATGTGTGTATTTGTTGATTGTGAAACTGTATCATTTTGTGTGCTTTCTTAGATTCATTCTTTTAGTAGATCACAGAACAAATAACATATTATAATCATCAGTATCGAAGCCCAGAGTGTAAAAAATTGTGTGTATCGGGGAGGGATGGGGGATGGAATATAGGTTTATCCTAATTAGCCGTTCTGTACACTATAGCATAGATCCTAGGAAATCTTATAGAATTTATCTTCGAAAAAATGTGACGACCTATCTCGTAGGAAATTCTACCCTTTTGTGCCATACACGTGAAAAGTTTTTTTCAGTCTGACCTGATTACGTGCTTCAGAAGTTCAACATGCATTCCTCACAAAATATTAAACTCACAAATGCAGCGCGTACGAAATGTTCTTTCAATGTTATATTACGCATTTCTTCCATACATTTCACAAATTTGCGAGATCTAAAATAGAATAGTATCAGGATAACGACACCCATGGTTGTCAATTGTTAAATTGCACATCTCTAAAATAAGCATACTTTCTCTCACCTGATGACGCTTAAATCGAAATCTTACAAATTTTCGTTCCGAAATAGAGCGTGCTCTAAACAAGAAAAGTTTCATAGGATCGTTCAGAACATAGAAAGTGGCATGCGATCTGATGCCATACGCGTTGAGATTTTGATTCTATTGACAATCGTAATAGGTTTCTAGGGTCTATCCTGTAGTGTATACCAGGTCTTACTTGTTTATCTGTTCCAAGCTTCTTTTCGTAAATCAATCATCGGAATTGAAAGAGCACCCTTCATTTCTATCTTTAATTCAGAATTTAATATAACCCAATATTAAAGAATTTTGACATGAGTGTCTCAAGTTGTGAGGAGAAGAAACATTCGGGGGAACTTCGCAGCTTCTAGCTTTCTATGGCTTGCGGATCGGTTATCACTGTTTTCAAGATTATAAATGTGGTTCTATATATCTGCCAGATATAACTTTCAGAGCAAAACACACTTGTCCGGCGTAAATATCCCTACCGCTTTTGGTATAATTCATACAAATAAACACTGCCAAATGTATAGTGCAAAGGAATCATGGCACTTAGCTAGCTGAGTAATATAACAAATACAGTAGACTCCCGAGTATCCGGCCTAGTTTTCTTTTATCGAATTAAATGAGGAAGGCAAGGCGTTGCATTAACAACATTGTCAAGGTATTGGAAGCGGACGTTTGCTACGATCCTGTTACGTGTCGTGTGCAAAATACAAGTTGTGACAGGAAAAGAGCAGAGTTCTGCTTCTTGCTCATTGTTTCGTCAGTGTGTCACGGACCTCAATACAGTACGCTTGCCGCTGTTCATGATTATAACTGTACACTACGTACAGTACTGTATTCGTAAATTGTTCTTGGGAGTATGCTTAATGTTCATCAAGAAATGAGTTCATAGAACTCCGGCCTTCTTTTGTTATCCAGCCTGCCCTTTCGCCACATCACAGGGCTCATAGCGAGTCACTTTTTTAACTAAAAGTTACTTTTTTGGGAGGTAAAGTGACTTTTTCGTATGATTTATGTTTTACACTGGCAGTTTTCTAAGAAAAATATAAAAATAAATGGAAAAAGGCAGAAACTTTTTACTCGTTACTCTTCTGAAAGCTTTAGTACTCCTTGCTAGATGTGAAACAGTCAGCTTTATTCTCACTTCAGTTTTTATTCTTTCTAAAGCATATCGCAGCGTTTCCCAACCGGTGTGCCGCGGCACACTGGTGTGCCGTGAATGCACAGCTGGTGTGCCGCGAGGAATCGAAACAAAATTATTAATTTTATAGCTATCAAATTGCAAAACGTAGGGAAAAATGTATTTCACATTACTATGAACCTCTACTATGAATCTACAATTTTAAGTTTCATACCGGGTTACTGTTCTGTACATTTCTAATGTTGAAAAAATATTTATAATTGTTATGACCATTATTGCTTCTTTATTGTTGCAGACTATTTCGTAACTCGAAAATTTAAAATATCATTCAATCCTTCGACAAATTACCTACATTAGTGTTTTAAAAGTAAAAGAGATTTGTTTGTTTGTTCGTTATTTAGTGATCTTCCTTCTTAGTAAAAGGTTGGATACAGTTTTTAAACAGAAAGCGTATATTTTAGAAACCTGAGTCCAATATTTCATTGCAATTGTTTTCTATTTTTAAATTAGAATGAAAAAAAAAAAGCATAATGATTTACCAAGGGGGAAAAACAGTGAAAGAGCTTTCTTCTTTGGGAGGAGATCAATAATCACAGGAAAAATACCAATGTGTTTTATATTTACAAAAAAATAATATCTATGAGTGTGCCGCGAGAATCCAAGTGGCACCCGTAGTGTGCCGCAAGGTGAAAAAGTTTGGGAAACGCTGGCATATCGGATGGTTCGTGGATGCTTAAGCTCTCAAGGTGGGGTTGAGAACCCTTCTATGTCTATTCTTTCTTCTAGCATGGTAGTTTTTTAGTTTTCCCTCGTAATAGTTAACGCTCCGCTCAACGTTGTGTCTGTGTGGTTCATCATGTTGGTCTTGTGTTACGCTTCTTGTATGTTGTTCTTAATAGTAGGTGATGAATTTGAATATTTCATGGCTTTGAGAACTCTCAGTGCTAAGTTAAATATAATGTCTGGGATGAAGAAATTCGGAAATAGGCCAGAACTGATTCCACTTACTCAGAAGCTTCTTACATCTGCGAAGTCTGCTTACCATAACTACAAAGCATACTTAGAAAACCTAAGAAAGGAGGAAGCTAAAAAAAAAAAAAAAAAAAAAGAAGTAAACAAGAAAAGATGAAACCAACAAACAGAGAGATGATGGAGAAATTGACAAAGGAAAAAAGGGGCATGATGAGATTTTGGTCACTCTTTTGTGTGCTTTTGGTCACTTTTTGGTCACTTTTTCGTGTGCTTTTCAACTATTTACAAGAAACCAGACCACTATGAGCCCTAACTTTAGACCGGATACTCGAAAGTCCACTGTAATTTGTTCAATGCAAAAACAAGCGCAGTGCTACCCAAATCCACTATATAGTGCCAAAATCATGTTAAAGTGCGTTTGCATGGCAGTATATTTCTCGAAGTTTTTTTTTCTTTCTATTTTTCTTCCAAAGACGTTGTGTACACAGTGTTAAAATCGATAATGTGAGCCAACTGAGAACAAGAAACAACAAAGCAATTCACACTTTTACGCCAGACATGATCTACATCACTCCCTAAAGTCCCACCATTCTTTCTTAAAGATCCTGTATATTCAAAATTGGGAACTTCGATACACACAAATCAGCCGTAGGAGATTGATATGAAGACGAAATTACTCGGGAAAATAATTCTTGTATGTGGATCTTGTAATGGTAATTCCTAACTATAAATAATAAGGCTGAAAATATAAATTTTATATCAGATTATTTATTTTCTGTAAAACCACTTCTGTTTTCATAAATTCTCTGTAACATCAGCATAGAATACTGTGCTCTTTAGTGTTTATTGAAGCTACAGTATTGGACTATAGTGTTGCGTACCCATTCACAATCAATGTAAATCTGGCATTTTGAAAGTGAGCAGTTTCTGTACAAAGCCAAATCTAAAGTTTTTGAAAATTGTAACGTATTTTTTAAAGATATTTGTAAATAATAGCAAAATCATTACTGACTTATTTTTTGTAAAAAGTTTTTTTTTGTTTTTGTTTTTGTGGGTATCAGTATCTGTTTTTCTTCCCTCATTCTTCCTGTAGTTGACGTTCCTCAATTTCAGATAAAAATAGACATATCTTCCTCGTGTTCTTCTTGTATTATTTGTGTTGGTAATTTACGCTTCTTTTTGTAAATATGTGTTTCAATTATGTACAGCCTGCAGCAGAAGTGCACACAAGCTTTTTCCGATGAGTATTTTCTTTCTTTCTTTCTTTCTTTCTTTCTTTCTTTCTTTCTTCCGAGTAGCCATAATCTAATGTTCTGTGTGTTAACTAAGAAACGAACTCGTTTAAAATTGATCGGCTTGCCTCAAAGTTTTATTGCATATTAAACGATTAGAATCAGTGCAACAACAATAAACTATAAACCAAGTGCATTTTTAAATGATTCTCTTGCAAACTATAACAATATATCACAGTGCTTTAACCCTTTAAGTCATTCGTAACCATTTGGATACATAGGTTTCGTAGGCTTCTATTACTTTCACTAAACATTTGATTGACGTTCTTGCACATTGTGTCCATCAAACATCAGCAGGAAGTGTGTCCAAATGGACACAATGTGCAAGAACGTCAATCAAATGTTTAGTGAAAGTAATAGAGGCCTGCGAAAAACTATGTATCGAAATGGTTACAAATGACTTAAAGGGATAACTCGCATATTTTCGTTGATCAAACTTCGTAAGCATCATGAAAAGTAAATTAAAAATAAAAATTAAGAAATATAAATGAAGAGGAGTAAAAGAAACCATAATACAACAAATAAGAATGAACCTCAATTATTTACTGTATCGAAATAAGCTTTGAGACTGTCTTCACCAGAAAAAGTTTCAGGGAGATAATGCTAAGGCGTCTTTTCTTGCAAGCCGTTTTGTTAAGCAGAGAGACAATTTGTAGGTCAAAGAATTTAGATCCAGACTGGTAAAGGGTCAATCAAAAGGAAAAATCGAATTTAGAACATTCTGAATTGTTCGAAAAAATAAAAATGAAATGAAATCTTTCAGTTTTATGACCCACGCTTATGTCGTGTAGGCTAAAGGAGGGGGTGATGATGAAATATGAATTAAATGATGGAATGAAGAAAGTAGGCGGAAACAGGAAAACCCCAAGAAAATCCACGTACACAGTGTTTGTCCACCACAAAGTTCACTTGGCGTGAACTGCCAAGGACGCCACGCACCAAAGGTGAACGCTCGACCACTGAGCCACCGCGGCCTCCTGGATTGTTTGAATCTTATGAATGAGCGCCAAATCGTGTAGAAAGCTTTAGTGTTGACCACAAAAGGGTGTGTTGAAATTATTTATCATTATCTCCAAGACTGTATTTTGATTCATTCTGACTGATATTTTGACCCTTTCTGTCAGGGATGGAACTTTGTGATATCTTAATACAGTCTATTACATGTGAAGTAGACAGGACGATGGCCCTTCTGGACTCTTGGAGATTTTTCAGCAACCTATCTGGAAGTTGTAGGTAGACTCTTGTCAGTGGTATGTCGTATATATGGATATCTCAGATGACATGTGATTATGCGAGACATTTACACTTTTGACACTTGCTTTTCCCGTACGAGCACAGATTTTTTCCATGTTGGATTTCTGCGGATATGCACTACACCAGTTGTTCTTACAATAACTGACCAGCCTTTCCTGAGTTTGTTCTTTGTCATTTCCGTTTCAGTGAAGAGTCCAATCGTCCGTACACAAGAATACACAATCTTCGTGATTTGAAGTTTCTGGAAAGTTTTAAAAATCTCGTCTGCCATATCCGTAGTTATAGAGTGCTGTAAAAGCAAGTAGCCTATTCCATCTTTTAATATACAACTCCGACCTCCTCACTCTTCTGTTGCTGAACTACACATGATGATCACGCGTTCGTTGCTATCGGAATGCATTGTTCTTCATGATTACACATGTTTAGGAGACGTTTCAAGTTAATACTGCTGCGTACGAAACAGGTGCTGTTAAATACACAAAATTTCGAAGAGAAGTGTAACCCTGTATTTATCGTAATGCTTTGGTTATTTCCACCAAATTTCCTCAAAAAAGGATTAAAACTGTTCTGAAAAATAATCAAGTGAAAGGTTCCGTGGGGAGAGAGTAAAATACTATTGTACTTTACATCTTCTTCTTGTTCATCTCAACCATAGGTTGGTGGGCAACATTGAAATATTAAAACTTTTCTCTCGCTTGGGAGAGCTGTTTTATACTTTGATAAGGTCTCTTCGTAACTGCATCTAGATATTCAATCCTTGGTCGTCTTCCTGGTTTTCTTTCTGCCTTTCCAAAATACAGTCTCAGCACAATGATCCAATTGGAGTGCCGAATGAGATGACCAAGCATACTGTTTCTTCTTTTTCCTATTATCTTCATAATCTGTCGTCCTTCATTAGCTTTCTTTAGTACGTCTTCATTCCTTTTCCTTTCGGTCCATGATATGAGCAGGATTCTGCGCCAACACCACATTTCAAGTGCTTCCAGCTTTTATATTTCAGCTTTTCTCAATGTCCATGTCTTTGATCCATACAGCGCTACGCTCCATACCAGTGTCTTAATAAATGTTTACGAACGTCCAGCGACACATTTCTTGATGTTAGTAGTCCTCTTTTCCTATTGAATGCTTCACATAACCAAATGAATATTTGAGATGGATTTAAAAAGTAGTCACCGAAGTGTGTACGTAGTGAGGAAAATTGGATTTTTATTATTATTTTGTTGTGAAGCTGACAGTTTCTTCAGCGAAAAAGTTTGAGCGTTAAAGAATTTACATGGTTTTTCTAAGTTAGAAAGAGAATCATGTTATTTACTTGAAGTTGCTGACTGAAAACATATGTAGATGTGTATAATTAATTTTTGCTAATGCGTTTGTGGTAGTGGATGTGAATTGGTGGTATTCGTGTTTTAGTTGTATCTTTGTATATACGGTATACACAAAATATGGAAACTTATTCCTACTTTCTGTAAGGATAACAACTTACCTAATAGTTTACAGTCTAGGATTTCACTCAGTCAGTTTCTTCATCTCATGAACGTTTAAAATGCGATATGTCGATACCTCATATAGCCTCCTTGTTGAGACTGTTAAACTCTCAATGAATCAACGAAGAATAAGCGTTTAAAAGAAGATACTGATGGTAATAAAAACGTGCTGGATAGTGTTCTTGCAACTCGTTTGTGAACCATATTGCTGCAGATCGTACGACAACGAATTACATCGTATAGTGTGTTCACTCAATAAGAGTGCAGTTCGGCAAATTTCTTTCAAGTTCCTGTGCTGATTTTTACAACAGCATCCCTTCCTTCCTCTATCCTTCTTTTGACCACATTTGCGGGGTTGCAACGTCTTAACACCCACTGTGTTTGTTCTGTCTTCCCAATACTATGGCTAATATAAAACAGATGTCAGGCAATGTAAGAACAAGACAGCTGGTCTTGGAACAGGGAATGGAGCACAGCATTTGAAACTGCGGCAACTAAGTTTCCACGTGGAGTCGACAAGTGACTGTCAATTGTTTGAAATTAGGGTTCTCGTTGGCTATTTAGTTATCGGGAGTGTTTTCTCCAAGATCCCTCGGATGATCTCTTATTTATGGCATGAACCACCACACGTATAAGTCAGCATTCTTTATATACGAACTGCACTTCGGTTGAAGAAATGAACTATACAATAAGAAGTACCCCGATGATACTGTATTTAGATTTTGTCAACTGCACTTCGGTTGAAGAAACGAACTATACATCAAGAAGTATTTCGATAATAATGAATTTAGATTTCGTCAACTACACTTCGTACTGAATTTAGATTTCGTCAACTGCACTTCGGTTGAAAAAGCGAACTATACATCAAGAAGTACCTCGATGATACTGAATTTAGATTTCGTCAACTGCACTTCGGTTGAAAAAACGAACTATACATCAAGAAGTACCTCGATAATACTGAATTTAGATTTCGTCAACTACACTTCGTACTGAATTTAGATTTCGTCAACTGCACTTCGGTTGAAAAAACGAACTATACATCAAGAAGTACCTCGATGATACTGAATTTAGATTTCGTCGTAATGTCTACACGTCATACGATAGCAACATTACATACAGTCATGGTCATAAGTATTCGTACAGTGCAAACGTTGAAGAAAATACACATATTTCTGCCATTAGGTAAATAATTAGACGCATGTGTTATGCGAGATATATGCTTCATTCAGCAAAGAATATGCACAAAATAAACGGAAAACAAAACATAGATTGATTTGCTACAACAATGAAAAGAAACAAACAATATGCACTGTGTGCTGGACATAAGTATTCGTACAGCAAACGAAAAGTTCTCTGGTTATGAATGACAAACCATAATATCTTGCCTTAATACTTCGTATGCATGCCTCGCTTTCGAATAACCTCCCTCAATCTGTTGGGCATTGAATGAACAAGAGACGTAGTGGTTTCACGTGTAATATTCTGCCACTCTTGCAAAAGTATCTCTTTCAGTCTAGTTTTATTAGTTATTTCATGTTTTCGTATGCGCGTTTCCAATTCACTCCACAAATGTTCAATGGGGTTCAGGTCTGGGGACTGCGCTGGGGTTTTCAGGGTATGAGGCGTGTGGTATAGTAACCACATACGCACAAGCTCGGCGGTATGTTTTGGGTCGTTGTCCTGTTGGAAGTAATAATCTTGTCCAAGACCCAATTTATCCACACTCTTCTGCAAATTTCGTTTCAGGATGTCTAAATATACATATTTATCCATCGTTCCGTCAATAAATACAAGCTCTCCAACGCCCGCGGTAGACATACAGCCCCAGACCATCACCCCTCCACCACCATGCTTAACGGTCGCTTGTATATTCTGAACCTCAAGCTCAGTATTGGGCCTTCTCCACACTAAAATTCTGCCATCATTGTGGAAAATATTAAATTTGCTTTCATCTGTAAACAATACCTTATCCCAAAAGCCTGTACTTTTCTTACATGCTTCTGTGCAAACGTTAAGCGCCATTTCCTGTTTTTCTTATTGATGAATTGTTTTCGTCTCGGTACCCGCGCTCTCTACCCAGCTCGATTGAAGAGTTGCCGAATAGTTCGTGAGGACACTTGTTTCCCGAAGTGTTCATGTACATATGCCGCTATCGCTGACGATGACACTTTCGGCGTTTTCTTCATAATTCTCAACACTACCCGTGTTTCCCTCGTAGTGAGCTTTTGTGGACGACCCACCCTTTCACTGTTTATGTATATTGTTTTCCCTTTATATCGTTCTACTATACACTGTACAGTCGAACGACTTCTGTCCACTATTTCTGCAATTTGTGAATAAGATTTGTTCTTCTGAAATAGTGATAGAATCAGTTTCCTTTCCTCGGGTGTGGTTTCTTTCCTTTTCCGCCCCATTATCTCTTTCTAGGTTACAGCGAACACCACCTAACACTTCACCTGACACTTTGAGCGTCTCAGTAATGACTATCTAGTCTCTGCCTGCTGGCACTAGTGATTTGATAGTACTTGTCTAGTATTATTCTGCGGTGTACGAATACATATGTCCAGGCAAATATCGCTCTGCCCACGCATTTCCTTTATTTGTACATTCCATAGTAAAGATATTTCTACGAATTCGTGTTGCGTCTACTCTTCCAATTGCAGGGACATGTCTGTGTTGGAGACATAACTCTTTCATTCACCATTTGCCTGTCAATGCATTGTTAATTCTGGCACAGGTGCTGTATGAATACTTATGTCCAGTACTGTATAATCAACAAACATTTCGAAAACATCAATCGCAATGTATTCATTGCTTATGTGTACTCATTAAAAAGGTTTTCGAACAAGTTTCGAACAAACTCTTTCCTCTCCCACCGTATTGGGTGCCGAAGGAAACTTCCATATTTATTGTGAATTTTGGGCCGAGAGCGTCGTTACAGTTAACTTACAGACGTACTGAACAATAACGACAAATTTCTTGAAAACCGTGGCATTTTGTATATTACATTTTTTTTTTAACGTAAATATCGTTAAAGTTATTGTTAATAATTTTGTGTTGGCAATGTGCTTGTTGATTATATTAGCCCAAATAGCTCCTTCACATTTCACTGAAGTGGAAAAAGTTAAAGAGGGAACAGGAGTGGATACGGCTAGTATGGATTAAGAGTTTCGAGTTAACATGGGCCGTGAACATTATAATACAGGGTTGTTCAGGAAGTAGTAGGACTGTTTTTTTTTTTTTTTTTTTTCCTTTCTTCGCAAAACATGGTGAAGGAGGGGGCTGGGTGTTACTACGCTGGTTGGATGGTGGGGTGTCTTAGCTACCAGCGCACTAGTCACCAGTCGCCCCACTCCTTCATGGAGTCAAGCCTTCATGGAATGTAGATTGAGTTAAGGTGAACCCCTTTCAAGGTGCCTTATTATCTCCACAAAGAATCGTTTGTTAGAGCAGCGTTGCGCGGTGAAGTTTGGCGTCAAACTGGATAAAACTGCGAGTGAGACCTATGATATGATCAAGACTGCTTATGGGAGTGATGCCGTGGATCAAGTGTTTTTCAGTGGCACAAATTGTTTCGGGAGGAAAGGACGCCTTTCAACGGCGACAGTGGTTCACAGAGAGTTTGTACCGCCTGGTCAGATAGTGAATGCTGCATTCTAGTGGAAGACTTGAAAGACTCAGAAGACGAGGATGTAGATGGAAATACTATCCAGCAATATGCAACATCTTTGCTGGGAAGAAGGAAGAGAGAGTAGTAGTTTTCAGAAGCTAACGTCGTGATTTCTCCTTCCAAACAGATTGATGTCATGCCAGGTCAACCACTAAACTTCCTCCCCGTGATCCCTTTAAATTCTGTTACACAATTCCAAATATTTCTTATATGACCTTGTTGCCAATACTGGCAATACTATATTTCTTAGCAATAAATTAAATTCGCCTAAAATATGACCTAAAAATAAAATATGATTGAAATATGCATGTATGTGACCAATAAAAACTATTCAGAACAGCCAGTAATGTATTTATATTAGACATGTGAAAAGATGCTAGGACAAAAATTTTATATGCCATAGAAATCCGATTCTTATTAATATTAGGTTTCGTTATTTTTTTTTTTTTTTAATATACATAATACATTACATATTTAATATCCGCATGAAGTCCCTCGGTACCGTTGTGTCTATCATGTACATTCAACTGTTATTCCGTTTTTTTTTTTCTCGAAGACTTTGATGGACCCGCGATTTACAATGAAAAGTATTTATGGATCATGTTAAATCGAAGTTCGTAATCCATGCTGGTTGTGTCCACTGAGGCTCCCTCGTAAAATCCTACTTTTAGTGGTAGTTAATTTGCAGCGACACTTCTAATTGTAATTATATTGTAAATAAATTGTAAATTACAAATCATATACTTTCCTTAATAAAAACCATTTTGAGTTGAATATTTTAATGGTTCGTACTGTAACTAATGAGTAACAGAAACAAACTCGCTCTATTCAAATGTACGGCCTGATTCTTTAACCCTAATGCTTCAGAGAGAACGTCTTATAAAGCTTGTACTTTGTGGGATGGGAATGTAGTTGAAATGCGTGTATGTATGCTTGTCAGTTCATTATATTTATTTTGACACCCTCATGCATGTTTCGTAGCTTGATTTTCTTGACTTTTTGGTACATTATTTTGGTAGACTTCTTTTTTTTATTATTATTCTGTGTGCGTTGTTATGTATAGTGTTCTTGGTGTGTATCCTTCCTTGAACAGTTTTTTTTTTAATTCTTATTTTTGCAGCAGAAATATGATCGTATTGCCCGGTTCATTGATATCATATTTCGTCAATTAAGGAATTGAGAATACTTGTTATGTTGTATGTAATAATAATAATAATAAAATGACTGTTCCATAATACACAACAGTATGGTGTGATATTGCTGTTATGAAATCTTATGGTATGACGGGTAGATGTGAGTAAAATATCAATGGCACTGGAAGACGTGCTGTAATTTAGTCTATGGTTTCAAAGTTGTAGTTTAAAAGTAGGTTTTGTGTGAGGTTGATAGTGTGATAACTGTTAAATAAGTAAGGAAGATTCTTATCATTTTTGCAAATTTAGTTCAATAAATAAGGTAACAGACTTCATATTACTTAAATTTATTCAACTTGTACGTGTATGTATAACTATAGTATGATCTTGTGCTCCGTTTCTTCCATATTTGTTTAAATATTTGTTCTAACGTGACACGAAGACTGCCAGCACAGAAGTCAATGTCGAGTGTCTGAAGCCTCGATGTTACAACTTGCTGAACTTCATTGTACGCTAGCCGAGTGTCGCAGAAATGAAAGTCACTGTATGTCATTGTGGCAGCCTCATAGCAGAACATGCCGCGATCCGCGATGTGATCGCAGAAAATTTCCCGCACCTGTGTAGAAAAATTGCCAAAGGAGAAAAATGTAGCCAACAGAAAAGTATGAAAACATGTCTGCTATGTGTAGATGTCTTAAATGGACGGACTACTCGCATAAATATAGTTTGAACTGCTTTTTACGTTGCGTAAAGCGTAATTTTAAGAATCACAAGTGTTTCTTCTGCAGAAATTTTTTGCAGAATTCCTGCAGAAAACTTTTGACTTACAAAAGCTCATCGCAGAAAAACGAAGAAAGTTCTGCCATCGGGCATAGAAATGATGCCATCGGGCAGAAATATGATTATATAAGGTTTAACAAAGCTCCGTGACTGATACTGGTACTCTCTGTAACTGCTAATGAAAAAAAAAAAAAAAAAGTTTATGTATGCGTATTTGTTATCCATTAGAATGGGGTAGGGGCACGGTGACTCAGCACTTACTTCTGGTGCTTGGGCCCTTCGTTCGTTCCCTGACCAAGTAAGTAAGTTTGTAATGGACAACATCGTGTCCGTGGGTTTTCTCGAGGTTCTCCCATTTCATTCCACTTTTCATTTCACCAATTCTTCCATCATCATTCACGTGCTTTGATCATCGTCTCCCTTAGCTCGAAGGGCATAATCGTGGAACGTTAAACTAAAAGATTTCATTTCATTTTTTCCGTTAGAATGGGAACCATGACGTCTTCGATAATCGATGTTTAGAAGGGCATAGATACTCTCTTGACCAAATCATCTTATAACCTGCTAATATATATATATATATAATAGCATTAATTTCAGTGATAAACGATTTTCCGCCACTAGCAGTTACAGAGCACCATCATCAGTACTGTAACTTCATTGCCAAACCTTGTTTTGTACCCATTTCAATGATTAACCAAATATTCATAAGTACTGTATTTTACAGTTAATGATCAGGAAGTATGATTGCTATGAGATGCCATCAAATAGGCGTGTGACAAAGCAGAAGTTCATCTACCTGGTAGTAATGCTGAAGTACACCTGTTACCTTACTTATTGAACTTGCAACTTCTGGTAGTCATGTTAAGAAATATTGAATACCTGTTAAAATCTCTGTATTCGTATTTGTAGCTAGCTTATTTTGTAGCTTATTTACATAGGCTTACAAGAAGGGCTTCGAGAAAATGAAGAGTAAATCCCTTCGTTGTTTGTGTTATCTTTGAACATAATTAGATTTCAGGAGAAATACTGTGAAGCCTATTGAGATGTTCACGTGCTTAATTCGGCCGTTTATCTGTGGAGCCATGAAATGTGAGCGTCATCTGATTTTGTAGGAATCTTAAGCCATTGGGAAAATGGTTGGTCTGTGAAATGGACGCCACTTGATTGACTGATTGATTGTTTTGTATACGCGCCCTTCATCAGCAACGAGGCTGTCTTGGACGAGACCTACAGTATAAAGTGGGGCCTGAACCACTGTAGTGTGTTCGATACTCTCCCTCTCGGAATCAAGCCCGGAACCTCAGTGGTAGAGCGCTCACTTCCTGTGTGAGGGGTCTCTGGTTTGAACCCAGCCATATGAATTCTGGTGAGTTTTCTGTTCTCTCGTTTTTTCCCAATGAGCTCCTTCGTGGCTAAGCGGTTAGCGTATGCGCCTTTGGTGTGGGAGACCCGGGTTCGATTCCCGGCGGGAGCTCATGTGGTTCGAATTCCACGTTAATCAGTAGATCCACGTCTCATATAGCCTCGCTGCTGAACGGGACGTTGAACTCAACCCAACAACAACAACTACGTTTCTTCGCACATCTTTATTCCACCAGTTCATAATTATATATTTTCTTCGACCATTCGTCTCCTTTAGCTTAAAGGACGTAAATATTATTACGTTAAATGTAAGGATTTCGTTTCCCGGGACCTCGTGTGGTAAAGGCGCGCGCACTAGTCACTAGACAGAGATGAGGGCTTAATGGACACCAAAGTTATCTGATTCTAATCCCATGTAGTGCATCATGCAAAGTAGCTTGAAAAATTCAAAGAAGTAGAAAAAGTTTTAAGAATGTTCGTTAAATCTATGAAGCTAATATTGTATTAAAGATATCATTTTCCTCATTTGTTAAGAGACTTCCTAACCACCCTGTTGGCATAACTATGTATTGTATTACTTCATGACGGCCCACTCTTGTCAAATTCAACATTATCTCTGCAACTAACGTTGACCATCTCATACAGGTTTCACAGTAGAATTGGATTACATCGTCTTTATTCGACGTACGGTTTAGTCAATAGAAAAAGATGTGGGGAAAGTTGCAATTTCTAGTAGCATTATCAAGTAGCAATGAATTAATGTTGATGCATGTAATGCTTGCATTTGGCATGTTTGACAAGGCATGGATAATCTAACCCTTTTATGTTGAGAATCTTGCTGTTGCAGCTAATCCAAGTATTATGCCAAAAAAACTAATCTGCTGAATCTCTCTCTCTCTTTTCCATCATCGCACTGAAGCATTCTGGAAAAAAGAATTCGGTAAGTACAACTTCTGTTTATTAACGACTTTTGCTTTGCTATTTTAATGTCCGTTCATTAACAGTAACCGTTTCAAGTTATTTGCAGGATGTGGCAATTAAACGGGCGTTTTAAAGTACAATAATATTTGTACTTGCTATGACGTAGACTCGTCCCTCAAGAGGGTGAGTTTGAATAGAGTGTAGGATACGGTGTACTAGTTATAAGAATAGAAGCATTATTAAATACATAATAAAAAATTCAAATTAATAGACAGAAATTGAGAACACTTATTTGTCATGGTTGCATCCGTCAGTATTAGCAGATCAAAATTAAGAAGAAAAATAAATAAATAAATAAAGTACGATATATCTGTTAGTTGCTAATTTAAAAGTCGCTGCTTAGTTGGTTTGTAGATTTAAATTATCTTTGAACGCAGCATACCGTTTGTTTTTACAGTATTTAAAATACCTTTGAGACTCTGGTTACATACATATACATCCAGTCAGGGGCGGATCCAAGGGGGGGGGGCAATCGGGGCGATAGTCCCCCCCCAGAAGAGGAAACTTTCTTATTTTATATATATAAAAATAAAATCCATCCCAGAGTTTGGAGCCCTTAAAAGTAGCATTATGACAAGCCTCCCCCCCCCCCAGAAGTTGGTCCTGGATCCGCCCCCTGCATCCAGTTATTAAGTTTCAGAGATGTCAACATTTTTGATAATCCAATCTTATCATACCTATTCTTTCAACGGCTCTTCACTTTAGGCACTCTATAACGGCGTAGTATTTATTGAATACAAAAGACCATATCACTAGATAATATTTCCATGAACTCAGTCACTTATGACCCTCAACAACTTATAATAATTTCAGCCATGTCTGGCTCATTTTCACTCACAACAGTTTTACCCATTATAAACATGAACCTAGTTACATCCTTCTATTGTTCTTTCCGCAACACCTTCTCCGATATATTCTAATTAAAACCAAATACATTGACTACTACCCCAACAATATTCCTGCGTTCAGTTTCTTGGAGAGAAGTTATACTTCATTAATTCGAGAAGATCTCTCCTCTCTCTCTGTCTCTCTGGGCCGCGGTAGCTTAATGGTAGAGCGTTCACCTCTGGTGTATGGGATGCTTGGTTCCTTCCCAGCCTGCGCCAAGTGAACTTTGTGGTAGACAAATATCCTGTGCGTGGGTTTTCTCGGGATTTTCCCGTTTCCTCCCACTTTCTTCATGCCACCATTTCATATATTTCTCATCATCAGCGTCTCCATTAGCCTAACCGGCATAATTGTGGGACGTAAAACTTAAAGGTTTCATTCTCTCTCTCTCTCTCACACTCACTCACCTACTTACTTCATAATGGCATTTGTGAAATATATACAGCCGTATATACTTCGATAAATCTTGTATTTTGAATATAAAATATTTTACGAAATAGTGTTCATTCTTTAAATGACATTGTCTGTCATTGCTTAAGACCGTCAGTTGTGGCAAAATGTCAAGTTTTGCCATTTTATGGTTGTTTCTTCAATTTTGTTCACTTTTTTTTTTACCGGAAATACAAGTCACGTTGCTTTTCTTTATCATGGAACTCAGCTCACCTGTAGCTATGAAATTTTAACACTCCTCATGGGAAGGGGTATATAATTCTTGACCAAAAAATATACGGAAACCATGATTGATGTTGTAATGAATTCTGAGATTGTGACGCGCTTCAAATATGATCCTTTCCATCACTAGATGTTGAACGATCGTGTTTGAGCTTTAAATGTATCCTATTGGATGTACGGCTTAAATCTACAGAAAATGTTTATGTCGTGGAGTCAGAAGTGAACTATGTGTTGCATATCATGACTACTTTATTAAGTGCCAAGGCAGAGTTTACATAATGTAAACTGAGTTTTCTTAATGTAGATATTGCCCAGGATACTTATTAACGTAGTTTTTTTTTTTTTTTTTATGCAGTTATATGATAGTAGCGTTATTATGATTCATATTTTTTTCCCCCTGTTTCTTCATTTTGATGTATTCAAGTTATTGATACTTTCAAAGGTCGTACGTATTAACTAGTGCTGTTTACAACCTTCAATGTAAATTGACGTATTTAATTGAGCCTTTGGGAAATTAATGACACAAAATGAATATATACATTTTTGCGATAGAAACTGCAATTTTTAACATTTATTTTGTCATTTTCAGTATTTTATTGTGCCTCAGCTGCTTGTGTTTAGTCATTGTGTAACGAATTTGACGTCCTATCATACAGAGACAGTCAAATTACAGTAAGACGGAAGTGTGGTGATGAGTTGGGTGTGTTTCTACGTTAAGGGTCGGTTCTTTTCTTTTTATATCGATTTGGATGTAGCCTAGGTAGTAATTGCTTCGTTCAAATATGCCTACTGATGGAGGGAACTTCTCTACCGAGTAAAAATTTACTGGCATGTACAGTGACGGCACAGGAACGTTAAGGGTAAAGTCCCTTTTGGTGCCAGGGGTCGTTCTGACACTACAAAAGAGCACCAAATCCACTGCTTAACCATAATCCTTCAAAGTTCAACCCACTTCCGAGAGCTTTCTGAAAACCACAAAGGGGCTCAAGTCATGGCCCCGTCTATCTCAGATTACGGCTAAGATATTACATGTCGTACCAGAACAGATAACTTGTGCAATCTGCTCATTCCGGAGTGGGACAAACCTCTCCTCTCTCGGCAGAATATCTCTTCACATTTGGTCCATCATACTTTATGAGAAACACTAAACCAGGAAAGAATTTACTTGTAGCCCTGGTGATGGGCAATAATAATTATAATTATCACATTATAACTACTTTTGTCCATTATAACTTCCACCTGGTTCATTTGTTCGTATATACAGGGTGAATCTGAAAGATGTGCACAAATTCCGGTAGGTGATTCGTGACATGAAAAGAAGAAACACACACACACACAAATCCTCTTGTATATGTCAAATTCCGTGTCATGTAAGAGTGACAGGGAGTGCCAACTTGGAATCGAAACTCGAATCCTGACAATTGGAACGGAAAAGAAAGATGTGTATAGCCTACGCGACGTGGAATTCGACAATATGCAAGAGGACTTTTAGTCTTCTTTTGAAATCACGAATCATCTCCCGGAGTATGTACACATCTTTCAGGTTCACCCTGTATATATCTGGATAATCACAGAATATTAGCATGTGTCATAATAATCTACGAAACATTATCGTAAGACGTAAAACAATATTTTCTCTAATTTCTTGTATAGAAATGTTGCAAATTTCAGTTGTCATAAGTAAATTGGCAGTCTTCTTATGGTACTATTACGTTTTTTTTATATACCTCTCTAAGAGTTATTACTTGCTTTCGTATAAAAACAAATTTATTTATCGTTGCCTGATTAGAGTCGCTGCATTTGTATGCAATATTTGTAAGAATCATGCCTATTATGATGTGTTAATAAATATTTTCGTTGCCTTCTTCAGTCAAGAAGCTCTTTTGTCTGACGAAGAGGCTCAGGAAGTGACCCGACTGTTGTCGCCGACTCAGGACACGGAAAGGAAGACCGATTGGATGGCAGATACAGCGTCAGTCAATGAGGAATCAGTCACCCAAAGTGAATCAACCATTCATGAAACAGTGTCTGATTACAGGTGAGCGTGTCTCAAAGTATTCCACTTCACGGGTGGCCCAAAAGTAGGTATACAGATCAGCATCGATCAAGTATGGCATTTTAACTTATTAAGATAATGAATTCATTTGCTTTGGTTTGTTCCGAACTTAAGATATAAGTAAAAATAAATTAAGAAAAGATAAGGAAGAAACTAAGTTAATACCTGTATGGATAACAATATAAGTAATTGATATAAAATGTCATGACCGATTAATACTGGACTGTATACCTACTTTTGGGCCACTCTATATTTAGTCCTCTAATAATAATAATAATTTATTAGTCTGTCTGCGAAGTGCTTTATATTGTTAAGGAATTCAGTTCCAAAGCGTATGTGTAGTCACATAATGTGCGATTGTATTCACTGTTCGTAGTGAAGAAGTTTACTTGCTGGTAATTGGGGTTAATTTGTGACGTGGGAAAGTATTTAAAGGTGAAGGGAAGAAGAACCCACACCACCAACCAACTGATGGGAGTTGTCATTTGCAATGACCGACACATGTTTACAGTTAGTCTCTCTCTTCACATACACAATATTTCCCAATGAGTTATGGAGTTCCAATTTAAATCCGCTTTTTATTATTATTATTATTATTTACGAAGAAATTAAATGTCGACTAAAAGCAGGGAATTCGTGTTATTATTCAGTTCAAAACCTTTTGTCATCGCGAATCCTGTCGAGGAATTTGAAGCTTTAAATGTATTGTAATAACTTGTGTAGGTAGAGACAATGATAGTCCGGGATTCTAGCCTTTCACTTATTTATTTTACAAAAATACAAAATAGTCCTTGTGTCTACAAAGTTAATGTATCTTCCTTATGACCAAAGGTGAAGGAAGTAATGTTTTATACGGGAACCCCTTCGCTCATGGCAACCACCGGGGTGTCTTGTAGTGACTTCAGGCTATAGTCCTTAGGTAACCTCCTCGGCTCATGGCAGCCTCGCGAGGTATGGTTTTTGTTGAGGAATACCGTTTGCCTCAAGGGAGCCTCCAGGGATTTTAGAAAAGGTAGAGCCCCTTCGTCCAGTGTGACCTCCAGAGCTTATTAAGGGTTAGCGAGCGATAAGTGGTCAACTGATACCTCCTTCTTTGGCTCGACTTTTATAGGCCTTCTTCAGGTGGCTCGTCCTCTTTCGATTCCCATCGTGTTGATCTTCATGTCTTCTTGGTCTGTGTATCATCTGCTTGTTTATAAGCAATAGGACGTGTCATCTGTAAACATGTGCTCATGCTGTAATGTTGGGATCCTTACAATATAAAACGATAATCATGCCTGTTGTGCTGTATGGTTGTGGAACATGGTCACTTACTCTCAGGGAGGAACGCAGACTGAAAGTGTTTGAGAACAAGATTCTAAGACGAATATTCAAACCTAAGAGAAACGGGAATGGTAGAAACTTCATAACGAGGAACTACATAATTTATATCATTTACCAAACGTTGTTAGAGTCATCGAGTCTAAGAGGCTCAGGTGGGGAAGTCATGTAGCCAGAATGGAAGAAAGTAGGAACGCTTTCAAAGTTTTAACTGGAAATCCAATCGGGAAACAACTATTAGGAAGACCTAGGTGCAGATGGGAGGACAATATTAAGATGGATCTCACAGAAATAGGAATACAAAGTAGAAACTGGATCCAGTTGGCTAAGGATAGAAGTCAATGGAGAGTTTTTGTGAACACAGCATTGAACCTGCGGGTTCCATAGGCCATAGAGTTAGTTAATTAGTTTTATTATTATTATTTGATCATGCGTCACTCCATATTATTTTCAGCTGCGTTGAACCCAGTAGTAATAACTAATTGCTAATGGCTGTTCTCATCGTTTGATGACATGTGAAAGTGGAAGAAGTGGTTGCATAACTTTCAAAATGATGTTACCTCTTCTTCACTTTCATCCTTTTCTAACTTATATTTTGTTACTGCTATTTCTACTACTTTCCTGTCTCTGATGAATGATTATGGATTAACCTGAGATTGACCAAAAAGTAACCTTAACCAGTAGGACCACGTTATATTATGCAAATAGTATTGCAGCGCAGTTTTCCTACAATGGTATATCGGCGAAATTGATTTGAAAGCGTGTTTTTGAGAGTGATTAACATATTCAGAACATTATTTATTTTACTAGAGAGAGTTCCTTCCACAAGTGAAGTACCATGACTTTCTGAGCTGTCCTCGTCTTCGTTTACGTTTACATTATTAATATTCAATAATTTGGGAAGTAAAAAAAAATAAAAATAAAAAAAAAATTAAAAAATCAAATTTATGCAACAAATATTTCATCTTCAGGTGCCAAACACAGTAGCCACTCAAAACTTTTCCAGTTTGTGAGTTGTTACTTGTAGTCATCAATGCGTATGACACTAGGGAAGAAGGTAGACATTACGATAAGTGTTCTTCCTGTTTCATCTGTTTATGTTACGTGCGAAGAAGAAAGAAAGCAAACATATTTGGCAAAAGCTGACGTGCTATAGTGCATGTCAAGTGGCAACAAGAAAACAAGCCAGGTTGGGGGAGAAGGAAGAAAGATATTGCGATTGAAATTTTGAAATTTTCAAAAATCTACTGTATAAGGCCAGGACATAGACAGAAATTTAAGTTCTTTAGGAAAAGAAACTACATATTCTGACCAAAGCATATACTCGTACAGTTTAATAAATAAGTAAATAAATAAATCATTACAGTTTCGGCAAAGTATCTTTGCCTTGATCAGACACATAATAAAACACAATCTCTACGACTACAGCCTATATATCTCAGAAAATGAGAGGAGGTCATATCTACGATCCATCCTTTCATTTTTAACAATTTTTAATTGATTACATATTTGCAACTTTCAATTATACAACTTTCACTTGAACCTTAACCTTTTAATTGGCACACCTGTGTTATTTTAATGAACGACTTCGAAACTGTAACGAATTATTGATTTATTAAATAGTATATGCTTTGGACAGAATTTGTCTTTTATTTTGTACAAGAAGTTTCAGAGCTAGTGGTATTCAAAAGAAACGAGTTCACTGTTTCTAATTAATGCTTCACGATATCAGAGTTCACGGTATTAGAGTTGGTGAATCGTCATTTTGTAAAATTTTTACGACTATATACCATTATCGCGAACTGCAGTTGTGATAATGGTAACAATTGAACCAATTTTGTGGAAATTCTTTACATAATTAAACACTTTGTAGGCTTACTAGTGCTAGTAATAATCAGCTTAAATAATTAGTTAATCTAAGTATTAATTTCAATGAAAAATGCATGGGGGTGCGGTGGCTCAGTGGTAGAGCGTTCACCTCCGGTGCTTGGGGTCCCTGGTTGGATCCCAGCTCGCGCCGTGTGGACTTTGTGGTGGACAAACACCGTGCTCATGGGTTTTCTTGGGGTTCTCCCGTTTCCTCCCACTTTCTTCATTCCACCATTTCACTCATTTTTCTCATTATCACCGTCTCCTTTAGCCTAACCGGCATAACCGTGGGACGTTAAACTTAAAGATTTCATTTCATTTTTTCAATGAAAAATGCAGACAATAAGCTACTACTTTAAAGCCTGCTTGTTGCTCTAATTAGAACTGATTTCAACCAAGTAAAAGGTCGTTAATGATGATTAACAGATACCAAATATTATGTTGTATTGTAAGAGTACGTTCTATTAAGTTTATTAATACGTTATTATTAGCCCTTCTCACTAGCCTAGTAGCTAGCTCTTGTGCTTTTGATGCATATGGTCCCAGATTCGATTCCTGATGAGAGCAAAAAAAATTGAACTTCACTATCGTTCACACTTTTATTAATCATCTGTCTCCTTAATGGCATTAATTGCGGGGTGAAACTAAATACAGTAGAATTCCGAAAACTCAGCCTAATGTAAACCGAAGAGTTTACGAGTTTGTGAAAATGCCGTGTTATCGAGAACAGGGCTAAAAAAGAATAAGCACGAGTGTTTCCTCAGAAAATACAGTACTGTGCTTGTATATATTGGTGTCTATAGAGAATAAACTGCCCAATTATCCTCAAACGAAGGAAAAGTACATACTTTACGAAGGCATACAGCTTTTGCTATACATTAAAATGAAAATTAATGAATACACACTGTACAATAATTTACCTGATAAGACAGACCTCAGAAAAATATTTTATGAAGGCATAAAGCTGTCTGTAATGAAAATTAACTAGCCGACTTTGCAGAAACTAGTGTGTGACCGAGTTCTCCACCGGGTTATCGAGTGCCGAGTTTTAGGGACTCTATTGTATATATATTTATATATTATTATTATTATTATTATTATTATTATTATTATTATTATTATTATTATTATTATTATTATTATTATTATTATTTCTTTTAAAGCATTTAATATCATCATTTGTTATGAAAAGTCAAATTTGGTGCAAAATAATTTATTAATGCTGGGTATGTATTTCTCCATCATTGGCCCCGCAATTTACTTTCACCCCAGACCCACAAATCGACGGAACGGAAACTTCGTGGACGACGATTTTGTAACAACTGTCCCATATTAACCAATCAGACAGTGTCTTTCCAATTGGCATCAACTGTAATTAAATATTGTTATTACTTATGCTCTTTCTTGTTTGTGTAAATGTCTGACTTACTCTTTCGGACTTGATAATTTTCTGATCATTATTGTTTGCAGGGAAAGAGACGTTACGTTCACAATGGAAGATTCCTATTCCAGTCAAATAGGCTCCAGATCAGGATCTGAGTCTGGACTTCTTGGGTCCATGAGTAGTCTAAACGAAACGGAAGAACCAGAAGTTGTACCTGAAAATTATTCCTGTATTGGAAGGCCGACGAAAGAGGTAAATATGTTTAAACATTTCCTCAGTTGTTATAGTCTTCAAAATACTAACTTTAATAATAGTTACTACGTATACTATCAATAACCACTGGTGAACTGCTGTTCTATCCATATATAATCATTCTGTAAGTAACATCTTAACTTACATCATCATCATCATAATTTTTTTTTCTCTCTCTCTCTCTCTCTTCTTTCTTTTTCTTTCTTTTTTTCTCTCTCTCTTTTTAGAGAGAGAGAGAGAGAGAGAAAAAATTATTATTATTATTATTATTATTATTATTATTATTATTATTATTATTATTATTATTATTATTATTATTATTATTATTATTATTATTATTATTATTTTACAAGTTTCAATAACATTAGCGTATCAATACACCATAGTATTACCAGGCTTCTTCCAAATCTAGAAATCAGGGAAAAGTCAGGGACAACGAAGTGATATGAAAAATCAGGGAAAGTGGTACTTAACCTGGAAATTAAGGAAAATTGCGGATTTTTGCATAGGAAATGAAATATTTTTCTGTTTTGCTTATTTGTAGAGATAAGCTGATGATTCAAACGCGAGAGTGCAATGAAGGGAATAAGCAAGTCTGAAGCAGCCAGTTTAAGTAATTGCATTACGTAGTATTGTTATTCAGTTTTTTAAACCTTTTTTCTCACTTAACGAATTTGTAAGAAAATTATTATTGTAATAATTTTACAACATTAAGTGAATAAACAGTCATTACTGTTAGTACCTTTTATGTAGTGCTCCTTAGGTATTACCGGTATTTGTTTCATTTACCTTCGTTTTAACATTTTGCACCACGTAATTTGTGTACAGTACATTTAGTATCAATAATATGAAAAAAAAAAAATAATAATGAAAATAATGGAGGTTAGAGAATTGGAGCTATAATGTTCCCTCCTCCAAATCTTTATTATGTCATATCTTTAAATACGTGTATATGTAAAAATACAGGGTGTCTGAAAAGTTTCCTGACATAAGGTAACTCTGTTATTATAGGAGTTACAACAAAATGTAAGAGAGAAAACCGTCTGTAAATATTATGTTTTCAATCTAAAGTGAAGTTTTTTTTTTTTTTTATTATTTTTTTTAAATCGGACGAGTCGTTTGGGATGTACACTCTTCATGCGCTCAATGTTAAATGAAAATTCACATTGCCATTTACCTGGACCCACAACATAAGTGAATGAAGTTATGTCTTTACACTAACGTGTAGATAGCCAGCCTCCGTTTCAAACATGCTTCCATTCGCTATACTCTTACAAAATTTATCCACCTCCCGATTTAAAAAATTCTGAAAACATCGTATTTAGAGACTGTTTCCCCTCTTACATTTTGCTGTAACTCTGATAATAACAGTTACCCTATGTCAAGGGACTTTTGAAACACCCTGTACTTTCATGGAATTTGGGAAAAGCTGAAATTTCTTTAAATAAATAAGTAACACTTTCTTATCAGAGCTGAACACGCTTATTTATTAATACCAAAATGAAGTATTACAGTTTCAACAACATAACATTGTCTTCATCAGACATCTCTTTAAAGTAATTAATTGTGTTTCTCCTTATTTGCTACATTTTTAGAAATCCGTCTCATTTTCTTTGGAATTAACTGAAGCAGTATCTTAAAACTTTTCTAAAAATTCTAATATTACAAATATTACAACTGCTCGTTAGACCAATTAGAAAGAGCAGGAAACGTGATTTTTAAACACTTGAGGGACACGGAACATAATTGGTGTGAGGTTGAAGTATTAGGATGAGAACAAAGGACGTTAATAGGAAATTGGAAGGAAGCCAGATTGATTAAAAAAAGAGAAAAGCTGTGTTATAAATTGGAATACAGAACTTAAAATTGACCAACAACGGGCAAGTTACTGGAAAGACTTAATTTGTAGCTCAGTTCTCTGCTAGACCAGAGAGGGAAATGGATCTGTGGTGTTTAGTTTCATTTTTGTCAACTTTTGTTATGATTGGCTGAATCCGTTTTGATCAGCCAATTAACGTTCAGAACCATTTTTCGGGATCCTGTTATATTTAGATGCAACAGTGTCTGACGAAGCAAATATGTTCAGTTAGTTGGCGAAACTGTTACACAGTTATAATTTTTTAATAAACGTTGCTTCAGTGATTTGTTTTTCTAGTTCAAGTTGTTTAGATAGGAAAGCTAATATAAACCAATTAGTTAGAAATACAATATAATGTAATTGTGCTCATGTAATGTTAAAATATCAGTGATCAAGAGACAGCGAAATTTCGCTACTCACGAATTTGCGAAAATGTCCAAAATAGGAATGATTACATGGAGCAGATGTGATATTCATTAAATCACAGAAATTAAATGGAATTTGGCTGAAAGGCATTGGTCAGGCGATTTATTTTTTTAAATAACAGTTTGAGAGCAATTTAAATGGAATTATTAAATGATGTGAATTTGGACTTGTCTTTTTCATGCATTTTTTAGAAATATATTGGAATGGAACTCTTATTGGTGTGAGTGTGTGTGTGTGTGTAATATCTTCTGTTTTTCTTGTAAATATATGACTTGTACTGTTCCTAACACAAGGAAGTAAATATTTTATATCTAAGCACCCGTCCGTTATTTTTAATTGTTGGGAATTTCTACCATTTATTCACAAGATTTTTTTTTCGATCTGGCTAGTGAAGAAATTTCGCTGTCTGTGCTCATCTTACAATTGATATCTGCCATGTAGTACAATGTTTGTGAAAATGTTACTTGAATATCAATTATGAAAAGTAAGTTAAAAAATAAATAAATAAAAAACCTTAGAAATACTTAAATTGAAAATTCAGTACAAGTTGTATCGTTGTTGAATGAAGTATTACATGGAGATTTGTCTTCCAAGAAATGTAAAAAATCACAGTTTTCAATGTGAAATTTATACTTGTTGCAGGCATTTGTTGAAAATGGCGTTCATTACTTGGAAGATGGGCATTTTTGGATGGAAGTTCCTGGATTACCAGAGTCAGACGACGATGAGGATGATTTAGATTACCCAATCCCAGTGAAGCTGAATTGCAAAGTAAAATTCAGTTTAGATCCGATAAAGGTATGTGTTTCATAGTAGATGTGAAGAGAATTGTGATTAATTTGTAAATTCTCAGTTTTGTGTATTAAATGTAATTTGTTTGCTTGAATGAAATTTGCACACGTAGTTCATTACGAAATTTATTGTCCATGTAGAATGTACATAGTGGAAAAGTTATGCGGGTTATCAGACAGCAGTCTGATTCCCATCGAGAGCTCATTGGTTCGGATTCCATGTTAATCAGTAGGTCCACGTCTCATATAGCCTCGATGCTTCACGGAACGTTAAACTCACATTTAACTAAACTCAGACACCAGTCTGTGATACACGTACTATCCACCACGATTGATTCGTGTATGACAACGCGTCTCTGTTTTTCCTGAAGAATGACTGTAGCTATCGTGGAAACCATGAGTTGGAATACTTCATCTGTACGGTTTTTTTTTTTTTGGGGGGGGGGGGACACTGAGTCAGTGGTGGTGTTCATCTTATGCGAGGAGTCCCTGATTTGTTCCCAGTCCATGTGAGTTAATGGTGGACAGCATCTTATCCGTGGGTTTTCCCGGAGTTCTCCCGTTTTCTCACATATTCTCATTCCGTCAGTTCTTTCACAGTCATTCCCTTTCATCAATGATCTGCCTCCTTTAACCTACTGGAGGTAGATAACCATGGGATGTAAACTTTGTTTTTAATGGACTAAAAATGAGAAAGTCACAAGGCAATAGGTCAGGGTTGTATACAAGTTGGGCAAGATCGTTCCGTCAAAACAGAAGTGTGTCAGTATTCTCTTTTTCCGACGTGTAGTTGAACATTATCATGCAAAAAATTATGCGTCAGCTTGCAGGTTCTTTATTCTTGATGGCACGATCGAATATAGTTCGCCGAGCGTAGTGTAGTCGCTAAAACACTCTTCTTTCGTGCGAGCGGTTTCGGGTTCTATATCTATTGTGTAAATATTTTAGGTTTTTATTTATTTTGTTATTTATTTATTTATTTATTTATTTATTTATTTATTTATTTATTTATCACTGACATCGTGACGTGATTGGTTGATTTATTCAAGGTGTTGGGCTGTCTCCCTAGCTTTCTAACTTCAAAACAGCGGGGAAAACGATCTCTCGCGTTGACGCGCCAGGAATCAAACCATTTCGATTGAGAGTGGGAAAGGAGGGGCGAATTACAAAGCTGTGAAGACTTCACATTCCGTGTTTTTTTTCACACTCAGTGACAGTTATATTCGTGCGAAACAGAAACTGCGCAGTCCTCTGAGTTTAGGTAGAAACCATTCCTACTAAACACTAGTCGCCAATGGCGACCGGAAATTTTGCGCCCTGTTCTAGATTATAAGTGCGTATTTTCCATGTTTGTAGTGCCTGAACATCCAGTCTGTAGTGATCAATGTTGGAATTCTGTTTGAATAGAAAATGAAAGTAAAAGTTAGATGTTTGTGCTGTTTCTTGAATTATAAGTTTCTCATAGCTATGTTTGTAGTACCTGAATATCCGGACTCTAATTATTACCTAAGTAACTTTTATTTTGACTCCTGTGAACGACCCAGAGTCTCAAAGTTGTGTGAAGTTGAGGTAGTTTCGGACAAAATGCGGACTTCTTCAGCTCATGTGTTTTGTTCTCATATATTCAAATAAGAACTTTTTATCTTCTTTATCAACAGGTGTACAGCACGTATTCAGTGTCCGAGTATGACCGCCGTAATGAAGATGTAGACCCGGTGGCTGCGTCTGCGGAGTATGAGCTAGAGAAACGTGTGGAGAAGATGAACGTGTTCCCTGTTGAATTGACCAAAGGTTCCGAGGGCCTTGGCTTAAGCATCATTGGAATGGGTGTTGGAGCTGATGCTGGACTCGAAAAGCTTGGCATTTTTGTTAAAACTATCACAGATGGTGGTGCAGCGTCTCACGATGGAAGGATACAGGTAATTGGATGGACTTGATTTTCACAGAGAATCTTAATTATTAGCTAACATGATTTCTTCTGTTATTCTGAATGTTCACTCGTTACTAATACTAATAATAAATAGCAACGTTTCAGTCTGTGCATCACGCTAATAGATATCGCTACCTGCGCTTCAATGATTTAAATCAACACAATATTGTGTACAACTAATTCTTGAATAATGGCGTTTGGGGTGGTTAAATGTAAACACTAAGAGCTTGTAACATATAATGTTCAGCGGGCGGAATAACTTCTAAGAAACTGACATTTGAAGGAGCACGTGTTGTCCTATCGTGAGTATTCAGTTGAGGTGCCCGCTGTGCTCCTTCCACTTCCGTTGATAAACACTTGTGAACATAGCTTACAAGGTGGCAACATTGTAATGTTGTTGTCCCTTTCTGCACTGGCGCAAATCCCAAAGGGGATGAGGGGAACATGTGCCCTCCAATCTTGGAACTGGGGGGCCTGCCCTGCCCCCAATGATCCAATTTAATTTTTTTGGGAGGGGGGGAAAGAAGTGTGATAATTTGTGCCCGATTGCCACAAAGGAAAGTGAGATGAAATTGATGTCCCCCAGTATAAGCCTTAAATCTGCCCGCCTCCCAATGTTGAAGACAACTCTGCTCCACTGATCCTCCACAGCATTGTTTTTCAACTTCATAAATATTTTAAACATCACTTAAGAAAAACAGAAAGAAAGAAAAAAAGATTATGGGAACGCCCCCCCCCCTCTTCCCCAGTGTTGAAGACAGATTTGCGCTGCTGCCTTTGTACAGAAAACTTCCACTAGTAACTGCAATACGACGTTTATGATTGGCGCCTCTCTCTGTGACCTTGATAAAGCCGTGATGTAACTTCCTTTCTTAACACAAATTTTCACTTCGTTTTGTACTGTTAATTTGTACTGATTTTGATCCGAGTATAATAATAATAATAATACATAGCGTGTTGTTCACGTGTACCAGCTTCTTAGCTTCACAATAATATGTCTTAAGAATACATGACATATGACGTACTTATTTGTCTATATAATTCCCACTAGTATCCAGACACTTGTTTAATTGTGACACTAACTTTCTGGATCCTCACATCATAAAAATCTGCTGCGTGCTCCTCTTGAAGTTTTGGGTTGAGGTTCAATGGCTATGCCGTCATTGAAGCGATTGTTACCTCATGTTTTATCGCCCGTCACAGTGTAATACAGAAATGCTTCCTTCTTCTCTTTGTGACTCGAAACCCATCCGTTTCTTTTGGTGCTTCTCACTCAACTTTTTAAACTCATCGCGTTCACAGTTTTCTGTCAAGCTTTGTTACACAATTGCGAGCAGTATGATTCCCACTACCTTGGCTACGCTAGAATTTAACTCATATCGTCACACACAAACTTTCACGCACCTGACATGTGGTAGGATCTTGGGATCGACAGTGCCGTTTCACACACACTCACTTTGATAACATCAGCTCTTGCACTGTGGCGTAGATACTGATGGAATACTTATGACTCAAGATCCGTATCAGTGTTATAACTTCAGGAAAAAAAATATATATATAATCTGTAATATTTCGTTATGTATACCGTCCTGGTGCTTCTTCGTTTTTTTTTTTTTTTTTTTTTTTTTTTTTTTTTTTTTTTAATAATAAAGAATAATTCCGAATTATCTGTTTGTATTCTCTTTAAGTTCTCTCTTCCCGTATATTGCAACGAAATAATAAAGTTTTAAGGATTGAAAACCAGTAAAATACCTGAAATAAAGTTGTTTTCTTACGAAATATTATCATTTAACGGTATAAGATAAACGTAGCGCCGAAAGGTTAAATCTACTTATTCAGGGTGTCTACCAGTCAAGGAATTTTTAAGGTCATGGAAAATGAAAGGCAATTTCATTATAAGTCTGGAGAAAATTTCAGTGTTGTTGATAGCACTGAATTAATAGCAGTATTGTTGATATATCTTTCCAGGATATCGATATGCCAACTGTGATGTGTTACCTTGTGATTTCAGGTCAACGATCAAATTATTGAGGTTGATGGGAAGTCATTAGTTGGTGTTACGCAGGCATACGCAGCATCTGTTCTTCGCAACACTTCAGGTCTTGTTCGATTCCTGATTGGCCGTGAGAAGGACCCACAGAACAGCGAGGTTGCTCAGTTGATCAGGCAGTCATTGCAGGTGGGTATTACAGTATTATATAGGAGCTTGTGAGGAGGTATTTTGCTTACGATTATGGTTATTTTCTAATGTATACATTTTTTAAAGTACCTTATATTTAATGTGAAGATCGCTTGTTTATTTTTAACATTCACTTCCATATTTCTTGAGAACAAATATTTGTGATAAATCGCCAACTGTATATCGAAGAGAACGTTTAGGGCTGCCTAAAAATCTGTTGATTAAGCTAGCCTAGTTTGTGGTGTCGATGATATATGGTGATAACATCATCCTCCCTTTGAAATATAGCAGATTACTATTCACAAAGATCTATCATTAGGAAGTGTGAAGGTAAATCTTTAAAATAAAATAAGAATGTAAACAAGGCTTGTCTTCCTGTTTTTTATCTTCACTCACAATAGAGAAGTGGAAAAATAAATGCTTTCAGTTCCGTTAAATGAAGATGGAATATGTTTCTCCCAGTCTTTTAGGTGTGTGGCATTATGAGGGTTTAAAAAAAATGAGGAAATAGGTTGAAAGTAGTAACTCATTCTTAAAATATTGTTTTACCAAAGATTTCATTAGTAATCTATGAAATAAAAGAACAGTAAATGTGTTAGGAAGGAAATGTGGAACTTGGATATGCGTGATTATTAGGAAGAGTATTACTTGAGAAGTTCCAGATACAGTCTTCAGCCTTCAAGACCAGTTTACACAAATCATTAGTTCAGCAATAACAGAAACAATGGGAATTTATCAAAGGCGTCTCGTCTTTGAAAGTACCATCCCGTCATTCGCCTGGTGAAAATGAAGAAAATCCTGATAAAAAACAGTCATAATGCCCCGCTAGTAGGACCTTCCGATCGCAAAGGATTGATACCCATTAGCCTACGCCTGCTGGGTCAGGTAACATTGAACCCATCCGACATATAACGGATAATTCTTATTGTTGGCCTCTTTCTATCTTACATATTTATTTTTAAAATGTTTTATTCGAAATTTTAATAGTGATATTAATATTTGTTATTTTGTCTAGGCGGACAGAGAACGAGAAGAACAACGCAAGCAAATGGAGCAGCCGAGCCGCGGTCGTGGAGATGTTCCAGTTACGTCATCACCTGAAGGAACTCGCTCTGAAGACAGCAGCGTAACCGCTCCTCTGCCAGGATCTGCAGAAACTACAGCCACATCACCCACTCCGTCATCTTCCCCAGATGGTGGGGGAAGCCCTCCTGCATTCGACCACGAGGCAGGAAGCCCCAAGTCGATGTCTTCTGATAGTGACGTCGAAGCTCTGCAGCGGCTTCTCAAGGAAGTACGTTAACTTTTTACTTATAAACTCTTTATGATACATATTAAACAGTTGAATAAAATGTTTGTTATCTCAGTGTCCTTTGAAATTTAAAAGACGCTAAATCATTACGAAATGTGTTTGATATCTCCATCGGTAACACATCGCATAGCTTCACCAGAACTAACTAACTAACTAACTCTATGGCCTATGGAACCCGGAGGTTCAATGCCGCGTTCATAAAAGCTCTCCACTGACTTCTATCCTTAGCTAACTGCATCCAGTTTCTACTTTGTATTCCAATCTCTGCGAGATCCATCTTAATATTGTCCTCCCATCTGCGCCAAGGTCTTCCTAATGATCGTTTTCCGATTGGTCTTCCAGTCAAGACTTTGAAAGCGTTTCTACTTTCTTCCATTCTAGCTACTTGACCCGCCCACCTAAGCCTCCTAGACGTGATGACCCTAACAATGTTTGATGAACCGTATAAATTATGTAGTTCATCGTTATGAAGTTTCCGCCATTCCCCATTCCCGTTCCTCTTGGGTCCGAATATTCGTCTCAGGATCTTGTTCTCAAATACTTTCAGTCTACGTTCTCCCCTCAGAGTAAGTGACCATGTTTCGCAACCATACAGAACAACAGGAATTATGATATTTTTGTATATTTTAAGCTTCAAATTTCCTCGACAGAATTCGCGATGACAAGAGATTTTGAACCGAATAATAACATGAATTCCCTGCTTTTAGTCGACATTTAATTTCTTTGTGAATATGATTTTCGTCTGTTAATAGCTTCACCAGACTCGTCCTAGTGTGAGATTGTCTTAAATGAGTTAAAGGAACGTGAATCATCAGAAAATGATTGAATCGATGATTGCAGAAAGAACTTCAATCCGTTTTTGTGAAGATCTTTTGATTGGGATAAAAGACATACCGTTATATGAGTTGTCTAGTTCCAAAACGCCTCTTGTCCATTTACATCAAATCTTAGAAAACCAAGAAAAACTGTAGGGTCGATGCGTTTTGTAGAACTGGAAATATTCGAGGATGTTCAAGTTTTTCACATGAACACACTGAAGTATTCCCAATTAAACAAAACATGCAGATCTTACATTTTCTTTTGGGATTTGCAGTAAATGGACAAGAGCCGTTGTATAACTGGATGACTCATATGAAAATAGACATGGGGATTTTTTAAAATTATAAATGTAAAGGGAATGTATTAATAATTTCATTAAACTATAAGGGCCCTGAGACTGTTTTGCAGACTAAAAGCATTCTATACTATGAGAAAAAGCGGAAAGGCTATTACTCACCGCAAAAAAACATGTAACAGAATTTTCTTCTACGTGCAACAGGTAGCGCTTTCGGAAGATGCAGCTTCCTTCTTCAGCCTAAGGTAGACTTCAAAAAGGATAAAATCCATGAAGGAAGGTTTAAAAAAAATGGTTAAAAGGTTAGGATATGTAAAAAAACTAATCTTCTGTCAAACATTAAAACACACGGGAATAGAAACTCATTGACATTGTACACTACTGTTGACTGTTTTCTCTCCATTTAGAAAGAAAGGAAAAAAAAATTTTAATGTTTGACAGAAGAATTGCTTTTTACATATCCTAACCTTTTAACCATTTTTTTAACCTTTTTTTTTTTTTTTAATCCTTTTTGAAGTCTACCACAGACTGAAGAATGAAGTTGCATCTTCCGAAAGCGCTAACTGTTGCATGTAGAAGAAAATTCTGCTGCATATTTTTTGCGGTGAGTAATAGTGTAGTTATACAAAGTTTGATTCAGTTATATTGAGCCAAACTTGAATATGCCTCTGATCTAGTAAATGCCGTGTTTCCGCCACCATTTATGTTCGATATTTAGACCACCTCCATTGACTATTGCTCGACATCGAAGTTTCCATTGCAGGAGACTGCGTTGCGGTTGGACCATGGATATTGCATTCCACTTCTCTTTACGGGCTTTCTACAGGCCGGAGACGATGCGGACTCATCAATGGGAAAGGCGCCGCTTAAGGAGTCCGAAAGCACAATATCCATTGAGCTGGCATCTGAGCTCTTGACAAGGGTGTCAGAGAACGTAATTGTCGAAATTCAGTTTCCTGTTCCTTACGGCGATATAATTCCAGCGATGTTTCGCCGTGTGGTTAGATGCCTTATCTTAGTGCAGTTCACTCTGGCTCACGTCTTGTGTACAGTCCGCAGCAAAAAACCTGCAACATGGGCATGTAAGTTAATTACGAAACGACAAAGTATTTTGCTCCAAAGTAAGTGTCCAGGCGAGGACGCCGAGGTTTCTCCTGCGTGATTTGTGCCAGTGAGACGTTATATTGAATGCCCTGGCTGTTAGGCGCAGTTTCACAATAAACTTGCATGCTCATGTTGCAGATTTTTTGCTGCGGACTGTACAATGCTGGGATTTCATGCTGGTACATTTCACTCAGACATGAGTTTGGTAGTACGCAGCATTGAGTTTAACGTTTCGTTATAACAGAATCAACTTCTGTATTAGGTCATGGATAGGTCTCTGTTGTTTTTTATATAAATAATAATAATAAAAATAAATAAATAAAATAAAAAAAAATATTACTTTTCATTTAGATGTTTTATAGCTTAACTTTCTGTACTGTACTATCAAGATTTACAATTGAGTTATAATACGAGGGCGGATCAATAAGTAGCGGATAATTTATGTAGAAGCTGGTATAATAGGTAACACATCAAGAATATATATCAAGTAAATACTCATATTAAACTTACTTTTCAACATAGTCCCTAACACATTTCTCTCATCGTGGCACAAGTTTCAAAATGGCATGTTCATAGAAGTTCATCTTTCGCGAGTATAGTTATCTGCATACAGCAGGCCAAGAATTTGTTTATCGTGCCAAAAAAAGATGATAATCTGTATGTAAGAAGATGGATTCGCCAGTCATTACAAATAGCCTTTTCAGTGGCCATGACATTTGGTTCGCTTGATGCTCTTGCTGGACGCCCAGCACATGGGAAACCCGCAACATTCACAAAGCCCTCTTCAAAGAAGATGTTGTGCATACAATCGTCTCGAAACACACACATAATTTCCTTGTGAATTTCAGTCGGGGTTTGCCCTTTTGCCCAGAAAAAAACGAACTACACCTCTCTTCTCTTCAGAAGTAGACGGCAGTGACACATGTACCATCTTTGCTCAGTAGTTCTTGCGTGTGCCGCTAGAGGTACACCTGATCGAACAACTGCCGAGTTCAAACTACTTCCATTTCTATTGTCACATTCCAGAAAAGTATAATATTGCATGAAATCGAAAAGCACAGTTTACTAACTATTGTAATGCGTTACTTATTGATTCTTTCTCATATTTTTGTTTTCCATAAACATATTTTCATTCTACGCTCCTAGAGATAGCAATTGTTATGAAAAGCAAAACGCTTAAAATAACTTAAAGCTATCATACTTTCAGTTACCTGATTTGGAGCAGACGGGAAGTAAAAGTGGAGATTATTTGGAAAGGCTACGACAAACTTCGCAGCGGTTGAAAGACATGGAACGTAGTCTTAGTGCAACGAGAAAAGAAGTGTCTATGTACCAAGATATGTTGGAGCAATCCCAGGTTAGTAGCTTCACACACAAAAGCAATTATTGTTAATTAGTAAGTGATACACAGATGAAAAGAAAATTACAGTACTACCTATACCTTAGCGTATTGGAGTTATAGGCTTATCATTTCAATGTATTACTTGTCTTCTGATATTTTCATCCGGACAATAACTTGAAGTTTCTAATTAGATGAAAAGCAGGTTTTGAATAGTAATATTTTATAAGCTTCCACATCCATTGTGTTTTGTCAGTTTTTTTAGGAATTAAGTTTGTGAATTTGTTGAAGGCATTAAAAGATTATACATGTAAAAATCAAGAAACGCAGTTAGAAACGTTAAGGTGCTCCGGATGAAGATGGCATCTGTAATAAAACTCCAATACGGTAATGTACAGAACTAATTTTATTATTTATATCAGTATGTACTATACAAGTATGAAAATCTTAACTTAAAATGATGTACAAAATTATTTTTAGTTAAATTTTAGTACGAGGGTGATTCTGAAAGTAATGCCTCCAAGTGATGCCTTTATTTGTGTTTAACATATGGCACCAATGCAGATAACAGTGGAAAGCTTTTAATGTGAGCTATAAATAGTGGCACATAGTCCACATTACGGGCAACACATTTGCGCCAACGCGAAACAAGGTTTTTCATGCCGTCGGCGAAGAATTGTGGTGGCGGCTGGCGATGCCATTGCCGAACTGTTACTTTCACCTCCGTGTCACAACTGTAGCGTTAATCCTGAAGGTGATCCTTAAGTTTGGGGAACAGCCAAAAGCCTCAGGATGTAAGGTCCTGACTATAGGGAGGATGAGGCAGAATGTCAACAAACACTTTGTAAGCAGATGGGAAAACTTTGAAATTTTTTGGCGGAGGAGAAGACGTGTGGCGATACTCCGTTGAGTGACGCTTCGTTTCCGGGTCGTAATGGTGTATCCACGACTCGTCGCCGGCAGTGAATGTTTTGGGCGCACAACCTTCCACAGGCAGAAATTGAATGACAGCCCGCTGTTTCAACCGGACGTCACCACTGGGTGCCATGGATTGCTCCATTACTCCGGAACGAGAAGAGATAGGAAGATGAAACAAATTACATTCTATAGGTTGAACGTCAGTGCAATAATAATAAACAGTTCAGAATGTTCGCAGTACTACTGACCAAGTAGTGGACTTGGACACATTATTTTTCTGAATCACCCTCGTAGTTTATTAATATTTATTCATAATTGGTATTTAGTGTAAAATTATTTCAATAGTGTAAGTTAATCACACTAGCTCTTTCAAACAACGTAACAAACTCGGTGATTTACACATAGCATGGTGGATTGCGCCGAGTTTTGATTCCATATTAGCACACATAGCAGTGCAAAACAACGAGTAAACCAGCAAGCTTGTTGCTTGATTTGAAAGAATTTGTGTGATTAAACTACAGCACCAGCAAAAGGTAATGATTATATTATTATAAAGTTCAAATTGAAATGATTTTACAATCCAACTAAATACGAATTATGAATAAATATTAATAAGTAAGTGTTTTCAGCAGTTCAGTGCAAGATATGTGTACCTTTAAAGACATAAATAAAGATAATTATAGGCAATCGTATTATTTTACAGCCAATATAAATATGTGTTTAATATAGTTGGGTCGTTCAATATATAGGTTTCCCTAAGCTGTAAAATATTTATTTTCTAAGGTATATTTGTAACTTATCCATACATGTGTAAGTGGGTCCTTCCTCACCTCAGCATACAATTCCCATTCAGGCATTTGTCTCACCGTTGCACGTATTTGTCCAAACCCTTTGCCAAAAAAAATCAGGGCTCGGGTTATTTAGTACTCTTTTCGCACTCCGCTTCATTTCTTCACCTGTTTCGAAATATTCACACATGCAATTTGTAGAGTTTAACACAGAAAAAAAATATGGAAGTAACTCGGTGCTAAATTGATTAAGTTAGGTTAGGATCTAGATTTCTGGGCTTTCAGCACCTAAGGCCATTTAGTGCTTCACGTTTTGAGGGATGACGTCCCTCGGCGAGCACACTATCCGGGGAAAGGGAAGGAAGAAAGGATGGGGGAAGGAAGTAAGCGGCCTGGGACCTATAAGTTAGGTACCGCCCCGGCATTTGCCTGGTGGGAATGAGGAAAACCTCATTCAGGGTGGCTGGCCTGAAAACGCGTTTTACACTTTTTCGACCGAGTGCCCCCACCGAGGCGCTAAATTGAGGGTGTATGGAGACTGGGACAACCGTTCCCACAATTATGTCTTGTTTATGTGCTGAGTGGAGGTGAACATTATCACCAAGAAGATGAGACTAAGGTCGCTTATGTTGAATTGCGTTTCCCTGAAGAAGAGTTCAGGTTCGACATAAGCGTCCTGGTGTTCTGTCAACTGGTGATGAAGAAGTGAGGAGAGTGGTAAATAGGCTAGAGCCCTGATTTTTTGTTTGTTTGTTGGTTGCAGAGGGTTGCGACAAATTGATACAACGCTGATACAAATGCTTGAATCTCAAAGGGGATTATGTGGGGAAGTGAAGAAAAACCCACCTACACATATATGTATAGTTTAGAAATATCGAAAAAAAATATATTTTTTATAGCTTAGGGAAACTTCGAACGACCTACGTACTTCATGTTTCTATGGAAGTATAACAATAGACCTATTAATGTTTTCTTGTTTCTTACGGAATAATTTACAGTATATGTTGAACTACACATTTCAAGTTAAATATAGCATAATCTAAAAAGATACTGGAAATTTGAATCTGATCAATATGATTTTAAGATTAAATGTATGGTAACTGAGAACTTTCATTTTGTTGGCTGTAATAATGTTGCTTTGGCTGGACAAAATGTATTATTAGCTTATATTATTAGCTTTGATACTTAATAATAAAATCCTTGACTTTTATACAGTGGACTCTCGATTCACGAATCAGTTTTATTATTTTTCTCTCCACTTACGAACGATATTTCGGAGTACCAGACGTTCACATATGCCTGTGCCCATAATCTTACGCGGACAATGGTACTTTCGCGCGTTTGCCATAAACATTATTTATTAGAGTGGTGTGTTTGACAAGTTTACTTTTTCTTTTGCACCTTGTTATTTTATCCCTCAAAAAGGGTTCCTAAAAAGGGAAGAAATTATTAGTGGTGGCTTCAGTAAGAAGCCTCAGTGTAGTACTGTGAAAGTAAACAATGAAATCATAGCAAAACATCAGAGTGGCGATATTCTTCATCACAGGGAACATTTAAAAAGTGAAAATGGCATACCATGTTCCTGTGGCTAGAACGGCTTAATTGTATTTACATTAATTTCAATGAAAAATCGTGACGTGTGGGTCCACTGTATATAAAAATTAACATCTCAGGTACTTGCATGAATATAAGTACAGTGCATCACAAATCGACTTGAACATTAACCAGCATGGTGACAGAATGAATGAGTTGTTATACTGCATTCTTGACTGTAAATAAAAGATTGTTAAAATCTCAATTACAATATTGATGCAAGTGACTTCAATCATTTGACATGATCAGCAAATACAAGGAAATTGTGAAATTTTATTCACTAATGCTTAATTTCCATTTTTGATTTTGCTTTCATGATATATCTTTCAACAGAAAATTAACTTTAAATCTTAACATTCAGAATGCATTTGATTAAAATAATTAGGATTGTGTTACATGTGCAGGATGTGAACTTTTTGAAGACTATTTTCTAGGCCAAATTGAGTAAGAAAGTTGTACATAAATATTATGAGACGAGAATTCAATGCCTTTCGGTGTGGGAGACCCGGATTCGATTCATGGCGGAAACTCATGTGGTTCGGACCCCACATTAAGCTATAGATACACGTCTTAACATACCCTCGCTGCTGAAATGGACGCTAGACTCAATTCCAATCCAATCGAAAATCCTTTCCTGTGAAGATATACTCGTTGAGCTACGGAAGCATGAATTTAAGCCGTTGTTGGCTAATGGTGAAGACTTACCTTATGCTAATATTGTCTGAATTCTTGTAGACATATTTGTAAGATAAATTATTTTATTCTGTGACTTATCCTTTTACGGTAGTAATGAAATTTCTAAAGTTTGAAATAAAGGATTTCTGCCGTGCTCGTAATAAAGGGTTATTCAAAAAGTACGCCGGTTTTGGATCATCTGGCAAATTTTTGTTTGTCGGTTGCCGACATTGTTTTGTATTGTTGGTCTAATCACAAACGCCTGAATTTCTCGCATTTCTTCAGTCTATATCTAGCCATGGAGCAATTTACTAAAGCGCAAAGTGTGCTAATTGTGAAAACTTTTATCAGAACGCAGAAAGTTATGCAACAGCTGTCAGGTAACTTCACATGGTTCTAGGGTGAAATGAGGCACCGAATGAATCAACAGTTCGCAGACTTGGTATATGTCAATTATCAATTGTCAATTGTAAATGTTCATTGTTGTATGTCAATAAACCCCCTTCAATTCATGAATTATAGGAGAAAATTCGACGAGTCGTCCGCGAAATCCAAGTGGAAACTTATCAGGCAGTCAGCGAATTTCACGAACAGCGTTATTGCATGCCAGCGCAGTAGAGGAGGTCATATGCCCGACTCATTCATTGTACCTGAAATCGGAATGTGTGATGAACATGTTTATGAATTTTGTTAGTGTGTTTTGAAAAAAATAAAGTTTATAATTTGATGTAACAAAACCGACGATCTTTTTGAATAACCCTATACAAATGTGGCAGGGGAAGAATAAGGAGCTAAGAATTGTAAGTCATTTCATAATTTGGAGCTTGTATGACTGCAGCAAAATGTATCTCGCAGAATATAATAGATGCACCATGGCTCACATTCTCACCATTAATGGACAAATGAACATAAGAGTTCAATCCGCGCCTTCGACAGCTTGTGTCTACGTAGACTCATATTTACGCATGGACCACAGGCAGATTTACATCTTGTGGCGTGTTTACAAAAGTAAAATTGGACTATAATTTGCAGATGAAAGCGGGTGTTGACGAGAGAAATTTAAAGGACACCTATACTGAAAACAATGTTGGTACCACATCGCGACCAAGTTTAGTTGTTATGACGCTACTGCGTCGTAACAAGGAGCTGAAGCTATTGTTTATTAGCTGTCAGTGTAATCCGTGTATTTGGTTCTTTACACCCCGCCTTGTTAAGAGTGACTGAATGTTAAGCCGACGCGGTTATATTGTTTAGGCCTATACTGAACACGAACAAATAAAAAGGTGGTGGGGGGAAAACACAAAATTATCTAGGACTCAGCAGCGTAAAATACTTCAATATTTGTATCTAGGAAACAGTTCTTCATACAATGAATGTTTATTAAATCATTTTTTTACTTCCAGTTCGGCCTTAATCATAAACATAAGAGGGGTGATCAGAAAGTAAGTTTACAAAGCCAGCAGTGAAACGTATATACAGGGTGTCCGAGAAGTCCTTCCCTGATTACAGAAATTGATAACTCAGGCTAGAAATAAGATAGAAATATGAAACTGGTGTTGAATTGTTTACAAACTATAAAAGTTTTGGTCACATCAGTACACTTCCACATGAGCACCCTAGGTAGCACGTAGCACATCTAGTCGATATTCAATTTCCATCCACACATTAGCCAACATCACTGGAGGGATCGATGCAACGACTGTGGTTATGCGTTGCTGCAGGGTTTCAAGATCTGGTACACGTGTTCGGTAGATCTCATCCTTGACATAACCCCATAAAAACAAGTTTTAATGGGGTTATGTCAGGAGAGCGTGGAGGCCAAGCTGTTGGTCCATGACGACCAATCCATCGCCCAGGAAATGTCCTATCGAGATAGGCACGGACGTCCAAACCCCAATGAGGTGCTGCACCATCTCAGAACAAACCTAACACAGACAAAAACTTTTATAGTTTGTAAACAATTCAACACCAGTTTCATATTTCTATCTTATTTCTAGCCTGAGTTATCAATTTCTGTAATCAGGGAAGGACTTCTCGGACACCCTGTATATTATTTCGTACAACCAATACAGCCAACAGATAGTACGTACAGTAGGATATTTTTCGACATAGTATCCATATCGGTTGTGGCACCAGTCGCATCGTGGGACGAGTTTGAAGATTTTCTTCTGATAAAAATCGTGTTCTTGCGTGTTCATCAGTCTGTCACGAAATATTTGACCTCTTTGTCTGAAGTGTAGCGACGGCTTCCTAGGTGCTCTTCAAGTGCGGGAACAGGCGAAAGTCGCTTGGAGCGAGGTCCGGGCTGTAGGGAGGGTGGTCGATGATGTCCCAGCGAAACTGCTTCAACAGCGTGGTGGTCTTCTCTGGGCTCTATGCGCTCCTCGTCGGAGACGGTTTTCTCTACCAGTCGCAGACTTTCAACACCATTCTGTGACATGCTGACGAGATATTACGGTCTCTGTAAACCTCTACCAGCTGCCGGTTACCTGAGAGGACTTCTTCACGAGATCCCTTTTCCAAACGACTCGCCATTTGTGTTTACATACAACTAGCATCATAGGTGGTGGATGGCTGAAACTTTGCACAGTTGCCAACTCCATGTATTAAAAATACTGCACACTCTTCATTCTTCTATAACAGACGAAACTCCAGAGATATCGGCCTTGTAACTTTAGTTTCTGACCCTCCCTCGTAGATACTGTATATTCTAATGAATGTAAGGGGATGGCATGTAAGTCTAGTATTATGCAGTGCTTAAATTTCTAATCTACTATAATGGCATGTGATTTCCTTTCTTATTGTAAATGTTTTGTTCCTAGGGTCAGTTCATAGTATTAGAAAAGAAGTACAACAAAGCTAAAAGACTGTTACGAGAATTCCAGCAGCGAGAACAGGACTTTCTCCACAGAGAGGAATTCTATTTGCAGGAATTACAGGACAAAGACACCGAATATAATGCTCTAGTTAAAACGCTGAAAGACAGAGTAAGTTCGTTACATTATATCAACAAGTATTAGGTTGTTGTTAAATGTTTAAAGATTATTGAATAAGTTCAGAAAAATGAAAAAATATCAATTGTCGAAGTAGATCAAGGTGTGAAACTATTATGGTCAAAGGTTCGAACCGTGCTTGAGACTGGATTTAAGTAGTTTAGATATTGCTCATTAGGTAGTTATATGAATGTAGATTTGAAATATAAATTTATGGTTCTTTTGTATTGACATATAGAGCTTCCTTGTCGCGTTACGTGTTTAGCATATACGACTTCGGCACGGGAGACCCTAGTTTCCAGTGGGAGCTCATGTGGTTCAGATCCCATTTTAATTTATAGGTACACATGTCATATGGCCTCTGTGCTGAAAGAAAGAGGGGGCGCGGTGGCTCAGTGGTAGAGCGTTCACCTCTGGTGCTTGGGGTCCCGGGTTCGATCCCAGCCCCCGCCAAGTGAACTTTGTGGTGGACAAACACCGTGCTCGTGGGTTTTCTCGGGGTTCTCCCGTTTCCTCCCACTTTCTTCATTCCACTATTTTCACTCATCTCTCATCATCACCGTCTCCTTTAGCCTAACCGGCATAACCGTGGGACGTAAAACTTAAAGATTTCATTTCATTTCTGTGCTGAAAGAGACGCTGATCTCCGTTCACATATGGGGAATACCGTAGTGTAGTGGTTAGAGCGTTGGACTCACGTCCGCGTGGTCTCAGGTTCAATTCCCGGCCGGTGCGTCCCAATTTTCGGCGTCGTGGGGCAAACTGGGGAGTCACTAGGGCTAGAAAGCTCCTGATGCGCCTGTTAGAGACAGAGTGTTGCAGCGCGCTAATCACGTGCTTGCCGCTAGGCTGGACGTAGTTCAACCGGTCACTAACAGATGGCGTTGAAGCAAGCTTATGCTCACAAATGGGCCGTTACGCGAAGTGGTCTGGTGTCGTTTGTGGTATCTATTCGCATATACGCGTAACGTAAATATCCTAATTTCAACTGACTATTAATATAATCAGCTACAAGTATACGAGTAAATACAAGCAATGTAAGGAAAGGAAGAGTTATGGTCCTGTTTTATAATTTTTGTGAATTGCATTCATTTTAAAGTACATTTTGTAACTTTTCTCTTGTGCGTAGATTTCCGGACTGCCAATCGGTCGGGTTGATAAAAATCAGAATAATTATGTTCATACTTGCGTCAACTACCCGCTTCCCTCGGTTAAAATGAGAAAAATTAGTGATATGTTCCGTTAGTCAGTCACTTCTTACTATTACTGAAGCGCCCACAAATCAATAGAAACAAAGAAAATATAATGCAAAATCAGAAAATAATAAGTGATCTGTATATTATTGTGGACTGAATTTAGATTTAAATGGCATCGGAAGTCTTCATCTCAGCGACCCCGAAAACTATGGATTCAACACTAATATCGGTCATTTTCGATCATTTTTATATATTGTCTCCTCCCCCATCCCCCTCCCTAAGTTGCACCGTCAAATTGAAATTATAAAAAAAAAACATTCCAGGACCGAACTTCATCTATGTTGAAAATTTGATCGAGATCGCGTCGGATGGTAAGTCACAAACACAGTCACTTTCATTTTTATTTATACTAGCTAAACCTGCGGTCTACTCAGCGAATCGTTCTGTTATGACAATGAATCTTCTTCCCACTGTGCATGTCCCCTTTACTCACACAAGTAAAGGATAGGAGACTCACAAAGGAAGTGAAGTGCTATGTATAAATGTTGAAGTGAGTTTGTAGCAAATTTGTAGAAGTAACACGATATTAAGTGGAAATATTTTTTCTAATAAATCCATATCCGTCCGAGTACGCCTCATTGCGTCTCTTGAGGCCTTTGAAGTTGCCAGCACGCAATAGGTTTTGCTATTCAGATTTAAGCAAAGCGCCTCCAATGTCCGTCAATCCGTCATACGTAACTTCTCTACTGGTTGCCTAACACCGTAGTTTCGGCCTGCAACAATGTTAATCTTATGGGCTCAAAACGACCCCTAAAATGATGAATAGAACAATAATGACGCGGTTTTTGAAAATTTGAATGAGAACTGGACAACCTACACAAAATTTGGAATCGACCAGTAAAAACGGCACGTTTCTAGCACTTGTGGTTCTCGAGATCTCAGTGTCGAAAGGATTGGAGACAAGCATATAAATCTAGCATTTTAATATATGGATAGATTAATAGAAGAATATAGAAACGTTATATTTCTAACTACAGTATATACAATAGTTTTCACACTGTTATGTACGTAGCAGCAAAAACTACAAGGCAGTACCTTCCCGTTCGTGCATAACCATTTTGGATTTTCCTATATAATAAGGTATCAGTGGCTGCCCATTTTACTAACAAAACTCATTGTTTGTCAGATATTGGCGAGACATACTTGTAATTTTATCTCTTGCAATAAGCTATTTTTCCCCCTCTACTTTACTCTTTTACAGAAGGTATGATACGAAGCGCATGCTTTAAAAGAAATAAAAAGCATTTGTGACCTTGAGCTTTTGCATTTCATCATGTCTTCATGAGAGCTATTGTTACAATATTATGAATTGAGATATATTGACATTATAAGCAACATAATATGAGTAATTGTTTTCATTTTTCTTGCAGGTAACACATTATTGTTAACAACTGCTCCTCCATGCCTATCTGCATTACATCTTATTTTCATATTAAAATTGTTTCAATTGTGTTTAGTACCGATAATCAATTGAATAAAATTAATAATCATATTCATAAAGAAGGTCATAGTTTATAAGTATTGTTAATTTTCTCCTTATAATAAAGTTCTATAGCAGAGCCAACAAGAGATGGTCTCTGACATTTCTTACGACATGTGGAGGGACAATGCAGCCCCCACTTCGGTACTACTGTTACCAAGCACGGTCACTCTGTCTTACACCATTAATTAAATGGCCGTTATAGATGCACCGAAAAAAGCCTTGACACGTGAGTAGAAGCAACGTCACTGCGAGCTGTCAGAGACCTTCTCTTGCTCACCTATAGTATATTTTAAGTCATTATTAACGGGAATGCTGAAATCACTTCATAACTTTTTTTATTCTTTCTCAAATACTCTATTCTTTTCACTTGGAGTAATCATGGTATATGTATGTCACATAGTAATTGCCAGAATTTTCAATGGGAACTCCCTTCTTTCTCAGCAGTTGTATCTTAAAATTTAACTACAAGTTTATCACATCCATACTATCTATCGTTCGATGTACAGACGTATCAAAACAAAAACCTTTTTCCTAGTAAGAAATTATGTCAAATAACTCGATATTATTAGCAACAAAAACTGCACTCTTTTCTATTTCAGTAATAATAATAAACTTATCATGCTATTTTTCTTGATATTCCAGTCTGCCTTTTGTGGATAACGTGTCAATAGTTTTTCTACGTCTTACTGTCTTGTCTTAAGTATCCACAACCTAATATTTCACTCTTCCAGTTTTCTCACACCGTGTGCGTGGATTTTCTCGAGGGTTCTCCCGTTTCCTCCCACTTTCTTCATTTCATTCATTTCTCATCATCATCGTCTCCTTTAGCCCACATGGCATAACCGTGGGACGTAAATCTGAACGATTTCATTTTATTTTTTCCATTTTTCTTGCGATATAATTGTTTGCAACATTTTCAACAGTTGTTTTTCACAAAGCAGTAATTGAAATTCCTATACAACAATTTCTCCGTACTGCTGTCTATGACCCTTCTTGCGTTCAGGTTTAACTTTCTGTCGTCTTTCCTCCTCGTTCATTGTACATATACGCCAAAACTGAATATATTAATTGTTCTACGCAAGTCTGGTTAGTACTGTGAAACGCTCATAAAAGTTTAAAAAATAATAATAATAATAATAATAATAATAATCATATTAGAAAATCATTACATAGTAAAAGTAACGCATCAAGTCATTAAAGGAACAAATTAGGTTCACATACGCAAGATGTTAAACATAGGCAGTCTCGGTGCTTCAAAGGAGCCTTAAGAACATACCAGAACGAATCCATCGTGGGTTTAATAGGAGGAAGTTGTGACTTAATAATAATAATAATTATAATAATAATAATAATACAATGCTGACCCTTTTTCTAATTTCTTTGCTGAAGTCATCGTAAAAGTGGCGTTTTGGGTAGTACTGTATTTTATGGTCTATAAGACGCACTTTTTTCTTCGAAAAATTGCCTTCAAAATTCAGGTGCATTTTATACTCGAAATTAGTATAAAAATATCCAATATTTGATTTAAAATTCCCGTCAGTCTTAAAAATGGCCATATATTCGTTGCCGCGGGAAACCTATCTCTATCTGGGAACATTGGATTCAACTGGCAGCAGCAGTGCACCGATGCGACGAACATGAGTTGCGAGGATTCACAAGCTTGTTAACACTATCTCCCTCCCTTCTCGCCATTACAAACCCAGAACCACAGACTAAAATATACAGACCGTAAATTCTGCGAAAAACTGAAAAAATGCTACTGGATAAATAATTATAATAAAAAAAAGCTTAAAAATGAAGGTGCGTCTTATATTCCGTAAAATACGGAACTCAATTTGCACTCTGAATGCTCGAAAATTTGAGGTGTTCGAATGGTAATACCAAACAGCTGTATAGCAACCAGCATATATACGGTTTGTGAAAGTCGTTTCTCTTAGGAGATATAATTTCAAGATAAATGGAAGGTTAATTTTACCTTTCAAAGTGTATTTTCGGAGCACAAACTGTCATTGAATTCGCCTTTACTACCCGGAACACCTAATATCTTCTTTCCAGTTTGTTTTAATTCCGATAAAATGAAAGTTAGGAATAGGCAAACAGTGGCAGTGAAATCCATAAAAGAAAGGTTGAATAAAAATTTTTATTTTGGTTTAAGTTATGCCAGTTGTTTCTAACTAGATTTATTATTATTTAAAATTGTAGTATGCCTATTGTATTTGTTAGATGGTGTACGGTTGCATTCTTAGCACGATTTTTTTTTTTTAAATTACGACTAAAATTATATACACAAATAAGTTATTGAGGGTATTAAGACATCGATAAATGAAATAGGAATCAAATGAGCGTGCCACTTGTTGCATGTGTATCTGCGTGCGGTAACTAAAACATTTTTAAAGTTCGGTTCATTTTTATTTTTATAGCCAATATTTAGTATTTCAAATGCTGTTGAATCATTGTAAAACTACATAACATAGATTTCAACATATCTGATGTAATGAGTTGAGAATTTGTGTTTTGCAGGTGATCCAGTTAGAACAAGAATTACTGGAAACTCAACGAACAGCAGGGTTACCTGTTCAGCTTCCTTATGATAGCACTAATTTACGTCAATTAACTCCACAGTTGTCACGGAAACATCAGGTAATAACATTCCTATCAATTCTAATAATAAATATTTTATTATATAGGTTATGTAGGGATATTAAAAGGTTGCGGAACACGTGAAATAACTCTTCCTCTCATAAGTTTCGAGATTTTTGCTGACTGTTGTTCACTCGAAGTTTCTTCCGTCATGGAATCCATTTGACTGAGCTGCCAACACTTCGCCTAGCCAAGTTTTGTAGTGTTTCTTTTAGGCCTTTAAAATTTATATATATATATAAATTGTAATTATTGTTTGCAAATAGTACTTGCTTATTTCATTTGTTTTTAATCTTTCTCTTCAATGACTTCGAAAATATAGATAGTGAAATGAAAATACTGTGGTGATTTGGTGAAATAAACTATTTGTTATTGAGAATCAATAAGTAATTTCCTGATAATTAATTATAATATGCCAATAATGAAAATAAAGTAGTTTTATTTTATTTAGTACATCAAACAAAAATTGATAAACATCATCATCAAAACTTAAGACTCCTTGAGAAGGAGTCGTCGTCATCATAGGTATTCTACCATTATTGTAAGGTAACTTGCTGCAAGTGAAAAGATTCCGTGCCCCGGTGTTTCGCTAACCTCTTCGTTTTCACGTACGATTTTTCGTTTTGATACTGAACTGTAGACTCCTTTGTTCTCCCCCTTCCCTTCGTGCCACCATACCCTATTGTACGTCCCTCATTGAATTGAAAAGGAGTGTAGTCTGTTTGCAGGCAAACGACTTGTGTACTAGTTTAAATAGGCCAAATAAGTCTTGAGATACGATACCACTCAACGTAAGCAAATAAGTCTCTGTTCCCTCCAATTTTAGGCGGCGTCACAAAGGTGTTACTTCGTTTCTTGGTGGTATAATCAAAGAAACTGGCTACGCATTGCTATCTCGCTTTATAAAATTCCATCTAAAAGAAGAAATTCATTACTAGAGTGACCAGTGACCTGTGACCACATCTTCAAGTAGACAATCTAGGTGACAACTTTTTCGTGACTCTCCAGTATTGCGCATGTTGGTTGTTTGCAAATAGGTAAGAAATTAAGAGGTCCGTGTGTCCTAGATTTCGAACACTTAAATGTAATCCATTCGTGTACAAAGAGTTTTGATTTACAATTTTTGTTTGACAATTATATATTGTTTTATATTTTTGCCTATAATTCACAGTGCTGCAATTAAGAAGCGAGACTGGGTGTGGAAAATATAAAAAATAGTAATAAGTGGAATAACTTATTCAAAGTGGAAACCTCCTTTGTCCATACACAGCTTTACATGATCCAAATAAACCATTGAATGACTTGTGAAAGTCTTAAACTGTAATGGTGTACAAGGTCTTCGTCACTGCTTTTTTGATAGTGAGGACCTTGAAAAAAAAATTCTTCAGTGGCGCTTTTAGTGTGGGGAAAGAGGAAGTAATCAGAGGGAGACATATCAGGTGAATATGCGGGATTGGTAACGCAAAACTTTTTTTTCTTTCTTTCTTCGAGAACTCACGAACTATTACTAGTTTGCGTGCTGGGGGCGAGGCATAAAACGTGTGCATAACTTTCATTTCTTTAAATCCTCCATCATCATTGGGCGTAGACTCTCATTCACTCCCACGAGATCTGGTAAATACCTTGAGATTTGCATTTCAGTCACTGAAAATAATATCCCAAACTCGGTCGAACATTCCAGTTGTTCTGACAAACCTGTTTGACCTGGGGCCTATATCTCAAAACTACTAGTCTTGTAATATTTTATACAAGTCGTAAAATATGATGAAGTAAAAATACTATAAATCCTTACTAAACACTAATGCTAATACCTCTAATTTGACATGATTTCATGGTATACACAGTCTTTCAATATTTGATTTTGAAAAATTTTACTTTAGTATTACAAGACTAGTAGTTTTGAGAAATTGATCCCTCGGTGTTCTTCATCTTTCACAGAGAATCCTTTTCAGCACTGAACCTTTTATGTGATTTGAAAACACGCCAATGAGATAGGCTACTTACCCCCATAAACCTTTTTCAACATATTAGATATTTCCTTGTCCACATTAACCTTTTTCAGTATCTTTATTTCCGTGGGATTTTTCTCTAATCGCGCACTCTTTGTCCCAGTATATTGAAAGTATGATGAGTAGAAACCGGATGTTAGGCAAAATGCCTATTCTTTAATATTGCAGATATGATCAAAAATAACGCTTTAAAGTTTATATTAGGAGTTATAATAGTTTCAATTTAAGCCAATTTTATTTTGCCTATTTTGCCCGCTTCCTGTCTAAATAATTGCTTTAGTGCCTAATGTTGCCTATTCTATGCATTTTCTTCAAAATAAAACTTTATTGGGGAAAAATATATAATTTAGTATTTCAAGAAAGGATTCTTCCTCTTCCTAGAAATATAAGTGCTGTTTGTAGTGATAAGATGTCGTAAAACTTTGGACTGATAAAGTGTATAAAATTTGGACTTACCAGTAGTGATAAAGTGCTGGATAGAATGTATTTATTAAATATACTTGAAATACATGTCAAGCTACGTTCTTGTATATACAGTAAAGAAGATATTAACAACCAGGTATGTTTCTGTATTCTTTGAACATTGTCTACGACTTGAATTTATTTTTTTAATTATATTGAGTATTAATCTCCATTATTTTTAGTTACATTTTAATGCCTATTTTTTAGACTTTAGGTGCCTGTTTGCCTGCCTATTTTCCAGGTTTTTAATGCCTAAACATTCGGTCTCCGGTGATGAGTTACTACAGCACAAGTTTATACTTAGCTGCGTCACGCCTCACACTGGCGACCAAGTGAACTTGAAATTTCTGCATGTTTCCAAGATCTCACGCAAGATTCACGACTGTGAAAACTTCCATGCAAAAACCTACTGCTCAATAAAAAGAAAATCAATCTGGTTTCCTAAGATTATTTTCTACATTTTTTTGTTTCATATATTAAGTATGATTTTATAGTTGTGCCTATGTGATAAGTAACACTGGATACTCAGAAATGTACAGTTTTCTGTTCCTAATCAGTTTGCCTCGTTTTGTTCATAGACGCTTCCTGTGAAACCTCTTCTACAGCAACTAGAAACGGAGCTTTCGGACACCGAGATCTCCGACATCAGCCCTGAAGACACAGATAAGACGTCGACAGTAGAGAGAAAAGTAAGTATACTAGAGACAATATTTCTTATTCTGTTGTGGTCTTCGTTGTTACATAGATGCATTGTCAAATATGGCTTATTGTGTACTTTCAGTAAAGTCTGGAGCAGTTAATTTTCGTGTTGTGAAGATGTTGATGCATGATACTGCAATATATATGTTTTCTGTTTTATATTTATTTGTAGGGTATTTTTATTTGTCAGTATATGTAGCTTCTGTTTATTTCATTATGTATTTTATGTTGCATTACTTCATGGGGAGATGAAATCTAGTTGAGCCACCAATATTCCCTTCTACAGTTTGTTTTCTGGAAATACGAACCAGATATGGATTAGGTGACTGACTACTATTCACAACTGCCTAATGGTGAATTTTTTTGGGATACGTCCGAGATAACATATTCTGCATCACCAAACTAACTGTGAATTATCACATTGGGACGTACACGGAATTCATAATTGAAAGTAATTAGTAAAACTTACCAATAATTCAGAAGATATTCAGCTCGTTCTTCTGTACCCTGTAGTTAAGTTCAAACAAATACGTTAAACGTTTAATTTTCGCTCATTGTAAAACCATAGATAAGAGGGTTTAGTGGGGACAAGTTTATGGGAATTAGTTACATATAAAGTATTAATAATACTTAACAAAACTTCTTGTTGATGTATATTATACACATCTTTGCTGACACCTGTCAGCAAAAATTCGACAGGTAACATGTTTGTTTCAATATTGAGAAGAAAAGAAAGACAAAAATATCTTGTGTCCTGGAAATAAATAAATAAAACTAATGGAAGAAAAAATCCGGTTTCATAGCTTCTCTAGCGACTTCGTCAATGTATCTTCAACTGCTATGCTACCAACTAAAACATAATAATAGGTTCTGTCCAGGGATGTCCATTGTATTATCCACTCCCCTTCCCAGTTTATCATTTTACGCTCTAAAACCCACCAGTGGGCATACCCTCTTCTGCCCATCCGTAAAAACCCACTTTTCAATAGAAAACTTTTGCAAATAAATTAATATATAAGTAAATAAAAAAAGGAACCGAATTCAGTGCAAGCTTTATTAAACATGTAGAAACTGCATCACACGGTAAACCGTCACAAAATAGTAAGTCAATCACAAGATAGTTTCACATTTTTGTGTGTTTTCTTTTTAAGTGTCATTGATTCTGGTATGTCCAAAAAGTAGGACATATTGTATTAATCTTGATTTCCAACAAAAACTTCGCACTGATACTTATTCAATTGTGGTTTAGGTACAATTTCGAAGAACCAATGAAATACGATCGGCGCTGCTGATCTGAAAATTAGTTTTTATGCAACAGTTTATATGATATTCTTCGAAATTATACCTAAAAGTAGTGAATAAATGTTAGTGCAAAGTTTTTCTTGGAGATTATAGATTAATACAATAGATTTCATTATCTATCATTGTCAGTGGAAATTCGTCCTACTTTTCGGACATATTACAATCAATAGAACTTAAGAAAATACCTCTTCTACGTCTTATTACGTTCTAACGACTTTCCAGGTGATAATTCAGTTTCAGCATCGTTAGTCAACGTTCTTAAAAAATGTGAATTGAACTCACTTGTATTTTCTACACGGAAGCTTTCTATTGAGGATTTCCACGGATGAACATAATCTATTACTATATTTCAGCTAGTAGCGTAGCGAAAGAAGATAAATTGACAGTGAGACCTGAGACATCATGAAACCATTTGTTTTGATTTTTTATTTCCAGGATGCGAGGTGAAAATAGTTTTTCTCTCTGTCTCTTCTCAATATTAAATATGCATCCCATAGCTTTCATAAGTAAATGTTTCTTGGAACTTAACTGTAACAGGATACAGAAGAACAAAGGAAATTCCTTTTCGAGTTTATTAATAAGGGTGCTCTACAAGTGATTGAATGTTTTTGTAATAATTTCATGCTACAAGACCTTCAGGCGATGAGGTAGGTACTCATCGCGTAAAGAAAATTATGGCATATGGAATTAAAATTACTGCGAAAATTAGATATAGTAGAGTGAATAAAAGCTTTTTGGTTCTACAAACCTAGTTACATTTCCCGTTACAGTTGCTGTCTATGTAATAGGATAGTACCGCCGGCCACGATTTTCAACTGCTTGTAAGTTACTGTGCGAACCACCTGATGAACATCCTGTTCAGTTATGAGGAATTTTTCCATCTTAAAGTAGGTTAGAGTACGATGCATTTCTCGCATTAATATATGAATTTAGCCAGGCATGAAAAAGGTTACGTTTGATCTGTAAACATTAATTACGTGTCAATGAATTGTATTAAACGAGCGGTCCCGGGTTTGATTCCCGGTGGGTCTACTCAGTCGAAAAAGTGTAAAAAGCTTTTTCAGGCCAGCCATTCTGAATGAGGTTTTCCTGGATTTTCCTCATTCACACCAGGCAAATGTCGGGGTGGTACTTAACTTATAGGTCCCAGGCCGATTCCTCCCTTTCCCACTCCTTTCTTTCTTCCCTTTCCCCGGATAGTGTGCTCGCCGAGGGACCTCATCCCTCATACGTGACGGGCTAAATGGTCATAGATGTAGACAGTCCAAAAATCTAAATCGTAAATTGTATTAAACAAGGAAAATTAAAGAGACTGTGAAGAAAAATGCAAAATTAGAAGTTTAAAATTGACTTTATTTTGCTTAAAAAAAAAAAAAAGATACTTATACGTAAAACAGTGCAAAATACTTAATAATTGTAAAACTATTTGAAAAAACAACAAACTTAACACACTTGTTTAAAATGTTACAAGCAACACAGACCGTATAATGTAATGTACTATGAAAGTGTTGCGAAATTTTGCAGAATAACTCCTGTGCTATTATGCAACCACATTCACGCTAAATAATGTATGGTTGCATATAAGCTAGAGATGGCCAAAATTTTCCGGAATCGGAAATTTCACTTTCCGAAATTCGGAAAATTTCCGGAATTGAGGAAAACTTTCTAAATTCCGGATTTTTTCCGAAACCCGGAATTTTTCCGATTTTAGTTTCCGGATTCCGAAAAGTAAAAATTCCGGAATTGGCCATCCCTAGTATAAGCCATATTACTTTCCCGTAATTAACCAAGCATTCGTTGAGGTTTTTCAGAGTCTATGTCCAAAGATTACCATCAGATCCTAATAATAATAATAATAATAATATACAATGGGACTACCGGGAAGGTACACCTTTTGGGAAAAAAAGGGTGAACATACCAGAACGTATATAAATGGTTGAATTAAGAACCTCCTTTTTTGTGTATAAGATACTCTTATATCAGAATGCAAAATACAAAATGGAATCTGTAGTGTAAGCCTTATGCTGCTGTTAAACCTATCAGAAGAGACCAGTTCTTCTATATGAATTTGACTCCCCTAGACCTCTTTTAAAAATAGAGTTAAAGGCGGCAAAGAAATACTTCTGAGGGTAGATACGTGTATTTAAAGATAAAGTAAATAGAATAGATATTTAGGTTCAGTAGAACCTGTTGAGTTGACCGATCACCTGTATAACCATTGTTTGCACTGATATGTGGTATTATATTTCAGGAAGTTCTTGTGTTAGATATTGTGAGACCAAGGATGATAAATTTGTTGTGGAGCTTGCTTGTCTTTCTTCTTGAAAGTTACTCTTTGAGAAGTTTGGTTTTGCCAAAACTCTTCTATACAATTAACTTGTCTGTCCATCCGCGAAAAAAAAAAAAAAAATCTCAAATTTAGTTAGGATGTAGAAGGTCATAAGTTGAGGAATAGAGTTTGTTAACTGATATGATCTATGCACCGGAAGTGGTAGAAATGAAGTATTTCCGGTTTACGTGTAGATCACTATAGAGTAATGGCCCCGCGTAGCGTAGTCGCTAACGCTCTCGCCTTCGGTGCGAGCGGTCCCGGGTTCGATTCCCAGTGGGGCCACTCGATCGAGAAAGTGTAAAAAGTTTTTTCAGGCCAACCACCCAGAATGAGGTTTTCCTGGATTTTCCTCATTCACACCAGGCAAATGCTGGGGTGGTACCTAACTTATAGGTCTCAGGCCGCTTCCTTCCTTCCCTTTACCCGGATTGTGTGCTCGCCGAGGGACGTCATCCCTTAAACGTGACGGGCTAAATGACCACACATGTCAAAAACTCAGAAATCTAAAATCCTAACTCACTATAGAGTAAAAACGGTTATAGTGAGAAGCTGATTCCTGCATTCGATTAACTGTCCCAAGAATACAATTTATGTTCATTCTAAGTCTCTACTAAAACCTAAAGTGATACAAATCCACTACAGCTTTTGGTTTCAGTATTGATTCACAGAGAAACAAAACAACGAGTGAAAGCAAATAGCGTTTTTTTTAAAAGTCGATTTAGTGTTCTTTTAGAATATTTACAATCTTTAGCCTTAATCCTCAATTCAAGCCTGAAGTTAAAAGCACTTCCGGTTTTACCGTTGATCACTGTAGAATAAAAATGGTAGTAGATAGCGAGAAACTGGTTTTTCCAATCAATTACGCGTCTCAAGAGTATATTCCATCTCCACCCTAATCTCTCTACTAAAACCGGAAGTGGTTTCAATATTAAAAGTATCTCACCGTAAAAACCAAACTTCTTCACGTGGTGTACACGTGACACTGCTTCTTGTTTTTTTCTATGTTTTCCCCCCATATGCCTCCCTGACATTTCTTTTCTGTTACTTGTCGCTTTTGTGTTGAAGATTTCTTGAAATAGGGATGTAAGACCGTGTTACAATCGTTTGTCCAACTTCTTTAGGCTGTACGGAACGTTTCTTTTAGTTCACGTTAACTGTTATTGTTGTATACAAGAACAGTCAAAAAGTTCCTGGGATGTTATTGTAGTTCTGACATTCGTGATCCAATCACAATGATTCTTGTATAGTACAGGTTGCCCAATTATGAATGTGACAAATGTGAACAGGTCATAACAATAAGTTTACGAGTAGTGTACCTAAACGAAAGAGTATGCGGTGATCAGTTGGTCATTGTCGCAGTTGGGGCAACGCGTCAACATCAAGTGTTTTATACTAATTCGGAAATCTGCTTAAGATACCTATAAGGGGCGATTAACTGAAACCCGTTCAGTGGTCATAATTCATGAAATAAATTTTATGTCTAGCGGAATCTTGTACACTATCTAGAGGGGTCTGTGGTTAGCTTGCAGTAAAATTATTCAAGAAGAAGAAGTCACCATGAGCGTTGAGACGCTTGTCCCACTGTGTCACTAACTTACAAATGCCGTCCATGTCAACACCCTGGGGATCCACTGCGCGCACACTTTATGATACCCCAGATCTTTCATAATTTTCTGAGCAGTACCATAACTCATGTTTAACCCGAATATTAATGCGTCTATCCGCAGCTATAGCCGAGTTCACCTTTTCACGCGTGTATTCCGTGGCAACAACATGGGCTTGACCAGAACAGGATAATCACTGGTTTGTTCACGCCCCTTCCGAAACATTCTGGCCCAGTCCACCACTGTCAGGGTGTCTATCGGTCACGAATGTCACGAAATCAGAAAACGCTCATGAAAGTCACGGAAAAGTCACGAAATTTAGCTTTTGGGTCACGATTTTTTTTAACTGTACAAATGTAAGTACAAATTGGAAAGTTCTGTTCTATAAAACGTCAAAATTCACCACCAAAAATGTCTATGGTCGACTTTAGACGCTACGAAATCGCAAGCAAAGTACGTTTCTATCGCATGGATGAAAAGTCGGCCTAATTCGCACCCAAATTTGCTCTTGAAAATGTTAGGAAATTGTATGATTTGGTAAAGAAAAGGTCACGAAAAAGTCACGAAATTTCATTGTGGAATTTTAGTGGACACCCTGACTGTTGTTTTGGAGACGCATGCATCACCATACACGTCTGTCATACGCCGGAACACTTCAGCTGGTTGACAATCTTCGGCACTCAAAAACTGGATGACGGCACGCTGGTCCTGTTTGGACGGAGTGGGGATCTGGAACGCCATCTTTCACTCGTTATACCTGCAAAACGGAAACACGTATCAACAACATTCCTACACCCAACACACAGGGACATTAGCCATTACACATTATTAAACAAACAATATGCTCCGATACCAGTAATACATGGAACGAACGGTTTTCAGGTGATCGTCTTAAAGTAGTAGCCTTAAAGTCAGTTTACAGTGACAATTCTGTAAGAAAAACATCATTGGTACCCGTTTCGTCACCGTAGAAGACATCAAAACCAACGCGACGGTTGAGCTTCAGAAGATACCAAAAGAGGGCTTTCGTCGGTGTTTTCATCAATCGCAGAAGCGGTGGAACAAATGTGTGTGTGTGTTCCGAAGGTGCCTACTTTGAAAGCGATTAAGTAAATGTTTACTTATATTGTGGTAATAGAGAGATACAACATGATTCCGGGAAGTTTTTGACTTCCCCTCGTATGTCAGCTATTTTAAAAGGTTTATTTGTAGAACGGTAGTAACTTAATCAAATCCTTGCTTCTGGAGCGTTTGATAGTCTTCCAACCCTGATGGTGCCATATGAGCTGTGTAGCGAGCAAACACAGTGGGATGGACTTTCGTGGTGGATATTTTGTTTAAATTTTCAGTAGTAAATCACTTTTTATCAGTTCTTTCGGTTTCTTCGCCTTCATTAAGGCTATGCTGTTGTGTGTTGCGTCAGCCTGAATTAATAGCAAGTGAGTTTCGTTGTACAAGTTGTGAAATTACACTAAGACTTCGAAACTATGTAAATTCACTGTTGAAACAGATCAATAATTTCACGTTGCAATGGAGGGATAGTCAGAGTTTAAACTTCCTAAGAAGAAAATTTGTGAGTTTAAACTTGCTACGAAGAAAATTTGTGCTACATCCGGTTTGAATAGAGGTTTAATGGAGAAGATGAGACATATTCTTGGGAACCTATTCTGAACCTAATTCGAAGGACCGCTTCATGATATCTCTTACTACAGGGTGGCTCAAAATTAGGAATACACCCCTGCATTGATTAAGTATAACATTCTAGTTTATGGATTTATTTGCTTCGACTGTTCGGGCGTAAGATATAAGTAAAAAGATGTTAAGAATAAATAATAATAATAAAAAAAACTAGGTCTGCCTACCGGATTGCATACCTACTTTTGGGCCACCCTATATTTTTTGCTCTATTGAAATCAATGTTGAAACCAGAAGTACAAGTAAATTCCTACCACTTCCGGTTTTAGCAGAGAGTGGAGATGGTATGTCTTCTGAAGATGCTGAATCGATTTCAAGAAACCTCTTGTCGCTCTCTATTACCGTTTTTGGTTGTCTGGCGATCTAGGTTGAAACTGGAAGTATTATTTGGTCTAGGAATTAATTCGTGCGGTTGGTACGCACACATTGAAGCTGTAGTACAAACACAAAATACATAAATACCTTAAGAAAAATATTGTCAATCGCTAGCCACCACTTTCGCCCATCTGTCAGGCAATGTACGGATTCCGTGGCGAAAGAAGTCCTCATCCTTGGAAGCGATCCAGTCAGAGACCCATGTTTCGATATCTTCTGAAGAAGTAAACCGCTGTCCAATCAAATCGTTGTTCATGCAATCGAACAAGTAGTAGTCCGAAGGAGCAACGTCTGGTGAATACGGCGGGTGGGGTAAAACTTCCCATCCGACATTTTCTAAATAGGTTTTGACCGGTTTTGCGACATGTGGGCGAGCGTTATCATGTTGAACAATAAGTTTATCATGTCTGTTCTCCCATTCTGGCCGTGTTCTGGCCAGAGCTTGCTTCAAACGCATTAATTGTCGTCGATAACGTTCTCCATTCATAGTTTCACCCGGTTGCAGCAGCTCATAGTACACCACACCTTTCATATCCCACCATATGCACAGCATAACCTTTGCACAGTGAATATCTCGTTTTGGTTGTGATGGACCTGGTTCACCTGGTTTCACCCAGGCCTTTTTTCGTTTAGGGTTCTCGTAATGGATCCACTTCTCATCACCCGTAATAATTCGATGCAGAAACCCCTTTCTGCTCTGTCGTTGAAGCAGCAATTCGCAAATGGTTTTTCGTCTTTCAACGTCTCTGTCTTTCAATTCATGTGGAACCCAATGTGACATCTTTTGAATCATTCCCATGGCTTTCAAGCGTTTGGAGACTGTTGTTTGATCAACGCCTAATGCTGCTGCAAGTTGTTCCTGCGTTTGACACGAATCCTGCTCGAGCAATGCTGTCAATTCTTCGTCTTGAAATTTTTTTGGCTGTCTAGCTCGCTCTTGGTCTGCCAAGCCGAAATCACCACTTCTAAACCGTGCAAACCACTTCTGACACGTTCGCTCAGCTAGAGCATGGTCACCATACACTTCCACCAAAATACGATGACTTTCAGTCGCACTTTTCTGCATGTTAAAGTAATGCAGCAGGACACCCCGCAAAAACACTTTATCAGGCACAAATTGCGCCATGTTCACTTAACTACAAACTGGTGTTGTTGACGCTTTAATCCACTGCCCTATACTACGAACGATACGCGATGACAGGGGTTTGCAACACATGTGTGGATACACGGAACTATGGGACGCTCCGTTCGTTGCGCCATCTCTTGTCCACCCGCACGAATTAATTCCTAGACCAAATAGTAAATCATTACCACTTGACTTTTTACTACAGTAATGCGTATGGAGACGCTGAATCGGTTTCAAAAGTAGCTTTTTGGTTTCTCTGACCATTTTTGCTCTACGGAGATCAATGTTGAAACTGCAAACGGTTGATTTTTTTTACCATTTCCGGTTTCAATAGAGAGTTTATGGAGGAGATTGGGACCTATTTCTGAGGACCTGAATCAGTTGCTAAAAACTGCCTGTTGATTTTTTTATTGTAACCGTTTTTGCTCTGATACCTGTCAACAGACAGACATAGGCATTCTATAAGACTTCCGACATTTATGCTTAACGTAGTTCGGAAGTCTGATAATATGCTAGGATAAAATGTAATACGTACGTTTTTGCAGAATAGAGAGGAAATACTCTGTATAATTTTAGCGACTAAAAGCTGCTTCAGGAATGAATTAAGTTCACATATTTGGGTTAACATTAAAAGTCAACAATTCATAGTGTTTTATTTAAAAATAAGACCAGAGTCGAATCCATTATGGATTGTAGAGTCATTTCAAGCATCAAGTAACTTGTAAAATATTCCTTTTACGTTTAATGTTAAAGGGGGCCACGGTGGCTCAGTGGCAGAGCGTTTACTTGGGGTACTCCAACTTTCTCATTCCACCAATTCTGCCGTCATTCACTTGCCTTCTCATCGTCTTTCTGAGCCTAAAGGAGATAATCGTGGGACGTTAAACTGAAAGATTTCTTTTTTAAATATTAACGATGAAGTATACGACTGTTCAACACAAGACATTCAACTTTTCTTTGTTGATGTTGAAACACATTGTATTTTTCGAAATTTCGAAAGCTTATCCACATGGTCTTGGTTGGAGTGTCCTGAATATCCATAAGACTTTTGGAATACAAGGTTAGTGTTAATTTTAATTTAGCAATATGTATCCTATAGCATTCATTAGCAAATACATGGTCTCACTTCTGCATCCACTCTACTCTCCAGATTTGGTTCCTTTTATCTTCTTAAAAATGAAGATCCAGCTTTAGATTTTTTTAACGCCAATCGATTGATCCAGTGCGAATTCCAGAAGGCTTCACATACTTCTAAAATAACACTGTCAACAGTGCTAGTCTCGAAACTTTCTGTTCCCTTCTCCGATAAAGATTCTCTGACATCCAATACACTTTTATTGTAACTAATTCCACAACCTGAAATTACAGAGCACAAATCCACCTCTGCTGCTCAAGAAACGCACCTCTTACCAAATTGTTTCTCTGATATCGTTCTTACATTTTACCGTTCAATCAAAAAAAAAAAAAAAAAAAGCCCTACACACCACTGCGTCTGGTTTAATTGGATAATTGTTTCAGTATCACCGTGATACCTTTGTCAAATCCATGTAGGTCCAATAGATTCCTGTTTCAATGAGGTTATCGTCGTCTTATAATTATCGTGAACTTGTTAAAGCTAGTTGATTGCAGTGTGTGTCATCCTACGCCTGCTGGGACTAGAATTCCTGGAATTCTATTTACAAAACACTTTTCGATTACCACTAAAAATTTACCCAAAAAAAAAAAAGTTTTTCAAGTTGTCACTACATCCATCTGCTATTACGTGGGCACCATATTAATTTTTACCCTCTTACCACTTGCTAAAACATCGCTTGAGACCTTCGCTCACCTTTAAAGCTCGTGTCGTAAACTTCTTGACTTTACTTTACGCTGAAGGGAATTTTTGCCCTTTAAGCAACTAATTCTTCTTCAAAAAGAGGTAGTAATTACCTGAGACCTGATGCGGAGAATATGGAGGTTACGAAAAAATAGAAATGTTCCTCTTTCTGAGGTCACCAGGAATGTGGGTTATCTCCAGTGTGAGTATGAAGACACTTGTAATTCACGTGTGCCATTCTTGAATTTGGGTCCACGACATTGCTTTCTCCTCATACGCTTGGCGTGGCAGAGTAAATGTCCTAATTTAGTTTAACATAGTATTTTGTATTCGCTCGCTGTTCTGAAGTTCCACATTACCATATCGACGGTGTAGTAACCCACCGTGACGTGTTTGCCTTGATGCTGTACGTACAAACTGGCTAATCTTGCGCAAGCGCAGGATAGTCGTTCAAATACAATGCCGTGTTGGCCGAGATCAATTTATTTTGTTGTATACTGATATGGTCAGTAATTCAGCATCAAACCTCCAGTTAAACTTCAGTTTCAAATCTTGCAATGAAGATGTAACAAGCTATGGTCATTATATTTAGATCAAACACACACAAAACTGAATTTAATATGTGATAACATCATTTTTAATTAAAATACTAGCTGAACCTGCGCTCCCTACACAGCTAATCATTCACATATGAGCATGAATCTCCTTGTCATTCCTCACAACATCTGTACATATCCCTTTACAGACACAACTGAAATATGTCTTGATAAAAATCGGCAAGGGGTACCATAAAGGGGACATTTTTTTCGATTATCTTTTTCAATATCTCGCACCGTTTGCAAGATTTAAGCCTACTTCCGGTTGGAGTTTCTAATTCATGTATGATCAGTGTTTTCTTTCTTCTTGCAAGCAGTATGTAATAAGCAAATACATTATGTACACAATTAATTACAATGTCAGTGATATATGGTTAATTGGGGAAAAGACTCCAAACAATAAAGATTCATCTCAGACTGGAGAAATAGTTTGTTTTTCATTATCTGGCCATGAAACAAACGCCTGAGAGATATACAACCCCTGTATAAAGTTTGTATTGGAATGTATAACTCGTAGGATATGGTACTTTTTTGTAATTTAAACTCTTCCCGTGTAGCCCTAAAAAATGTAATAAAGAAATAACAGCCATCCTTTAAAATATTCAATGAGAACTGGACAATCTACACAAAATTTGGAATCGACCAGCGAAAAGGGTACGCTTCTAGCACTTGTGGTTTTCGAGATCTCACTGTCAAAAGGATTGAAGACAAACATATAAACCTCGCATTTTAATGTATAGATTGATGAAATGTCGGACTCTTCAGCGTTCCCTCCTATGATTGAGCAAACTTAACGGTTGGCATGTTTGAGTGTTTATTGTGGGTTTTGCTTCTCTCGTTTAGTTAATTTTTTTCGTGTGCTACATGTTGTGACTTCAATGTTATGTTTCGTAAACTCAGTGTCAGGCGAAGGAATACCTGTTGGGTTAAAATTTCAACTTTCTCTGTTTAAAAATTGTATTATTTAGCGTGTTAAAAAACCGTCTATTGTTATTAAAACAACAACGTGAGTTTTAAATGTACAGAGTAGGGCGTAAGTACGTGCCTATTGATTACTGCTATTAACTTTTTCATAATTCTCGTATTTGTCAACGTTTATAACGCACTTTTTTAACTTTGAGAATAAGTCCAGAAATAGAATGCATTTTGTGTGTCGATTGGGGTATTTCAGTTTCAGTAAGTATTTCCGATCCTGTATTGTTTGGTGTCTTCCTTATTTCCGTACGGTGCGCAACAGAATTTCAGTCGTGAATTCAGTAATTCACTAAATACAGTTTAGATGCAATCGCTCTATTTATCGTTTGACAGTATGTATGCTTTTCTCAGGATCCACATGTGATTCTGCATTTAGTTAAAAATTAGCCACTTTACGTATGTTCGTTTGTAAAGATCACTTTACATTTTTTTTTAAAAAATGTATCTTCATCATATTAATCAAATTTAAATGCAGAAAAAATGGATGCGTCATATATGCCATCAAATGTGGTGATTGATTATAGTGAAATGGCTGTTGATAGAGGCTTCGGGATGGTATAGTTTCCCCCATGAAAAACCAACTTTATCCATGAGCTTCAGCAAATTTTCGGAAACTACTACTGATAAAACTTAAAAAAAAAAAATCGGTGCAATGTTGGTGAGCTTATGCGGAATGCAATCCTCTAGCTGATCCAGAGCCAGATCAACGTCTTCCTTAGTTGAGCGCCTGAAATCACAAAGAATAAAGTGAGGACTCCGTGCTTGTCACTTACGAAGATCATGGCAATACAACTAACGTAGTGAGAAGGGCTCGACAAGCCAGGCACGGACTCAAAATAAAAATAAGGTAGAACACTATCTTGCAAGAAATTACAGACGTTACAGAAATACAGAAATTACAGACGTTAGAGAAATTACAGAATTACAGACGTTTCAGAAATTACAGAATTACAGACGTTAGAGAAATTACAGAATTACAGACGTTACAGAATTACAGAAGTTTCAGAAATTACAGAATTACAGACGTTTCAGAAATTACAGAATTACAGAAGTTTCAGAAATTACAGAATTACAGACGTTAGAGAAATTACAGAATTACAGACGTTTCAGAAATTACAGAATTACAGAAGTTTCAGAAATTACAGAATTACAGACGTTTCAGAAATTACAGAATTACAGACGTTACAGAAATAAGGATATATAGCTAGGGATACGTGATGTTACAGAAATTACAGAACGCAGGTGACACAATAGATCATACATAATTTTCGTCATTGTAAAATATCCTGCGTTCGCCGTGTCCCTCAAAAGAAACTAACTCACAACCTGATTGCACATGATGCTGTGCCACTGTAACCTTCGAAGGGCTGTGTACTTTATCGACAGTGATGTCCGGTACTGATTCCCGATACTTTGGAGTACCTTGTAGCACTACTTCTGATTCTACGCCACTCAACGCCACACTTCATATCATGAAATTAACTTAGCTTGCTCACTTAGTGTTTTGCGTTGTGTCTTTTTCAGTTATCTTCCACTGCTGGAAAAATAATAATATTGTTCGATTTCTACCATTTTAAGAATCTTTTTGATATTTACAAGTTATAAACAATAGTCAAAGGCACTTACTCTCTGCCCATTCTGTTTTGTAAATCTTCATAGGTGTTGTTCATTTGGAAATGTGTTGAGCGTTCATTAAAAAGTTTTGTTCTTGCCTTGGATTTAGTGATCTATATGTCAAAGGATGAAAGGAGATATTCCGTAATTCTATGTATAGAGTGTGTTAATGAGAACCAAGTCGTCTTTCTATTTAATGCTATACACTGTGTTTCGAAACTATGTAACAAAACTTAAAAAGAGTGAATTTCTTGCGAAGATTATGATGGATCTAGAGATCTTTGTTTTTGAAATGTCACGAATTTTTGTCACCCGTAACCACTGTTGAGTTACTTTAAAAGATAATTGATAGTTTAACATTGTCCTAGTCTCCTAGTTCGTTATCAGTGCTAGAGAAGTTGGTACACCTCATTTAAAAGCTTACAGTTCAGAGATTCAAAAGACATATGTTACACCATATGTACAGGACAAAGTAGACGAAAGGTGACATGTTAAAAATGAAAACAGTCAATTTCCAAAATCCTCCTCCATAATTTTATATCATTTATCAGTGTTTTCCTTTTACTCGGTGGAAACTGACAAAATTTTTTATAACTCACTGTAAACTTTTACTCACAGTTGTTCTTATGTTAACATATTTTTTATATACAGGGTGTTTCAAAACAACACTGACAATGTTTGGGAGGTAATTCCTGACACCAAGATAAGACAAAAAGTATAGACCAACCTGGGTACACGAATGCTTCCTTTCGGAGTTGTAGGCTGCCGAAAACTTGAAAAAATAAACTTTAAAAGTCCATAGATCCAAAACTATAGGACCTACCGTAGTCGGGCCAACACTTCACTCAGGAACTAGCATGTGCCCTATCCAAATATCCATGTTTCAGAATCCTGCGGTACTTCCACAATAATTTTTATAGGGGTAGTTGGTGAGTACTTTAGTTTATATGGCTGCAGCCAAACTGCCTCTATAAAAATTGTTACAGAAGTACCGCAGGATTTTGAAACGTGTATTTTTGGATAGGGGACATACTTGTCCCTAAGTGAGGTCTTGACCTGATTACGGTAGGTCCCATAGTTTTGGAGCTATGGACTTCTAAAGTTCATTTTTTTTTCTTTCATGTTTTCGGCAGCCTATAACTCCAAAACGAAGCATTTGTGCACCCAAGTTGGTCTATACCTTTTGTCTTAACTTGGTGTCAGGAATCACCTCCCAAACGTTGTCAGTGTTGTTTTGAAACACCCTGTATATATATGTTAAACATGATTCGGAAATATTTGCTAATGAACGCTGTAGAATACACATTACTAAATTAAAATTACATACTAATCTTGTATCCGAAAGAATGTTGTGTTTTAATGCTATCTGGGGAAGTCATCAGTAAGTTCTCTACCGCTGCTGTCTTATTCTTGGGTTCAAGGATAACCCCCCCGTGGATTAGTTACCAATAATAAGACAGCAGCAGGAGAGAAGTTACTGGCGAAGACCCAGAGAGGGTTGAACTAATTCAAATAATATAAGTCTTTTCGGATACATGGTTAGTAAATGCTTTTAATTTATTGGTTCAGATATGTTTAGTTTCGAATTTGTTAAAATATTTCCATTTAAAAAAGTATAATTTTAAACACTTACCCTATATATTCTCCGACCACGCTATCGAGTTGGCTTTCTCGTCATTTGTAGAATTAAGTCACATATAAGTAACCAAGTTCAATCTTCCACTTCTTCACAAAATGGATAAACTTGGGCAAGATCATTCATTCATTCTAATGGGAATCTGCTGCTACTGCCCTGTTATTATTAATAAGAATTTGCCGTTTTTCTCACATGCTTCCAAAATAACCCGATTTCACGTCGTTGCGTTTTTCTATGTTGTTTTTAGTTAGTCAAATTCAGAAACATCGTTTGTCATTAAAAGTGGTATTTTAGTGTAACATGGGGGGGGGGGGGGGATAGTCTGTTTAATTACGCAAACTTCAGCAAATTGGAGAGTCCCCAGCGAGTTTGTCCGCCAACACAGAAAGACTTTTTCGAACGGTTTAATTGTCGTAGCTGGCTAACGTGATAATGTGCAAGCTAAGAAATCAGAAAGTTGCTGAAAAACTGGAAGGTATCTGGAATTGCTACCAGAAACAGATCTACCGTCTACCGTAATAAATTATCTACCGTATCCAAGTATGTCACCTCTGACAGTCCCATATTTTTCAACGGCCTTGGACTTCTCCAAAGAACGCTTCCCTCTTTCCGTGTCAGGACCTTGACAGAACCCGTTAATATTTTAAATATGCTTAGTACAATTTCAAACATGTTGACTTTATTTTGTGTCAACGTCAGGAATCTATTCTTCAAGTGTGCCGTGCTTTTTTAAAAAGACTGTGTATAGGGTTATTCAAAAAACGTGCCGGTGTTGTTACATCAAATTATGAACTTTATTTTTTCAAAACACACTAACAACATTCATAAACATGTTCATCACACATTCCGATTTCAGGCATGATAAATGACGGTGGGTATATGACCTCCTCTACTGCGCTGACATGCAATAACTCTGTTCGTGAAATTCGCTGACTGTCTGACAAGTTTTCACTTGGATTTTGCCGACCACTACGACGACGCCCAGGACTTTTAATGTTCACTGTTGAACCCGTTTCAATGAACTTTTTCGTAAATCTACGAGCTGTTGATTTATTGGCTGCCTCATTTCGCCCTAGCACACGTTGCGCTGTAGTAAACTGCTCCATGGCTAGACACAGACTGAAAAAATGCGAGAAATTCAGACTAAGGCGACAATCAGAATATTTGTGGGTAGAGCAGCAATACAAGACAATGCCAGCAACCGAGAAAAAAAAATTGCCAGACGATCCAAAACCGGCGCGATTTTTTTAATAACCCTGTATAAGTAATAGTTACAAAAAGTGAGCGTTGTACAATAATAGTTGCCTTACACTAGTTTTTGTCTCTTTCTTGTTTTCAGATACATCGTACATTACCTCATGATCGTTTATATCATACTAAATAGTAAACTTCAGTTTTACCCGGTTATCCATTGTCTGTTCCGTTTTACTTCTAAACGACCGCAAAGGCTTGTGTAACTGAAATACACTCATTTGCTGTTGAGTTACTGACGCATGCATTCGTATGCAATTGGCTACAAAATCAATCATATAACATGAAGACACCATATTATTGATAAAGGATTGAGTGTAAGCATGTGTGATTGTTTTCTTCTTCGTGGGGCCGCCGTGACTCAGTGTTAGTGTTCACCACTATCTTCATTCCACTACCATTTCATTCATTTTCATCATTACCGTCTTCTTTAGCCTAGTCGGCATTAACGTGGGACGTAAAACTTAAAGATTTCATTTCATTTCATTTCTGATACATATAAGGTTCTTCAGAGTGTAATATGTGTACAGGGCCGTGCCCCTGGGGGGAGCGGGCCGACGGCCCCGGGCGCCGAAGTAAGGAGGGCGAAAAATTCGAGAGAAAAAAGGAAAAAAAAATATAGGAAAAATTGCTTGGAATATATGTATGGGGGCGCCGTCGTATACTCTCGCCCCGGGCGCTGATTTTCCACGGCACGGCCCCGTATATGTAGCACCTAAATCCGTCACTTTTGTTCAAATATTACTTGTTCGTTCCCACTTACAGTTACGTTTGATACGTTTGACTGAGTAACAACATTAGCTGTACATTTTCTCCCATCTGTGGCGTCAGTAGCTATCACGTTTTTCTAAGAAATTGTGGCGTCAAGTGTTTTGCTAACGAGATCTGTAATGTCAGTAAACTATCACGTTTTACTGACGAGATCTTTGTCGTCAGTAGCTATCACGTTCTACTGACAGATCTGTGGCGTCAGTAGCTATCACGTTCTACTGACAGATCTGTGGCGTCAGTAGCTATCGCATTTTGCTGGCGAGATCCGTGCCGTCAGTAGCTATCACGTTTTACTAACAGATCTGTGGCGTCAGTGGCTATCACATTTTGCTGACAGGAAATCTGTGGCGTCAGTAGCTATCGCATTTTGCTGGCGAGATCCGTGCCGTCAGTAGCTATCACGTTTTACTAACAGATCTGTGGCGTCAGTGGCTATCACATTTTGCTGACAGGAAATCTGTGGCGTCAGTAGCTATCGCGTTTTGCTGACAGGAAATTTGTGGCGTCAGTAGCTATCACATTTTGCTGACAGGAAATCTGTGGCGTCAGTAGCTATCACGTTTTGCTGACAGGAGATCTGCGGGAGAAAATAACCAAGTTTTTAATAAGTGCGCGTCGAATTTTTAGACTGAAGTAAATCAGTTGCCCTGTAAGAGAATCGTGTGGAAATAAATATATACGGTATAATAAAAGACACTTCAGCATTACATCGTCAAAATTAGAGTTGAGTTTAAAATGTCACTCTGTGTGAAAAATCATGCCCAAGTGATTGGTGACGGTACTTGAGAAGTAATCATCTATAAGCTTTCTAAGATATTATAACTTTACGACACGTTAATCAGTAGCAGACGGGACCGCCTCAAATTTTTAAATACTTTTACGTTTGGTGGATTAGTTTCACCTCTTCCCTTTTCTCTTTATTGTTTCATTGTGTTAAAACTGATGATTTAGGGAACTGTCAGCTGCCATATTGTGTAAATGCTGTTTTTCCTACTTGTTCATACTTCAACTCTATTTTTATATAAAGGTCATGCTATAATCATTGAACAGTAATAATACATTTTTAAAGTACCTCAGTGGAGCTTAGAAGTTAGAAGCTTTCACATATTCTGCGACAGAGTTTAGCATCTGCACCCAAACGCTTTCAACGGAAGGATAGAGCGCATCTCTCGTTAGAAATTTTCCGTAATCACTCCTTTTAACTTCTGAAACAGGCCAAAATTTTAAGGTGACCTATTCGGTGAATACGACGGATGATCGAGGCTCTTGTAGCTGTATTTCGCCAACAGCTATGTCACAGCTTCCATGTAGAATCGAGCATTGTCGGCAAAATTGCCTTATTTCAAAGCAACTCTAGTATCTTCCGTTGAAGTACAGATCGTAAGTATTTTTTCCCCCCAGGAAATTCTTGTAATATTGTGTTACATAAGTATGACGTATATTTTATCTGTGATCTTGATTGGTTTCCGATCATCGGCAGAATGATGGATGTTTTCATGTTCTTTATAAAGGCCAACATTCATCTTCTTATTGTCAAACATCGCAGTACATTAGCGCTGCATACTTTATAACATCCTCACACTGTGCTGCATTTTTACTATGAGCAACATGCAGGGGCGGATCCGGAAGGGGGGGAGTAGTATTGGCGACACTCTGCCTAACTTTGGATTATTTTTAATGAGGGGCCCCAAGGCCCGGGGTCAATGACCTAGGGGTACATAGGACCACCCCCTCTAAATTTTGGCAGGGGTACCTTGGCCCACCCCCTAAATTTTGGCAGGGGTACATAGGACCACCCCCCTTAAATTTTGGAAATTGCCAAATCTAAAAATTTGGTATAGTAGCCTAGGACCATAGTATGTACCTCTATTAGTATTGGGTGTCTATGTCGTTCCCTTTCATGGGTAAAAAATTGCCAAAAATTCAAATTTCGGAGGTTTTTGACCTAATTTATCCCCTTTGATGAGGTGTTATTACCCTATATAGTTATATGGGCGTATACAGGGGTCCATTACCTTTCATAAGACATGGGTATATTAATGCACCTCTTGAAAAAATTTGGGAGAGGTACCTTGGCCCACCCCTTCAATTTTGGAAATTGCCCAATTTCAACATTGGGTGTTATAGTACAGGACCCTAATATGTATCATGATAAATTTGGGTGGTCCACCTCATTCCCTTTTAGGAGTACATAGGACCACCCCCCTTAAATTTTGGAAATTGCCAAATCTAGAAATTTGGTGTGGTAGCCTAGGACCATAGTATGTACCTCTATCAGTATTGGGTGTCTATGTCGTTCCCTTTCATGGATAAAAAATTGCCAAAAATTTAAATTTCGGGGTTTTTTGACCTAATTTATCCCCTTTGATGAGGTATTATTACCCTATATAGTTATATGGACGTATACAGGGTCCATTACTTTTCATAACATATGGGTATATTAATGCACCCCTTGAAAAATTTGGGAGGGGTACCTTGGCCCACCCCTTAAATTTTGGAAATTGACCAATTTAAACATTGGGTATTATAGCACAGGACCCTAATATGTATCATGATAAATTTGGGCGGTCCACCTCGTTTCCTTCCAGGGGCACAAAATTGCCAAAATATAAACGTAAGCAATACGTTATACCACGTGTTTGATTTTTGGTCGATTTTATCCCCTTTGATGAGATGTTATTACCTTATATGGTTATATGGTCATGTATAGGGGTCCATTCCCTTTCATAAGATATCGGTATATTTGTACACTCCTTTAAAAGTTTGGGAGGGGTACTTTGGCCCACCCCTTAAATTTTGGAAATTGCCCAATTTAAACATTTGGTATTATAGTACCGGACCTTAACATGTATTATGATAAATTTGGGTGTTCCACCTCGTTCCCTTTTAGGGGTACAAAATTGTCAAAATATAAACGTAAGCAATACGTTGTACCACGTGTTTGGTCTTTTGGCCCAATTTATCCTCTTGGATGAGGTTCTATTACCTTATATGGTTATATGGTTATGTATAGGGGTCTATTCCCTATCATAAGACATAGGTACATTTGTGCACTCCTTTAAAAATTTGGGAGGGGTACTTTGGCCCACCCCTTAAATTTTGGAAATTGACCAATTTAAACATTTGGTATTATAGTACTGGACCTTAACATGTATTATGATAAATTTGGGTGTTCCACCTCGTTCCCTTTTAGGGGTACAAAATTGTCAAAATATAAACGTAAGCAATACGTTGTACCACGTGTTTGGTCTTTTGGCCCAATTTATCCTCTTGGATGAGGTTCTATTACCTTATATGGTTATATGGTTATGTATAGGGGTCTATTCCCTATCATAAGACATAGGTACATTTGTGCACTCCTTTAAAAATTTGGGAGGGGTACTTTGGCCCACCCCTTAAATTTTGGAAATTGCCCAATTTAAACATTTGGTATTATAGTACCGGACCTTAACATGTATTATTATGATAAATTTGGGTGTTCCACCTCGTTCCCTTTTAGGGGTACGAAATTGCCAAATTTTAGTACAACCACGTGTTTGGTCTTTTGGCCCAATTTATCCTCTTGGATGAGGTCCTATTACCTTATATGGTTATATGGTCATGTATAGGGGTCCATTACCTATCATAAGACATAGGTACATTTGTGCACTCTTTAAATTTTTTGGGAGGGGTACTTTGGCCCACCCCTTAAATTTTGGAAATTGCTCATTTTATATATTTGGTATTATAGTACTGGACCCTAACATGTATTATGATAAATTTGGGTAGTTCACCTTGTTCTCTTTCATGCGTAAAAAAAAATTGCCAAATTTTACTACAACCACGTGTTTGGTATTTTGGTTCACCCCTTGGATGAGGTCCTATTACCTTATATGATTATATGGTTATGTATATTGGTCCATTCCCTATTATAAGACATGGGTATATTGATGCACCCTTTAAAAATTTTGGGAGGGGTATCTTGACTCATCCACTCAGTTTTAGAAATTGATTAATATAAGCATTTGGTATCTTCGTACAGGTCTTCAATATGTACCACTATAAATTTGGATGGTCCACATCGTTCCCTTTCATGGGTAAAAAACTACCAAAAATCAAATTTCGGATGTTATTGACCCCTATTTAATACGTTATATGGTTTATTACCTCTATATGTTTATGTTCTCTTTTAAATTTGGGAATTATCAAATAACAAAATTCGGTAAACGTTTTCTAGGACCCATTGGTATTCCTCTTATGGCCAAATATTCAAAATTTAAAGGTTATTGACCGGCTTTATTATTGAATAAGTACAGGATTTATTACTTTTTTATAAGACACAGGTGTATTTGTGTACCAATCTTAAATTTTGGGAGGGGTACATTTCTTATTGTCATATCAATAATTGGTAATTGTTCTTTGGGTAAATCATTGTGATCACGTGATCAGTTATTGACCTATGATGGGATTAGGAGTCCAGGACATTGGTACATTGAAACTTTGTAGGATAATTTGAGAATGCGTCATTGGTATTGATTATTACAGCCAAATATAAACGTAAGCAAGACGTTGTACCACGTGATTGACCTTGATGGGGTAGTGTACAGGGATACATAGCTAACCTTATTGAAACTTATGACTCATAGTCTTAAGGGAATACATGCTACAACACTGGCAAAGTTATTGTTGATGCAATTTCATTGGCTGATCACTATCTTTCGTGCAATCTGATTGGTTGATCACTATCTTTCCTGCAATCTGATTGGTTGATGAGTTTTAAATCTTTGCTGTATTCAGTTTTTAAGTTTTGTTTTACATTTAAAAATCTTGTTTTCGTTCAACATTTTGCACTCAATGATAAATATGATCAAAACCGTTTATTTGTTAATCGAATAGTTAAAAACCGGATAAAGTTTGACGGTTAACCGTGAAACGTAAAAATTTTTTAGTTTGAAATTTTTTTGTTTGAAAGTTTTTGTTTGAAAATTCTTGCTTTCAAATTTTTTGTTTGAATTTTTTGTTTGAGAATTTTGTTTGAAATTTTTATTGACAACTTTTGTTTCAAAATTTTTTGTTTAAAATTTTTTTGTTTGAAATTTTTTTCCTTTCAAAATTTTGTTTGAGATTTTTTCGTTTGAAATTTTTGTTTGAAATTTTTTTCGTTTGAAATTTTTTGTTTGCAAATATTTGTTCGAAAATTTTGTTTAAAATTTTTTGTTTGAAATTTTTCGTTTCCAAATTTTTTGTTTGAAATTTTTTGTTTCAAAATTTTGTTTGAAATTTTTTTTGCTTCAAAATTTTGTTTGAATTTTTTTTTGGTTTGAAATTTTTTTGTTTGAATTTTTTTTTTTCGTTTCAAAATTTTGTTTCAAAGATTTTTGTTTGAAATTTTTGTTTCAAAGTTTGAGTTGACATTTTTAAAAGTTTGTGCACTTATTAGTAAAGAACTGGAACTGTTTAGAACAAAAACCTTTGACAACATTGTGGTGCAATAGTACACGTCAGAACCTGGGGTTGTACTTGAAATGAAAAAACACAATTCATTGAAATGGATCATTTTATTACACTCCACATACATCCATACCAGATAGTGGTTCTGGATATTGTCGATACAATGTATTTTGAACTTCTTGCACTAGTTTGTCTTTAGCATATAATTTTAATTCCAGTTGAAGTCTTTTAAGGTCTAATGCAATATCAATTGGTGGAAACTCAATGTCCATTTGATCACAAATAAACTGTTTATCAATACAGGTATGCACCCACGAACGATGTTGACAACCATCACAATATCTAGATACATGTTGTACAATATGCATAACACATTTTTCAAAATAGTACTTTTTCAGGAATATACTAGTTTTGTTGCACACTTCCACTGCATGTTTAACACACGGAAATACGCTGATAAATTTGTTCCATTCTGTTTGTGTTAGATACACCATGTTGCGAGGGACATGGAATGTACTCTTTTTACGTAACAACACCATCTTCTCTTCGAGGACTGTACGCAGCACCACTTCATGATTTGAGCCTAATGATTTGACTATGGTCACATTTAGCTCATCATGAAAATAATCGTTCATTTGGTCGATTTGTGAACATAATATTTGCCATTCTTCACAGGTCAGTTGTACACCAAATTGTTCTGCTTTGCCCAATCGAATCATAGGTTCAAATGTTCTAGCACTGATACCAATCATCACATGTTTTGTTTGAAATATATTTATTGGATAATAGCTTGCGAAGATGAACTCTTTATCGTTAGAAGTACACATCTTTCCTCCTGAAAAGCACTTGCTCAAATGATTTCACGGTATTGGTTGGTTTATAGTTATTGCTGACGTCATTGGTAAGGAATGTGCTGACGTTTGAATTCATGATTTCATCACAGTTGCTGACGTCATGCCGACCAACCAAATTCATACAACTACAGCTGACGTCATTGGAAAGAAATGTGCTGATTCATGATTTCATCACAATGGCTGACGAATCTGGCTGTGTACTAAATTCAAGTTGATAAATTCGACCCAAGAATCCTTTGTAACATAAAGATACAGATCCAGTATTTAAGAAACGCAGCAGTTCTTCTTGTTTTGATGGTTCCATGGGTAAATATCTTGCTGGTAAAATTATATTCTTATCATTTTCAAGCTTCACTACGATTCTTAATCCAAACTTTGTAGGGATCATTTGGCTAGCTAAGATTCTATAAGGTACATTCTGTTGTAAATCAGTAATCTTGGTAAATGATTTCATCACATCACGTGTGTTTAGAAACTGCAGACAAGTAGCCATGATGACGTTATCATGAATACTAACTCGAACGATACTTATATATGATGCAAAACTGATGACGTTGCATTATCATGTTCTGACGTGTACTATTGCACCACAATGTTGCCAGAGGTTTTTGTTCTAAACAGTTCCAGTTCTTTACTAATAAGTGCACAAACTTTTAAAAATGTCAACTCAAACTTTGAAACAAAAATTTCAAACAAAAATCTTTGAAACAAAATTTTGAAACGAAAAAAAATTCAAACAAAAAATTTCAAACCAAAAAAAATTCAAACAAAATTTTGAAGCGAAAAAAATTTCAAACAAAATTTTGAAACAAAAAATTTCAAACAAAAAATTTGGAAACGAAAAATTTCAAACAAAAAATTTTAAACAAAATTTTCGAACAAAAATTTGCAAACAAAAAATTTCAAACGAAAAAAATTTCAAACAAAAATTTTAAACGAAAAAATCTCAAACAAAATTTTGAAAGGAAAAAAATTTTAAACAAAAAATTTTGAAACAAAAGTTGTCAAAAAAAATTTCAAACAAAATTCTCAAACAAAAAATTCAAACAAAAAATTTGAAAGCAAGAATTTTCAAACAAAAAAATTTCAAACTAAAAAAATTTTTACGTTTCACGGTTAACCGTCAAACTTTATCCGGTTTTTTAACTATTCGATTAACAAATAAACGGTTTTGATCATATTTATCATTGAGTGCAAAATGTTGAACGAAAACAAGATTTTTAAATGTAAAACAAAACTTAAAAACTGAATACAGCAAAGATTTAAAACTCATCAACCAATCAGATTGCAGGAAAGATAGTGATCAACCAATCAGATTGCACGAAAGATAGTGATCAGCCAATGAAATTGCATCAACAATAACTTTGCCAGTGTTGTAGCATGTATTCCCTTAAGACTATGAGTCATAAGTTTCAATAAGGTTAGCTATGTATCCCTGTACACTACCTCATCAAGGTCAATCACGTGGTACAACGTCTTGCTTACGTTTATATTTGGCTGTAATAATCAATACCAATGACGCATTCTCAAATTATCCTACAAAGTTTCAATGTACCAATGTCCTGGACTCCTAATCCCATCATAGGTCAATAACTGATCACGTGATCACAATGATTTACCCAAAGAACAATTACCAATTATTGATATGACAATAAGAAATGTACCCCTCCCAAAATTTAAGATTGGTACACAAATACACCTGTGTCTTATGAAAAAGTAATAAATCCTGTACTTATTCAATAATAAAGCCGGTCAATAACCTTTAAATTTTGAATATTTGGCCATAAGAGGAATACCAATGGGTCCTAGAAAACGTTTACCGAATTTTGTTATTTGATAATTCCCAAATTTAAAAGAGAACATAAACATATAGAGGTAATAAACCATATAACGTATTAAATAGGGGTCAATAACATCCGAAATTTGATTTTTGGTAGTTTTTTACCCATGAAAGGGAACGATGTGGACCATCCAAATTTATAGTGGTACATATTGAAGACCTGTACGAAGATACCAAATGCTTATATTAATCAATTTCTAAAACTGAGTGGATGAGTCAAGATACCCCTCCCAAAATTTTTAAAGGGTGCATCAATATACCCATGTCTTATAATAGGGAATGGACCAATATACATAACCATATAATCATATAAGGTAATAGGACCTCATCCAAGGGGTGAACCAAAATACCAAACACGTGGTTGTAGTAAAATTTGGCATTTTTTTTTTACGCATGAAAGAGAACAAGGTGAACTACCCAAATTTATCATAATACATGTTAGGGTCCAGTACTATAATACCAAATATATAAAATGAGCAATTTCCAAAATTTAAGGGGTGGGCCAAAGTACCCCTCCCAAAAAATTTAAAGAGTGCACAAATGTACCTATGTCTTATGATAGGTAATGGACCCCTATACATGACCATATAACCATATAAGGTAATAGGACCTCATCCAAGAGGATAAATTGGGCCAAAAGACCAAACACGTGGTTGTACTAAAATTTGGCAATTTCGTACCCCTAAAAGGGAACGAGGTGGAACACCCAAATTTATCATAATAATACATGTTAAGGTCCGGTACTATAATACCAAATATATAAAATGAGCAATTTCTAAAATTTAAGGGGTGGGCCAAAGTACCCCTCCCAAAAATTTTAAAGGAGTGCACAAATGTACCTATGTCTTATGATAGGTAATGGACCCCTATACATGACCATATAACCATATAAGGTAATAGGACCTCATCCAAGAGGATAAATTGGGCCAAAAGACCAAACACGTGGTTGTACTAAAATTTGGCAATTTCGTACCCCTAAAAGGGAACGAGGTGGAACACCCAAATTTATCATAATAATACATGTTAAGGTCCGGTACTATAATACCAAATATATAAAATGAGCAATTTCTAAAATTTAAGGGGTGGGCCAAAGTACCCCTCCCAAAAATTTTAAAGGAGTGCACAAATGTACCTATGTCTTATGATAGGGAATATACCCCTATACATAACCATATAACCATATAAGGTAATAGAACCTCATCCAAGAGGATAAATTGGGCCAAAAGACCAAACACGTGGTACAACGTATTGCTTACGTTTATATTTTGACAATTTTGTACCCCTAAAAGGGAACGAGGTGGAACACCCAAATTTATCATAATAATACATGTTAAGGTCCGGTACTATAATACCAAATGTTTAAATTGGGCAATTTCCAAAATTTAAGGGGTGGGCCAAAGTACCCCTCCCAAATTTTTAAAGGAGTGCACAAATGTACCTATGTCTTATGATAGGGAATAGACCCCTATACATAACCATATAAGGTAATAGAACCTCATCCAAGAGGATAAATTGGGCCAAAAGACCAAACACGTGGTACAACGTATTGCTTACGTTTATATTTTGACAATTTTGTACCCCTAAAAGGGAACGAGGTGAAACACCCAAATTTATCATAATACATGTTAAGGTCCAGTACTATAATACCAAATGTTTAAATTGGTCAATTTCCAAAATTTAAGGGGTGGGCCAAAGTACCCCTCCCAAATTTTTAAAGGAGTGCACAAATGTACCTATGTCTTATGATAGGGAATAGACCCCTATACATAACCATATAACCATATAAGGTAATAGAACCTCATCCAAGAGGATAAATTGGGCCAAAAGACCAAACACGTGGTACAACGTATTGCTTACGTTTATATTTTGACAATTTTGTACCCCTAAAAGGGAACGAGGTGGAACACCCAAATTTATCATAATACATGTTAAGGTCCGGTACTATAATACCAAATGTTTAAATTGGGCAATTTCCAAAATTTAAGGGGTGGGCCAAAGTACCCCTCCCAAATTTTTAAAGGAGTGTACAAATATACCGATATCTTATGAAAGGGAATGGACCCCTATACATGACCATATAACCATATAAGGTAATAACATCTCATCAAAGGGGATAAAATCGACCAAAAATCAAACACGTGGTATAACGTATTGCTTACGTTTATATTTTGGCAATTTTGTGCCCCTGGAAGGAAACGAGGTGGACCGCCCAAATTTATCATGATACATATTAGGGTCCTGTGCTATAATACCCAATGTTTAAATTGGTCAATTTCCAAAATTTAAGGGGTGGGCCAAGGTACCCCTCCCAAATTTTTCAAGGGGTGCATTAATATACCCATATGTTATGAAAAGTAATGGACCCTGTATACGTCCATATAACTATATAGGGTAATAATACCTCATCAAAGGGGATAAATTAGGTCAAAAAACCCCGAAATTTAAATTTTTGGCAATTTTTTACCCATGAAAGGGAACGACATAGACACCCAATACTGATAGAGGTACATACTATGGTCCTAGGCTACCACACCAAATTTTTAGATTTGGCAATTTCCAAAATTTAAGGGGGGTGGTCCTATGTACCCCTGCCAAAATTTAGGGGGTGGGCCAAGGTACCCCTGCCAAAATTTAGAGGGGGTGGTCCTATGTACCCCTAGGTCATTGACCCCGGGCCTTGGGGCCCCTCATTAAAAATAATCCAAAGTTAGGCAGAGTGTCGCCAATACTACTGGGGGGCAATCGCCCCCCAGAAGAGGAAACTTTCTTATTTTATATATATAAATAAAACCCACCCCCAAGTTTGGAGCCCTTAAAAGTAGCAGTATGACAACCCCCCCTCCCAGAAGTCAGTCCTGGATCCGCCCCTGGCAACATGTACTTTCACAAAATTAAATTTGTTTGTTAAGTGTGAATACCATCCTATACCTTTGCCCACCACGAGACGCACCGGAGCGTCCTTGACACTTGCAATTGCTTCCTAACTATCAGGGTAAACAAACCCCCGTCATATGGAGAGGAGATGATGTGAGCGTACTAGTCCAACGAGAACATGATGACATTGGCATGACTTCAGATAGTAGTTGTCAATAGTTATAACATGACCTTTGTATAATACAGAAAAGTGCTCTTAAGTCCAATTGAACCATAGATAAATAAAGGTTAAAATTGACGAATTCTTAACATTCAATGGGTGAAAAGGTAAAGCAGTTGCAGTTTCTGACAAACAATAAATTCGATGCATTGTATGGATTTGTCGTTTAAAACCATGCTACTTAAATAACCTAATACAAAGCAAAAAGATCAGAATACATGATTTATTATGAATGTTATTCGTTACTTTTAACATTTCTAATGAGCTCTGATGACGTAGCTGATGTAATGTAGCTGCATACAAGAACGGCCGTATTTCTTTGCAGATGCCAGTAAAAGAGGAATTAGACAAAGCAGTGCCTCCTCACGAACTGCTCGATGTCTCGGCCTCCAAAGCGAAGGGGGAGCTCGCAACTCGGGGTGGACTCGCTGGCCGTCAGCTCCCGACAGGGAAGAAGGGGCTTAGTTCCAGTAGCTCGGTGAGCTCTCTCTCTCCCCACCCTTTCAGCTCCCTGTCAGATATAATACTTTGTTTTCTTTACTTTTTTTTACCTGTACTCTTTAAGTTTTTGCATGTTCTGTGTTGACTAATTTAATTTTTATTCTTCTTGGTGCGTAAAGCGTTGTAATACTGAGTAATTAGTAGTAACGTAGATTGCACGTTGCTTAAGTTTGAAGTTAAGTGTGATAAATATGTGTATTCACTAATTTATAGTTCTAGTTTTAGTTTCACATGATTCAGCTAATTATACATGATGTCATTTTATAAAACTTGTAAACGTCTTTTTTCCTAACAGCTGTTAGCAACTGAATACGAAGTCGAAGCTAGAAGAGTGCTGTCACTTGTGAAAAACTCATATTTCCATCAAACCAAAGTAAAATTCTCTTTACACGCTAAGTATAACCAGGCAGTTCAGTAACTGTAAAAAATTAATAATAATGTTAATCCAAGTGAAGTCTTTGACGTCGCTGTATGATCAGTTATTAACGGTACTGTTTCATTCCTGAAGAAAATCTATATAAAATGAAATGTATGTAGTAAGTTTTCCTGGACTTTGAGATCAGACGGTACCCGTACCTCCTATTGATGCGGATTGTGATCTTCCTTTTTACGGCGAAACTTGCAGGGCTTCAGTAATGTAGAGACGGACAAGGAGGGCTTATCCACATGCTTCACCCGCACCGTTAATCTTGTGGTCAGATACCCCTAGTTTCTTTCAGCAATCGTGACAACACTCAAAAAGCCATGACCCTCATTACCCGGAGGCCGAACTGTAACTGGGCTAGGCAACATTCAGAATCACCTCCAGGCAGAGGGAGCTAAGAATACCAGGAATTATGGATTAGGTTGCCATTGAAAGTTACCATTGCTGCATATAATGCGAGATATCTCGTTAGGTTCCACGAGTTGGAAGCAGAGCTTCAGAAAATCAACGAGAACATTATCAGATTAGGCGAAGTCAGAAGGAAAAAAGACCAGGCATGTCAGAGGACCAGTGACAGGACCGGCGGTGTTTGGTTTATTAACAATAAATCAATGTCGTGGATGTAGATATGTCTCTAATAGAGTACCGAAGATTATTAAACTCTCCCAGAAATACAAGTGATTCAAAAATGTACTCCCATAACGAAACATTCAAAGATAGGAAGTGGAAGAAATCTGCGGCGAAAACAGTATCAAAGGATTACATGGGGGGACCTTAATCGGATAACAGAGCCAAATGAAAAATCAGCAAGTTTTTTTTATATAATGTACAGGATGAATGCTGAAAGCTTTTAGTAGAATTCACCGAATCCAGGATGTACATTATGAATTCACTCATCAAGGAAAAGCTCCATAGAAAAATAGACATCTCAATGTCCAAAAGGAAGAACTAGTGAAATTGACTATATCGTGTCAAACAGAAGATACGTGATTGAAGATTGCAATATTCTGAATAGGTTTAACACAAGAAGTGACTATCGAACGGTGAGGTTAAATTGATTTGAAGAATGAAGTGGGAAGGAAAAAGCTTATGGATAAGAGAAACCTATAGAAAGGAAAGTTCTTTCAGAGAAGGGTAACGTGTTCCAACTGGAACTCAAAAACCGTTTCCTTTCTCGAGGAGAATATGGAGAAAAATATTCCTTGATTGAACACTTAAAGACAAGAAGTAACATAGGAAACATCCTCATGCAAGGTGATATGACATGTCAAGAAACACTGCGAAATAATGTAGAGAAGTATTACCCAGAAAGATGGTTGTAGAGAAGAGTTGGAGATACCTTCATGCAGCAGTGAAGGACAGTAGTTACTTTCGCAGCTCCCTTGTGGCTGTATAGTTAAGGTATGGCGCGAGAGACCCGGGTTCGTCGTTTCATATAGCCTTGATTCTAAAAGGACCCTACCCCAGTATTCACATGGACACAAGGTGCGCCCTAAAAGCCGCGTGTGGTGACGCCTAAAATAATCTGTGCATATAAACTTTATGTGTTATGTATTACGCGAGGAACTACATAATTTGTACGGTTTACCAAACATTGTTAGGGTCATCAAATCTAGGAGGCTCAGATGGGCAGGTCATGTAGGCAGAATGGAAGAAAATAGGAACGCTTTCAAAGTTTTATCTGGAAATCCAATCGGAAAACGATCATTAGGAAGACCTAGGCGCAGATGGGAGGACAACCTTAAGATGGATGTCGCAGAAGTAGGAGTACAAAGTAGAAACTGGATCCATTTGGCTAAGGATAAAAGTCAGTGGAGAGCTTCTGTGAATCCGGCATTGTACCTCCGCATTCCATATGCCATAGAGTTAGTTACTATTATGTGATGTTGTCAGTTGCTTCTCACACCCGAAAACTGGAAATTAAAGCAATTTCTTGACAATTGTTATCCCTAAGAAGAAACGGTAAGCGTGTTTGATATATATATATACATATATAATATATCCACAGAAGTCGTGATCCTCCTCTCCTCAAAATTAATAAATAAAACTAGACTTTTGTCGAAAATGAAATTAGCGAAGTTTGTTTTTCGCATCGTAAACGCAAATTGACGCCATTTCATGAAAGTAATAATACTGATTTTGAAGGTAAAATTTACAAGTAGTCAGGCAGATATTTTTTTTTGCTTTTGAATATAAGCTTTCATGCGTATTACATAATGCTGTTAATCGTAGTTTTAAGGTACGTGAAGTGTCGGACAACATCACATCGTACATAAAATTCATATGCATAGTTTATTAGTCAGCTCCGCTGTTCCGTGTATTTTCCTGTTTAACAATAAATGATCATCATTTTTATCTAGCAATCACTCGAAGAATTAGGGCAGATCGTAAAAACCATGTAATGTTCTGAACCGAGCTAACCAGTCCTTTCAGTCTATTGCAGTGGCGTATTTAGGGGGGTAGGGTGGCGGCTATCGGGCTCAGTCTCTACCCCCGAAATAAATTTGTTATATGCACAACTTCATTAATATTTGCCGGCACCCAAAAACAAAAATATAAGTGCTCTTTACTTGTACAGTCATATCCAAAATGATTGTCGCATATCTATAACTGTCTTCTTGTAAGAATATAATTTGATAATGATTTAGCAGGGTACTGTTAATACTGATACTATGTATATAATCGGAAAATGTATATTTGTGGAAAATTTCATAGGAAAAGTATTATAAATACGAAAATTACAATGAGTAGAACAAAATGTTGCCAAATGGACAAGAAAGTTTTATTTTCGTTTTATTTTTCTTATTTACTGCTCATTTGACATGAAAATTGCCACATACATGTCTTTGCCGATAATACACATACTAACATTATAGGGAATACACGGTGAATTCGTTATCAAATTATATTCCTGCAACAACATATTTATAGACATGCGACAATAATTTTGGACATGAGTGTACATAGCCCGGACTGAAACAAAATCCTAAATACGCCACTGGTCTATTGTAGACTACTTAGGCGAACAGTGTGCTTTGCGATGAGTAGTGTCGCTGGGAGAGTTTGAGTTCTGAAAGGGTACAAGGAAAATAGTAAAAATATGACTAAGAAAAACTAACACTCTCATACAGTGCGCCATGAGAATCGTGAAAAAGATGGCTGTATTCCTAGTATGTTTTCAGCAATCTATCTTGTTGCCTTCAACAGCAGACAGTCGTCAAGCTTCGGCTTCACAAGTATTTTTGTGTTTTTTCAGCTTAGTTCTTTCCCCACACAAGAACACTAAAATCGCAATAAATAGCTTCATTTATAAATGACTTTAAATTGTATAGGTAACACAGTTTTTCAAACGTGTGCATGGGCTATATGTTGATGCAATTTGTATATGGGTTAAAGAAAAAGAGGGAAGCATCTGAAGTGAAGGGCAAGTACATTTCGAGTTTTATGAAAAAAAAAGTTAGGAATGATCAAAAAAATGGATCAAAAGATTGCGATCTTGGCCAAGAATTTTAGGAATGATCAAAAAATGGATCAAAAGATTGCGATCTTGGCCAAGAATTTTAGGAATGATCAAAAAAATGGATCAAAAGATTGCGATCTTGGCCAAGAATTTTAGGAATGATCAAAAAATGGATCAAAAGATTGCGATCTTGGCCAAGAATTTTAGGAATGATCAAAAAAAATGGATCAAAAGATTGCGATCTTGGCCAAGAATTTTAGGAATGATCAAAAAAATGGATCAAAAGGTTGCGATTTTGGCCAAAAATTTTAGGAATGATTAAAAAAATGAATCAAAAGACTGCGATCTTGGCCAAGAATTAGTTTTTGGATCAGGGACCACAAAATTTTTGAATGGCTCCTAAATCGAGTTTTCGTTTTTACTTTACGGAATAAGCACATATACTGGGTTTGGCTACACTATATGTAGTTTTCCAGATATAAGGCGTACAAGAAAAAGTTTGATTGAAATATAATGGATGCTTTGATCCAAAATTGGGCCAGGGAAAACACAATTTTTGAATGGTCCCGAAATCGAGTTCTCGTATTTTTTACGTAATAAACACATTATACTGAGTGTTAACTGTAATAATACTGCTGTTGTATTTTTTAATGAGTAATAATTGTAATTTCTTTTATATTTGAGACATTTTGTTTATCTTCAATAATCAGTACTATGCACATTGAAATGGTGTTACAATACCAAAACAGAGCTCCTTCATAGCTAAGCGGTTTCCGTCCGTGCCTTTGGCGTGGAAGCCCCGGTTTCGATTCCCGGCAGAAGCTCATGTTCAGATTCCACGTTAATCAATAGGTCCCGTCTCATATAACCTCGCTGCTGAAAGGGACGTTAAACTCAATATCAACTCAACTCAACTCAATTCCCAAAACAGACAAGATAATCAAGTTTCTTTAGATACAACGATCTTTTCTGGCTTACCTGTGAAATTGAAATCTTATAATTACAACAGTCTAATTTTCCGAGTGCAATATGTCTCGCCTATAGTTGAACGGACAACAAAAAATTAAGAATAGCCAAATGTATATACAAAATGTTTACAACAATACGGTGGTCTGTGGTTCATCGTGATCATCTCCGAAAGGCCAAGCTTTGTCACTGAGTTACAGAAGTTTCTCTCCTGGTATCTTTTCATGTTATAGAACTGTGTGTAGAAAACTTCTTCCCACACGTTCTTGCTTTATGAAGGTCGTGGTCGTCCTATGGATCTGTGGTTATTGAGCATTAACACATTAAAATGATGTTACAGGGTGTCTATTGGTCACGAGTCACGAATGTCACGAAAAAGTCACAAAATCAGAAAAACGGTCATGAAAGTCACGAAATTTAGCTTTGGGACATTTTTTTTTCTGTACTGTACTGTACAAATGTAAGTACAGATTGGAAAATTTTGTTCTATAAAACGTCAAAATTCACCACCAAAAATGTCTATGGTCGGGTTTAGACGCTACCAAATCGCAAGCAAAGTATGTTTCTATCGCGTGGATGAAAATTCGGCATAATTCTCACCCAAATTCGCTCTTGAAAATGTTAGGAAATTTTATGATTTGGTAAAGAAAAGGTCACGAAAAAGTCACGAAATATCATTTTGGAATTTTAGTAGACACCCTGTGTTAAGATGAGTTTAATGTTTGAAAAATTCATTGTGATAAATCGTGACATTTCTGTTGAAAAAGACAATAGATGCAATTTTTGAAAGAGATCATATCTTCTTGTGATTTAGTTTAAGATAAATTGTAATTATTTTACCTTAGAGTTGCGTGCTTTTATCGTATGCGGACCTATTACGGAGTTTAGTTCAACAAAACTACTTTATAAATTTTCTCTGTGTGTCCGTCCGACCGTCCAGGAGACAAAAGATCTCGAGAACTGCTTACTTGATGGATCAGAATGAATTTTGGTGAGGATGTAGAGGATTCAATTTTCAGTTTAACGTCCCACGATTATGCCCTTTAGGCTAATGAAGACGTCATTAAGAGTCTTCATCCCGGCGAAATTAAAATACCGCTAATTTTACAGTAATTATGTGATATCTTCAAATAGATAAAAGATAATCGAAATGTGGAACAAGAGCGCCCTAGACAATATTATTTTACATGATATACTGTTATCACGACTCACTCATCTGCTTTCGATTTCGAGCCATTTTGAAAATCGGCATTTATTATCGCGTTTCTAAACAGCTGAAAACGGAAAAGCCACTAGGTGACTTGTGATAACGGTACCTCACGCAAAATAATATTGTCTAGGGCGCTCTTGTTCCATATTTCAATTATCTTTTATCTATTTGAAGATATCACACTGTAAAATTAGCGGTATTTTAATTTCGCCGCGATGAAGACTCTTAAGGGAAGTGAATGATACTGGTATAACTGGTGGAGTAAGAAAGTGGGAGAAAATGGGGGTACCTGAGAAAATCCATGGATATTATGTTATCTACTACAGACTTACTTGGCCGGGGATCGAAGGAGGGGCCCTACGCACCAGAGGTAAGCGCTGTACCATTGAGTCACCGTCTCCCCAAGTTAGAAATCATATTCGTTGATAGAGACAATATTCAAACCGGAAGTGGTAGAAATTAACCATTTCCGGTTCAGCGTTGATCTCTGTAGTGCGAAAACGGTAATAGGTAGCGAGTAGCGGTTTATTGCAACTGATTAAGCGTCCTAAGAATATATTTTATCTGCATTCTAATCCCTCTACGAAAACCGAAAGTGGTAGGAATCTACTACCGATTCCCGGTTCAGCATTAATTTAGAAAATACCACGCCATAGAAACCACTCTTTCACATGGTTTATACGTACCAGGTGAGTACGAAGTTCCTACAGGATATTTCTTCCCTGTTTTTAATACCTAAAATCCGTACCAAAGTTAGAGTTCTCTTGTGACTAAGTGGTTAGCGCACGCACTTTTGGCCTGGGAGATCCCGGGTTCGATTTCCAGCGGGAGCTCAAGTGATTCGGATCTCACGTTAATCTGTAGGTGCACGTCTCGTATGGCCTCGCTGCTGAAAGGGACGATAAACTGAAATCAACTCTACCAAAGTTACGAAAACACTAAAAAGTGTAGTGATTGTGCCAGGAATCGTACTCATCAGCAAAAGTCGATACCTAGCAACACTGAATTCACAATAAACATTACATGACCAGCACGTCAAGTAATGGAGGTTAAAGAAATAATTTGAATGTTTTCGCAACTTGGATGTGTATTTCAGGTACTTAATAATTAAGAAACAAGTTGGTACTCACATGGTATAAGATTCTGTAGACCCCCTGAAGAAATTTCCAGAAGTTTTAAGGGATTAAATATTGGCAGCAGTAATTGATCCAAATAGGTAAAGAACACGCAACTCTAAGATAAAATACTTTCAATTTATACTAGCATAAGTTGCGTAATAAATAAATAAATAAATAAACATAAATTCTAATATTTTATAGATATTTAAAGTTAGTTTCAATACTTTTCAATTTTTAATAAAAATGCGTAGATTATTATCGTTAAATCAGTGGTTTCCAACCTGGGGCACGCACCCGTCGCAGCTACGACAGAAATAAAATGTGAATAGAACACGACTTAAAATAAGCATTTACGCTTTAGATTTAGCAAACTTCAAATCCCAACATGTTTGACATTTTATTTTTCCCTATTCCTGTTCAAGTTTTCTACTTTATTAAAAACTTAATAATTATGCAAATTAAGTTTTTTTATATACAAAATTATCAAAAATGAGAACAAAATACAATTTCAGGGTAAAAGATGGAGTTGAAATTCTTACCAAGTAAGAACAGAGGAAAAAACTCAGTGTGATAGTTGACATTGCTTTTCCTTCACAAGTTTTTTGATATTCAGTGATAAGTTCGGCAAAGCACACCTGAGAACACTTTCCACTTCCAAACGATTGTGATGCATGGTTTATGAAGGGGGCGTCAGGTACAAGGTTGGGAACCACTGCTTTAAAAAAACTAGAACCTGAAAGATTAGAGTAACATAATAACGAGTGGTAAAAATACTAATTTAGATAAGGTTGTATTGTAAGGGAAAGGAATGCCATCTTGGAAATTTAGAATTTTTGTGAAATGGATGAACATTTTAAGGTCCCTATTTTATTGAATATTTAATACATACGAAGTATTGAGGAACAACGTGAACGAACTTCGGCAGCTAATTCGATATACTAAATGGGATAAAATAAGTTATAATCTAAGAGCTTGAGACGTTGGGCAAAGTTATTAACATCATATATATATATATAAGGTATTCTAAAAGTGGCGTCCAACGGATTGCAGAGCACTTTTCTAGAAATCAAAGCTAAAAATATATAGTTTGTATAATTGTATGCTTTTCGAGCTCTCGTCTTGAAGACGCGAGTTTACGCAATGTGACAACGTCGCAGATAATGAACCATGGAAAAGATGTACTATTGTATCAAATAGTTACATTGATTCCTTCCAGATGACAAAGTCGATAGACTTTGACACTAGTATCACCTATTAGTGTAACAACCGATGTAACTGCTTGATGGATCCGTAGAACGATGCTATGGTTCTAAGTTAGGTCGACTCCATTATGAATAAAATAAAAGAGAAAGTTGTTTAAAATAGGTGGTTTTCAATCAAAAATGGTGGAATGTTTTCAGTAGGGATGGCCAGAATCGGTTCCTGGTGGAACCGGTTTTCGAGTCTGAACGGATCCGGTTCTAGAAGATCCGGTTTCGGAACCGTTTTTTCGGATCCAGGTCTGGAACCGGTTCTTCGGATCCAGTTCTGGAACCGGATTTTCGGATCCAGGTCTGGAACCGATTCTGAAAACCGGATCTCCAAGAACCGGTTCCGCTGGAACCGAAACTTTGTGATCATCCCTACGCTAAACCCGAGCTGCTGGCAGACTGTAAACAGTGTGCTAGATGAAATGGTGGAAGCGACAGGCAGGCGCCCAGGCGGCGGCCGCTTGTCTCATTTGGCTAAATAAACTGGGTAACTGGCAAACTCATTGGCTAAACAGGCAAACTGGCCAACTCATTTGGCTAAACACCCACTGGTAGACCATTTTTTTTTCTGGAGGCACAAGCGGGTCTGGGCGGGGAGGGCACAAGCGCATGGTCCTCTTTGTAGTGTTTTGAAGGCGAACTTCGTGCCTCCTATACGGGTCTTTGGGGGCTTTCGGATCCAGGTCTGGAACCGGTTCCTAAGATTCGGTTTTGGAACCGGGTTTTCAGATCCAGATCTGAAACCGGTTCCTAAGATCCGGTTCTGGAACTGGGTTTTCGGATCTAGGTCCGGAACCGGTTCCAGAACCGGTTTTGAAAACTGGATCTCCGAGAACCCGCCGGAACCGGATCTTTGTGGTTATCCCTAGTTTTCAGTTGCACCACCTGTTAGGGCTCCACACTGGTAAGGTGCTGTATGTTAAATGAAGAAGCAAAGTTTCCAGTTGAGCAGGCTGTTCGAACGGAGCGTAAGCCCACGCAATAATGACAAAGGGGAGTGTGCACATTGTTGTATGACAGAACCTAGAAAACCTCGAATCTGATTCCCAACAATGCTGTATCGTTGGTATCCCCACGGGAACAGCCCGCAGAAATGACATGTTGCTTTTTTGTTTACCATAAGGTACGTTACCAGTGTAGAGTCCAAACGGTTGGCGCTATGAGGAAAAAATCCACTAGTTTAGATTGAAAACCATCTATTTCCAACAATGCCATGCCATTGGGAAGGGGACGACGGCTCCGAGCGCCGAAGTAAGGGGGCGCGCAAAATTCGGGAGGAATATGCATGTGCACATATATATAAAATGGAAGGGAAAAGTAATAAATGTGCTCAAAATCAAGGAAAAGCAGGGTTTATTTTTGAAAATTTTCTTACGCTTCGCGGCTGGTCTGTCGACCTCACTGATATGTATGGGGACGCCGTCGTACTCTCGCCCCGGGCGCTGATTTTCAACGGCATGATACTGATTTCCAATAACTTTCCATTTTTCGTATGTTTACTACTCATAACGGAGCTGGGCTATGGCTCCAGACTTTTGATAATCCTGTATGTGAATATATCTCGTCGGAGCTTGACCCAGCGATTATCAAGAGTCATCGGTGAATTGTATCATCCATATCGGTACGAAACAGCCTAGACTGGCTCGAAAAGCTTGAAAAGCATAATTCCACAGGGATTACAAGCGAAAGAGTATTTCCAAGATGACATCCGTAGTTTGCAGCCATAACTGTGTCTTATATCTAATAGTTGTAGTAGTGTTCTTTAATTTGATATAATGTTGTATAAAATTGTGTCTTAAGAGCATCTAAAATGATTGTAAAAAGTGCTTGCAGGATTACGAACTGGATGAAAACTGCCAAGATGAAGATGAAAGTGTTGAAGTGAAGAGTGCCCCAGCTTCAGTGGCCGAGTCGCAACCCGAAAGTACCTCGCATGTTTCCTCGACGACATCATACACTGCACCACCTGTGTCTTCGACGCCGACAGCAACTCATGTGTACAACATTCATCAGACCTCTGTTCATTCGTCATATGAACACTCTCCTATCAGTCCAGCCTCACATCAGCATTCCAGTAACGTACAGTCGATTCATAGAACCTTCGCGTCACAACCACACACCACCTCTCATAGTCACACATCGTCATCACAGGCACTCAACTATTCATCATCATCTTCATCATCATCACAGTCCATGATGAATGCTCATTCTCCTACGTCTCAGTACTCAGCAAATTCATCACCATCATCTTTAGTGGTCACAACACAAGCGCAACATGCGTACTCGTACAATAATCAGTCTTCAAACATTCATATGCATCATGCTTCATCAGTGTCCAAAGCAACTTCACAAACAGCCTATCACAGCCAACATTCGAGCGTCTCTTCCGCGTCACATAGTTCCATTTACAGCCCAGCAACACCGCAAAGCCTCCACGAGTCAGCACTACAAGTGGCGCATCAGCCAACCCAGGACCCGTGGGTACGACACAGGGAACACACTCAAGGCCATAGCTCAACTCCACGCTCTGGAATGATGTACCACGGGGCGCCTAACTTGGCTGGGCCACCTCGGTCGTTAGCCGAGCAGCTAAAGCAAGTGCTGGCGGAAAGGGAACGAAGATTGTCATCGGGGGAGCATCGAGATGCTGCTGAACCTGAGACCACGAAGACTGTTCCGCAAACTCTCGTCGAAGAAATACGTCAGGCAGTCAAAGAAGCTGATGCTCGGGGTAATTATTCTGTAGGATTTATCTTGTATGTAGTTTTCTTCTTTTTGCATTTATCAGTGTTCTTCGTCTGTTCTGTGTAAGGGGAAAGCTTGCAGTTTGCAGTTTGTTTGGGTCTTACTTTGCCTAACTTCCAGGATTTTGCACTAATAATATTTTTTTCTGCAATATTAACAAAAAGACAATACCAGACTTGAGTCAAATATTAGTTATGAGATTTATACCTATAAAAGTAATAATAAGAGGAATTAATTGGCATTTTACTATCATATAGTTTCTCACTTTTTAGTTGTAAACTAAAAAAGTTGACTTTCATAAATATTTTACTATAAATAAGTTATACGAGGGTACGTCAAAAACAGATTTTACTCACTCTTTCCCATTCATTCAGCGCGTAGAACTAAATTCAAAGGGTGACAGAATGATACAAGCTGTGGAATATGGAACCACGATCTACATGTTAGTGTTGCCAGACCTTTCTTTATTTTGTATCAGGTTTAGAATCTAATAATCTGTAGGTATTTTTGAAGTGCAACAGATTTGTCAGCGAACCTCGATTCAGGTTTAATTTCGGTTATTAGCGTATTCTAAAGAAATGTCAGTAAATAATTAATTAATTAGATGCAGGAAATGAAACTTCAGGGATATGAACTAGGTTCGCGATATATATATATATACAGGGGTGCCCACAAAGGGGGGCTATGACGCAAACTGCGTCATTCAAATATTTGGGGGGTTAAAAATCTATATATATATATATATATATATATGTTTGAAGGGGGTGTAAAAATTAATCGAAAATATTTTTTTCATGGAAGAACACCTACGGATAGACAATTGGGGGGGTGCGTCATGGACATAAGGGGGGCACCACTGGTATATATATATATATATATATATATATATATATGGGTGGGTGGGTGTGGTGGTAAAACAAACTAAACGAAATGTGAAGAAACAACTGATGGCAGCACGGCCATCCACGGAGTAAAGGATGTAGCTAAGCGATTAATGAAATGGGATGAATGAACTTGGGTATCCATCTCAAAGCCCAGATCTCAAGTTCATTGAACGTCGGTTGCGATCAAACTAATCCACCCACAGTCCATTATTGTTCACAGCTTTGCAGAAGAAATGAAAGGCAACACTTGACGATATTTATCGTAACCTGGTGGAAAATCTTCCTCGGCGGATAAAGCCTTTAATAGCGGTCAGTGGTTGAGCCTACCTGGTACTGATACCATACCATACCAGCTCCTGGGAAGCCATATTCCTGCGAGTGTTTGGTTATTAATGGCAATATGGTATAACAATAATAACGTCAAGCAATTAACTGATTATCTTCATTCTTTCTGTCATCATCGAGTACAGTGATAAAACTTCGGGAGTTTGCCGTGAAAACAAAGTATGCCTCTTGAACACTTGTTCTCGCAGCATAAACTATATAGCACTCGTGGCAAATCAAGATCTGACACATTTTCCAATACTGAGATGATAATCGTTGTCAAATTCATTTCTATTTCAGTATTCAATGCCTTAAAATGTCAACAAATCGAAATGAAATCGTGATATTCAGATTTACAGGATTTTGTACAAAAATATTAAAATTGAGTTTGCAGTGTAGTGTAATTATTAATTGCGATAGTTTTCATTCCACCAATTTTTCACTTTTTTTTAACCTTTCCACCAACCGATTTCAGCATTTTTTCCCACCAAATATGCTAGTCTTAGTAACTAGCAATAAGAAACGATGTTGAAATGACAATTTCTCGTAAATAGTTATAATGACAGGGAAACACTTACGATCGTTGTTTAAAACTGACATTTCATATGTTACAGTGCGTGTATTAATATGTACTGTTGCAAGCAAAACTGCATACCTCTCTCCTGTTTTGTTCTCATACAGCTTTTGGTAAGTTACAGGCAGTTAGCTTCGTTTTAGTCTAAAAAGAACTTTTTTAATGTTTCTGTTTATTCCCAAGTTTCAACGAAGGGAATATGTAGTTTTACTGGTGACTGTATGTGATGCAAACATTTTTTCCTACCTTGCGCTATTTGCGTAGAGGTTTTGGATGAAAGGGAAAGAGATAAGCTGTTTGTGTTACCCTCGTTGTTATGTAAGATTTGACTAAACGCCATCTTCGTCTTCTTATTGTGCTCCTGAAGTGAAAAGGGGCGCAGTGAGCCAAGTGTCTGAGAGCACGGGACTGATAACTGGCCAAGTCTGGCAACCAATTTCTCCTTCCGATGCAGCACCACCTTCCCCTTCCTCTGTCTCATCGTCGGGGTCCACCAGTTACAGGAGCGATGGCAAACCTGGTAAGTTATATTCCCATCCTACTGGTTCTTTTCACTACGCACAACACTGCTAAGGAGAAAAGTGCAGCGAAAACGAATTACTTTTCATATACAGGATGGGCCATAAGTCGCTTGACACTAACAGTTTTCCGTTTTCGATTGAGTAGAGTAGCGGGGAAAGATGTGATTTGTGAACAGTATGTTGTAAGAAGTGATTTTGTAATTAATTTAAGCCCTGTTATATTTGTACGAGGGTAAGTCGGAAAATAAAGTTTCCCGTGGCAGTTATAGACAGAGGTGTTTGTGTAAGTCATATAATATACTGCAAAAATAAAAAAAACAACTTACTTTATTTTTCGATATAAGAACCAAAGACGTTGATGCATTTATTCTGCTTTATAAGGTGTAAAAACCTCTCAGAAAAAAATACATGTTCTACATACGGAAAAGCTGCATCATGGGCATCTTCAGTTCATCGTTGGTTTCAAAGTGCCTTCCTCTGACATCCTTCTTCAGTGCCAGAAAGACATGGAAGTTACTGGTGAGTGAGGTCTCGCATTGTCGTACAAAGGAAGAAGGCCGGAAGTCATAAGACCCTGCGAATAGCACTTTTCAGTCTTGTCATTTTAAGCATTGATTGTAGCAACTTCTATATTTGTAGGCATGAGCTCATTCGTGGCTAAGCGGTTAGTGTACACGCCTTTGGCGTGGAACACCCGGGTTCGATTCCTGGCGGGAGCTCATGTGGTTCGGATTCCACGTTAATCAGTAGGTCGTCGTCGTTGTTGAAAGGAACGTTAAAATCAAATCATATATTTGCGGGCACAAAATGGGCCGCTTATCCGAACGTTCTGCTAACACAATCTGCAGGATCTTTGTTATAGTCGCCAAATGATGTATGAATAGCGCTCTAATTAAACCGTTGGAGAGGAAACTTATTTCCCAATTTCCCTTCGTAATTAAGTAACTGTGCAATGAGTAAAAAATTATTAAAAGGATGAACTTGTATTCGTACTTCAATTCAACAAAGGGTTTAAAAACAGACTGCATCTACAGTGGATCTTCCTAGACCAAGTAGGCCGAAATGTGCGACTACACAAGAAAAGCTTTTAATTATAACACAATGCTTTATGTATGACCAAATTATTTCGTTTACGTAATCTAGTAATAATTTCATAGTTTTCGTTAAATACATTTTTGTCAAGAGACTTATGGACCACCCTGTAAATTATTGTGATGAAAAATGTATGTGCTATGTTCCAATGCTTAGCACGCCTACGTTTTATATTAGGGTTAGACGTCCAAGGAAGCTCAGAACTGTTTGTGTTGATTCAGCATGGAATGCTTGACAGTATCCAAATATTAGAACCGATGAATAAACTTTTTAGCCGTTTACACTTAACAATCTGAAATACTTCTAAGAAGTTTCTTGTTGATAAACAAGTTAATTGTGGCGTCACACGTTTTGTGACGTACTGCGTAAGACCGAGGAATTTGTTTAAGAAACTGTTATTTAGATTATAGTATCCGAATACTATATTATAAGGTGTAGGGTTATAAGAAACTTATACATGAACCAACAAGTAAGTGTTAGGATTAGGGAAGAACTGACGGAAGAGAGTGCAATTGGAAGGGGAGTTCGACAAGGATGCTGCCTCTCGCCAACACTATTTAATGTCTATCTAGAAGAGATAATGAAAAAGAGTTTACATGATGATGATGGTATTTCGGTAGGAGGTAGAATGATTATATGCATAAGATTTGCAGATGATATGGCGCTTGTTGCAGAATCTGAAAAGAAAATCAATAAAATGTTAGAAAAAATGAGAAGGGGCTTTGAAGAATATGGGATGAAAATAAATGTTAGAAAGACAAAAAGCCATGGTGATTGGAACGAAGGGGTCTGTGTCAAATATAAAAGTAGGAAGGGAGAAAGTAGAACAAGTGGATAGTTTTCGATATCTGGGTAGTATACTTAGTAATAACATGAAGTGTGAACGTGAAATAAAAGCATGGATAGGAATGGCGAAAGAAGCTTTAGGAGGAAGAAAAGTCTGTTTTGTGGGACCTTGAATAAAGAGTTGAGAAAAAGACCATAAAATGCTTCGTGTGGAGTGTTGCACTGTATGGGGCGGAAACGTGGACATTACGTAAAGATGATGAAAATCGACTGGAAGCCTTCGAAATGTGGGTGTGGAGAAGAATGGAAAGAATTAGTTGGGTCGAGCGGAAAACGAATGAGAGAGTGTTAGAAATGGTGGGTGAGAAAAGAACACTTTTAGATATTGTTAGGAAGAGGAAGAGAAACTGGTTGGGACATTGCCTAAGAAGAGATTGTATCATGAGGGACGTCCTAGAGGGTATGGTGGTGGGAAAGAGAGGGAGGGGGCGAAGGAGACTACAATTAATGGATGATATAAAAACAGAAAGATCATACGCGAAGACGAAGAAGTTAGCGGAGGACCGTGGAGCATGGAAGCTTCTCAGCTGCGGCAAGTGACCTGCCAATAAAGGCAGAATACCTATGATGATGATCCGAATTCTATGCTGTTGCTCTACTTTCGCCGTTAGATCGATATTAATACATGCTATAGTTTCAAAACTGTGCTTTGTTTAAAAGAAATAAATAAAATTTAAAAAAAAAAGTAATGAAAGTAATTTTTTGGACGCCGTAGTTTTTAAAAAAAAGTTTAGTGAAACCAACTTTTCGGCTCCGTAGTTCCTTTAAGAAAGTGAGACCGCGGTAGCTCAGTGGTAGAGCGTTCACCTCTTGTGCGTGGGGTCCTTGGTTCGATCCTAGCTTGCGCCAAGTGAACTTGGTGGTGAACAAACACCATGTGCGTGGGTTTCCTCGGGGTTCTTTTCCGTTTTCTCTCACTTTCTTCATTCCATCGTTTAATTTATATCTCATCATCACCATCTCCTTTAACCTAGCTGGCGTAATCGCGGGACGTAAAACTCAAAGATTTCCTTTAAAAAAAAAAAGTTGGTGAAATCAACTTTTCGGCTGGCGTAGTTAGTAATCGCTCCCTCAACAGACCCATGATGATCAGTATTTGTTTCCTTATTTGAATGTGTGTGTGTACTATCACATAGCATGTGCGCCGATTGGTATTCGCCCTGTATATTAATTTTTGCAGTTTTGGAAAAAATTAAACTCAACCACTAGTTTTAAAGAAATTTTAAGGCTTTGTTGAAATGCGCTGCTTCTAACACATCAAAGGCATAGCTACTAATTAGAAATTAAAACGTCTTCTATGTAATAATATAAAGAATCAGTGACTTTTGTATTAGTTATTGCGGGAAGGATATATGAAAAACTATACGAGTAGCATAAAGTTTGTTCGTTGTTAAGAGTGGGGTTCTTTTGCACATTTCTGCCTTTAACACTTGTGCACATTTCCTTAATGGCTTGCTTTGGAAAGAAAACAATCAGTTCGTAGCTTACTCACATTCGTATCTGCGTCTGTTGCCTTTTTCTCCTTCTAACTAATGTAGTTTGAAATTCGTGATGAATGCTTTCGATTAATTTTGTCTGAATCAAGTCTTTTTCAAGTGCAACTTATTCTATGCAGAATTAAACATTTACTTTCTCTTCAGCTGTGTCGAGCCAGGATAATATTGACTATACTCATCCCTCGTTTTAACGGATAAGCGAGAGGAAGTTCCGACAATAAGTGTGCAAGCTAATATCCACAATTAACATTACGAAGGAAAAACGATTAACAAAAAGGATTTTGTTTTTTGGGGTATTTTTTAGACTTTCAGTCAAGCAGCTACTGCATCGTCACTATTTATCCTAGGATCATGGTTCATACCTCATTCTCTTCAGAATAGAGCAGGCTTTCAAATGGTACCACTTACATGCCTACACCATATACCAGGAGAGGGAAAAATGATGTCAAAGGGGAAATTTCGGGGATTTTTTGGTCACACTTTGGGCCCATCTGGAACGGCCCTGTGTGAACGTAGAGATTTCAATAAAAATCTGATAAATACTACTCGGTAGACTGAATGTGTGTACCAAATTTCAAGCTTCTATCTTAAATAGCAAGGGCGGGAAAATTTTTATCAAGAATCCCCACAATGCCCCAGATTACCGTAAAAGACCCTGATCTCAGGTTAAAAAAAAAAAAAAAAAAAATCCTGAGACATCCATATTCATCCTAGAATCATGGTTTGCGTATCATTCTCTTCAGAATAGAACTGCCTTTCAGACAGTACCATTCACATTTCTCCATCATATATCTAAGGCGGGAAAATCCCGAAGAAAGGGATTTTTTGGTTAAAATATCCCCTTTCTCAACTTTTTGCCCCTCTGGACCTTCCCCCTTCCCGTTTTAACGCAGAGATCTAAAAAAAATCTAATAAATACTACTTGGTGGATTGAATGTTTGTGCAAAATTTCAATCTTCTAGGTGCAAAAGTAAGTCCGCCAAAAAAAATATATACCCCATATTCCCGTATAAAGAAGGATAGTGGGTAAAAATTCCCTGAGACATCCGTAATTACCCTAGGATCATGGTTCGCCCATCTTTCTCTTCAGAATAGAACTGCCTTTCAGACGGTACCATTCACGCATCATGTATCTGAGGCACAAAAATAGCGAAAAAGGGAGTTTTGGGTTTAAAAGTTTTTTTTTTTTTTTTAAACCTTTTTGCCCCTCTGGAGCCCCCTTGTGAGAAATCTGGGAAAAAAAATCTGATAAATACTACTCGGTGGACTGAATGTTTGTGCAAAATTTCAATCTTCTAGGTGCAAAAGTAAGCCCGCCAAAAAATAATGAAAATAGACTAACAAAATAAAATATATTGTTTAAAGTTATGACGTCATCACCTATGTCTCGACGCAGGAAGGTGTGAAACCATACGTAACGTGTTCTACAATGCCTCTAGACCAGTAGTGTAATGCTAAAATTTTTATTAAATATACGCTCGATCGTTTCCAAAAGTATCACGTATACGCAAGACTTTTGGCGTATACGCACCCCAATATACACTCATTCTTACGTAAATTTAAGGTGAGTATACGCTGAACTATAAAAATTTGAGGTGGGTATACGCCGTATACTCCCGTATACGCCCCATTACATCCCTGCTCTAGACTTAAAAAACAAAAGAAACGAAAAAAAAAAAGCTCAAATAGGAGGGTTATAACGCAAAGTACCATAAAACACCCATATGGTACAAGATCCTAAAAGGGTTAATAGTGTGCTGTAATTTTAATCAAGCACACTATCCAACCTGACAATGTAAAATACCTGTGCCCTGTAAATATTGTAAAGTTCTGCTTAATGCAAGTAGGTGGAGCAAATCATACACACGGGAATTGTTTTCTCCAATTACCAACTTTATTGCAAAATTTCCTGTTCAGTATAATACAGTATAAACATAAAAAGTATAAACTTATGAAATAACTAGGATAAATAGGTGCCCCAAGGCACAGGCAGCCTACGGAAGGATCCTCACCACAGAGTTCTACGCAAACTAAGTGGAGTGGATTTAGGATTCTCAGTGCTCCACGCAGGGCCGCGATGGCTCAGTGGTAAAGCGTTCACCTCTGGGTCCTTGGTTTCGGTTCCAGCTCGCACCAAGGGAACTTTGTGGTGGATAAACACCGTGTGCGTAGGTTTTCTCGCGGTTCTCCCACTTTCTTCATTCTTGCATTTCATTCATTTCTCATCATCACAGTTTCCTTTAGCCTAATCGGCATAACCGTGAGACGTAAAACTAAGATTTCATTTCAATCCTCCACGCAAGCAGAGATAGGTTAGAAAGCCACAAAGGTCCACGCAAGCTGGGTGGCTGAGGTTAGGAATCCTACAATGCTCCAGGCAAGCAGAATAGAGTGAATAGGAGGCCTTATAATTCCGAGCAAGCTAAAAGACTTGGGTTAGGTACCTCTCAAAACTCCAGGCAAGCTGAGAGAGGAGAGTTGACCAGCCAACCAGATGTGGAGGTGGTCCTGGTTTTATAGCTGCCCCAGTGTGGTGGTGACGCTGATGTTCCTTCTTCGTCCCATGGCTAGTGGTATCGCTGATGTTCCTTCTTCGTCCCATGGCTAGTAGTATCGCTGATGTTCCTTCTTCGTCCCATGGCTAGTGGTATCGCTGATGTTCCTTCTTCGTCCCATGGCTAGTGGTATCGCTGATGTTCCTTCTTCGTCCTATGGCTAGTGGTATCGCTGATGTTCCTTCTTCGTCCCATGGCTAGTGGTATCGCTGATGTTCCTTCTTCGTCCCATGGCTAGTGGTATCGCTGATGTTCCTTCTTCGTCCCATGGCTAGTGGTATCGCTGATGTTCCTTCTTCGTCCCATGGCTAGTAGTATCGCTGATGTTCCTTCTTCGTCCCATGGCTAGTGGTATCGCTGATGTTCCTTCTTCGTCCCATGGCTAGTAGTATCGCTGATGTTCCTTCTTCGTCCCATGGCTAGTGGTATCGCTGATGTTCCTTCTTCGTCCCATGGCTAGTAGTATCGCTGATATTCCTTCTTCGTCCCATGGCTAGTAGTATCGCTGTTGTTCCTTCTTCGTCCCATGGCTAGTGGTATCGCTGATGTTCCTTCTTCGTCCCATGGCTAGTGGTATCGCTGATGTTCCTGTCGGGTGCCACTAGTAGTTCGTAGTATCATCGCACGAGGTTGACGTTTATAAATGCAAGCATGTGTTGATTGTTTGTAAACAGAGCTATATATGGGATATTACAATATACATTCTAATACAGTAGTTTCAGCACTTTTAGTCTACCAACAAACGGACAGCTCCTGAAACGGTAGCTCGTGACCAGTGTTGCCACAGAAAAGGGAAGTCCGTAAGATCGAGGGATGAGTATATATTAAAAAAATATCCTTTAGTATCTCAACATAAATGTAGAATATTTGTGAGGAGAAAAACTAAATTTTAAAAATCAAATTTTGAAGTCAAAACTGTTTATATTCTTTAAATGTGGTGTAGTCTGTATTTATATTCTTCAAGTGAGGTATAGTAGTTTGTGCAGATAAAACAGTATTTGAAAATCAAGTCAAGTGGTTGATACGAGTGTTTACCAACATATTATAATTTTTTTAAGAGTATTGCAAAATCTTTTAAAAAATAGTAGTGAAATTATTTGTATGGTACACCATATTTCTTGTTCTGAAAATTATATATATATATATATATATATATATATATATATATATATATATATATATATATATATATATACGAAGCTGGAAAGATGGTAACTGGGATCCCGGCTTCTGATTTTCAGGCCATTTGAATTAGCAGTAGTACAATCAGACTTCTGAGTTTGTTACGTACTCTTCAAACCAAGCATTTTATGGTAATAGTTTTGTAGAGGCAATCCACTAAAGTATAGATATTTTGATTAAGGATTTAATTTTCTGCTAATTTCGCAACATTGTTCTATACACTCTAGTACATACTGCAAGTAAAATAATGTGTATTTTAAAAACTGGAATGTTTCTGTAGTTCTGGTACTTAATTTATATTGTGTAATGTTTTGCAATGAAATAATGTCTCTATGTTTTGTGAGCAGATAGCCACGAAGTATGGTCGCCGCCTCATCCGCAAGATATCTCCTCCTCGTCCACTCCGTCATCCACTGAGAAGAAGCCTTCCCATTTCTGGCAGTCCGCTCCAGTTGCCGACTGGTCCAAAGAACAGGTAATTGTACAGTATTTTCGGCGTATAGGATACAGTCAAAACTTTAAAAAAATACACATATCTTGATTGAAGAAGCGTAAGGGAACGCTTAAGAATCGCGGTAAAATTAGTCATTTTTCAGTTTTATACTCATTATCAACTAGGAATGCAATGGATATACCCGATTGCAATGAAATGAGCTGAGCGAGCTTAAACTACGTAATCAGGAAGCGTTTTTCGGTGATTATTCCTCGATGGTACATCGGATTTTTGATTTCGACCTATGTTGTCACTCAGCACGACATACTCTATCAGCGTGCTAAGTTTGGTTGAGATCGGCCAAACGGTCTAGGAGGAAGCGTTTTTCGGTGATTATTCCTCGATGGTACATCGGATTTTTGATTTCGACCTATGTTGTCACTCAGCACGACATACTCTATCAGCGTGCTAAGTTTGGTTGAGATCGGCCAAACGGTCTAGGAGTAAGCGTTTTTCGGTGATTATTCCTCGATGGTACATCGGATTTTTGATTTCGACCTATGTTGTCACTCAGCACGACATACTCTATCAGCGTGCTAAGTTTGGTTGAGATCGGCCAAACGGTCTAGGAGTAAGCGTTTTTCGGTTATTATTCCTCGATGGTACATCGGATTTTTGATTCCGACCTATGTTGTCACTCAGCACGACATACTCTATCAGCGTGCTAAGTTTGGTTGAGATCGGCCAAACGGTCTAGGAGGAGTTCGCGGACAACCAAACGGCTAACCCGAGTATAAGAGCTTCGCTTCGCTCAGCTCAATAACACAAAGAACATACCGTGTACTCTGAATACTACTCCTGTTTAGGACTCATTACACGATGTTCAGTTCTCTCTGGAACTATTTTCAAGTGTAAGAATGATACAAGGCGAAATCTATTTGTGATTAGATTAGTATATTCTTTCAAACACCTGTAAATAGGAAAACTGGTACTAAATATTCTATAGTACACTCCTGTCAATTCTACTCGACACTTAGTATTTATACAAATTTATTGTCGTCACCTCTTTAACTGTTTCCTTATATCTGCGCTTGAAAGAAAACTGAAATATCATGTAGAACGATGGAAAAAGAAGTAAAGTTGGGGTGCAAGGTTTGTGAGTTTTATACTACCAGGATAAGTCATAAGTCGTGCAATATTCCACAGCCCAAACAGCAGACTCGTGCATGCACCGTGAGCGACTGTAAGTACAAGATCAAACTGGCCTAAGAGATTGTTTTTATATTAAAACTACAACGACCGCTCCTTAAAGAAAACTCTTGAACTCATTTTAATCTTTTTCTCTCAGCTTCATCGTCTGAACTCTCGAAGTATAGCCTGTCAAATGACAAACTCAGAAAAGATCAAAATACTTGTTAGCTTCTATTATACTTATTATTATTTTGAACACAGTCCAAAGATTTTAAATCTCATTCCAGCAGGGCACTTAAATCTGATTCCAATGGGTTAATAATGTTGGAGAATTCCTGAAATGGATCCCAAGTGATAAACTGCAGTGTTTTGTATACTATAACGCCTTAGCCGCACTGAAAAAGCACTTATCACGAGATAAGCAAAGTCAAGCAACTCCGGATCTGGTCAGAGATTGAACGGTCGTACTCTCGAAGTGCCATTGGCCTTCATTTAGCGTCGTGAGGACAATCGAGAAGTTACTTGAAAGAAAGAAGTAGCAAACTCTGGTCTAGAAAGCCAAAATAGAAATAACACAAAGACTCTGTCTAAACCACAATGCTTTTATTAAAGTATCAATGTGTAGCAGTTTCGCTATCTAACTTTGTATAATTTCTATTTTGAATTACTATACCAAAGGTAACATGAACCCCATAGTTAATAGAAAGCCAGCGTTATCGGCTAAAGGAGATGATGACTGCCACGAGCTGGCTGATACGCCCTGACCAAGGGTGCCGATTTCTCTGGAACTTTTTGGGGGGGAGGGGGGACATTCAGATGTGTGTTTGGTTGCAGATGGCATATATGAGGATTTTGAGACAAATTAAATTCAAATTATGCCAAATATTGTATATTCGTGTATACAATGCGGGACCCAGATGAGATTTGGGGGTCCCGGACTCCCCTAGCTTCCCTCCCGGGATCGGCGCCCTTTGCCCTGACCCCTAAGAGCTATTGCCCTAGTTTAGTTTAGTTAATTTTAGTTTTATAAAATGTCCAATATAGATGTATATATTCTTCCGACAGGTGTGTCAGTGGCTGTTAGCCCTAGGTCTGGAGCAGCACATTCCTCGTTTCCTCGAGCAACACATCGGAGGCATGGAGCTCCTGCAGTTGGAGTCTCGAGAGTTGAAGGTGCTCGGTGTGAATGGAGAAGACAAGAACCGTCTGAAGAGAAAGCTAAAGGAGCTGAGGGTGCAGGTGGAGAAGGAGAAGAAGCAGCAGGAGAAGGAAAGGAAAGAAAAGGAGAGACTGCAGAGGAAAGCAGAGAAACTCGCCGAGAAAGCCAGCAAAAAGAAGTAAATCTGTTCCGCAGGTAGCTTTCTTTACATCTAGTCAACAAGTTCCTGTCACGTGAATACAGTGAAACTTTCTTTCTTTTTTTCTCCCGGCAAAAATACATGGTAACCGAAAACGTTCTTGCCGATCTACACAATACAAGTAATTTCCGTCGGTAGCCAACGTTCCTGTAGCTGCACAATACCCTATTGATAAAACTTGGCGGTCGTGGATGCAAAGAAATCCGTGAATGCCTTCCGCAGGTCTCCCTCATTTGCGAAGGATTCCTCACGGAGGTGGTTGTCGAGGAAACAAAATAGTGGTAATTTGGTGGCGCAAGGTCCGAGGAATATGGTGCATGGCACAGTTTTTTCAGCCAAGTTACTGAAGGGTCTCCTAGGTTCTCACTGCCACTTATGGCTTGTCATTGTCGTGCAGGAACACCCATTTGCGATTCACAAAAGCGACTCTTGCCGCAATGCACGGTGCACTATTTGCAACGGCTGAGAGTAAAAGTCAGCAGCAAATGGTTTAGCCAAGTGTAAAGAGCTCTTAATGCACCACATACCGACTGTTCTACCATACAAAGGGTGCAACCTTTCGTGGTTGCAGAGGTAATCTTGAGATATAAGGAACAGGATCTGGCAACCAATGTCTAGTATGCTTGAAATGTCATAGAGGACCCACTTTTCGTCAAATGAGCAAGGACAAACAAGCTGTCGCTCGTTGTGTCTTGTTGGCTGCCGACGGTATGTCGGGTACTCATTTTCTTAATTTATATGAGTTCCCTATCCCATGCAACTGCAGTCTGTTACAGTGAAATATAGAACCTTTCTATAAGCTCGTCACACGTTAGAGCACTGTTTTCCTCGAAGGCTGCTTTTAGTGCCTCGTCATTCAATACATGCGGTCGTCCACTACGGAGTTTGTCCGAAAGGCTCACATTTCCCGAACGGAATTTCTGAAACAAATGCCTGGCGGTGTTGTTCGTTCGTCGTGGCATTCTCCCAAATCCCTGGCATATACGGCAACTTGATGCGGCAGCTTACTTTAAAGTCATACAACAAACACACACGAACTATCTGCTTCGATACCTCCATTTCTCTTCGACACTGGACGACCTATGACTATTGACTACTGTGCGCAACGTGCCTGTATTACTGAAGATCGGTGGTCAGACTAACTCCCGATCGCTTCGCGGGCACATGTGTCATTTCATTTCCTCTCTGTAAGCGCATGATTAATGGGACGTCAAAAAACGGCAAGAACTCTTTTGGTTGCCTTATATATATATCTATTTGGTCTAGGAATTAATTCGTGCGGGTGGACAAGAGATGGCGCAACGAACAGAGCGTCCTACAGTTCCGTGTATCCACACATGTGTTGCAAACCCCTGTCATCGCGTATCGTTCGTAGTATAGGGCAGTGGATTAAAGCGTCAACAACACCAGTTTGTAGTTAAGTGAACATGGCGCAATTTGTGCCTGATAAAGTGTTTTTGCGGGGTGTCCTGCTGCATTACTTTAACATGCAGAAAAGTGCGACTGAAAGTCATCGTATTTTGGTGGAAGTGTATGGTGACCATGCTCTAGCTGAGCGAACGTGTCAGAAGTGGTTCGCACGGTTTAGAAGTGGTGATTTCGGCTTGGCAGACCAAGAGCGAGCTGGACAGCCAAAAAAATTTCAAGACGAAGAATTGACAGCATTGCTCGAGCAGGATTCGTGTCAAACGCAGGAACAACTTGCAGCAGCATTACGCGTTGATCAAACAACAGTCTCCAAACGCTTGAAAGCCATGGGAATGATTCAAAAGATGTCACATTGGGTTCCACATGAATTGAAAGACAGAGACGTTGAAAGACGAAAAACCATTTGCGAATTGCTGCTTCAACGACAGAGCAGAAAGGGGTTTCTGCATCGAATTATTACGGGTGATGAGAAATGGATCCATTACGAGAACCCTAAACGAAAAAAGGCCTGGGTGAAACCAGGTGAACCAGGTCCATCACAACCAAAACGAGATATTCACTGTGCAAAGGTTATGCTGTGCATATGGTGGAATATGAAAGATGTGGTGTACTGTGAGCTGCTGCAACCGGGTGAAACTATGAATGGAGAACGTTATCGACGACAATTAATGCATTTGAAGCAAGCTCTGGCCAGAACACGACCAGAATGGGAGAACAGACATGATAAACTTATTGTTCAACATGATAACGCTCGCCCACATGTCGCAAAACCGGTCAAAACCTATTTAGAAAATGTCGGATGGGAAGTTTTACCCCACCCGCCGTATTCAACAGACGTTGCTCCTTCGGACTACTACTTGTTCGATTGCATGAACAACGATTTGATTGGACAGCGGTTTACTTCTTCAGAAGATATCGAAACATGGGTCTCTGACTGGATCGCTTCCAAGGATGAGGACTTCTTTCGCCACGGAATCCGTACATTGCCTGACAGATGGGCGAAAGTGGTGGCTAGCGATGGACAATATTTTTCTTAAGGTATTTATGTATTTTGTGTTTGTACTACAGCTTCAATGTGTGCGTACCAACCGCACGAATTAATTCCTAGACCAAATACATTATGCGGAAATTAACGCTACCAAACTCTAGGGTTTGATTCATCACATCAAATGAAAGAAAAATAAGTTGTAATAAACATGGTTCGAAAAACACCTCATTTCAGTTATTAACAGCCAAAAATGTGAAAATCATGTTTTGAAACATCACAGTCTGAAAACTAGGGACCTACCAGGGGTCCGTAGTTCGATCCCACTCCACGTGAGCTCGTGATTTTTCACATGGTTCTTCCTGTTTCATTTCACACTTTCTCTTCACCAATTCTTTCATTAATCACCCGTGTTCTTTGCCTAAAAGCATGTGATAAGTAAAACAAGAAATTTTATTTCACGAAGGAAGTAATAAATCGGGATAGTACATATTATATTTGCGTTCTGCAGTACATTTTTCTCTGTCTCGCACATAATCTTCTGACTTCTTTACCTCTTTCAATACAGTCTTAACCGTCTTCTTTCTAGTGCCCCTCTTCCTCTTGTTCCTTTCACCTGTGTCTCTTCCCTTTATGATTGTTATTTCATATGGTGTGACCACACACTCAATCTTTATATTGCAGCCTTTCCGGTACTTCCTTGAAATCTCAGCTTAACGCTGCCTCATATTCTATCATTTTCGATTTTGTCCGTCTTGGTGACACCACACATCAATCTTAGGGTTTTCTTTCCAATTACAGCCAGTGTCTTTATGATTCTATGTTTCTGCTCCAAAGAACATTGCGGATCTCACGAAGGGCTTCTAGGCTCGTTGTTTTACTCGCAAAGAAGACTTTATATCTTCCATCCTGTCGTCATTCTATGACCTATATCAGTATCCAAACTTCCATCTTTCGATTTGAATGGAGATTTTGAAATGTATCTGCCTCGAAAGGTTTTGTACTTTGCTTCACGTCGGGCCTGGGAGGGGGGGGGGGGCACGGTGGCTCAGTCGTAGAGCGCTTACCTTTGGTTCGTGGGGTCTTTAGTTCGATCCCCGGCCAAATAAGATTATGGTGGACAAAATCTTGTCCGTGGGTTTTCTCACAGATTCATTCCAGCAATTCTTCTATCATCATTCACTTGCTTTAATCATTGTCTCCCTTAGCCTAACAGGCACAATCGTGGGACGTTAAACTGTAAGATTCAATTTTGCTTCACTTTCTTCTGAAGAATAAATATATTGTTTTCTTCGTACCAATTTTTAATCTTGTTGCTATAACTTCTCTAAACATGTCCTCCATTCGCGTTCGCAACCACAGGTTCTGTTAACGCTTTAGTTCTGGTGCGAGGTGTTATGAACACCCTACATCTTTAAAAAAAAATAACTGTCCAGACTGATTAAGTTTATTTAGCCACCTAGAGAGAATTATATCTTAATTGTTGTCATTTTTAATTGTTACGTAATAGAAGTACACTAGTTAACAGTTACTCAGTTTTTTTAAACTATTCAGCTATATAAAATTGACATATATATATATATATATATATATATATATATATATATATATATTTTTTCTTTCATAGGTTGTTCAATTCCTTCGACTAAATATAGAGAGAAATAAAATCTAGAAGAAAAGGAGAACTACTTAAAAAGTTTGTTCATCGAACAATACATGCCAAAGTGTTATTCAGTGAATGGTGTTCACCATTTTATCAGTGATATATATATATACATAGAAGTGATATACGTTCGTGTGTATATATAATCTTGTTCATGCCAGTGCAGTGTTCTTGCCGACTAATGGAATAACATTATTTTGGTGCATCCGTTCAGTTGTTGCAGTGTCACAAAAAAGCAGCTCGGAAACTTTTTTTTTTTAAGTGGAGGAGACGTCGCCGAACCCCGCCTCGTCTCCCCGTTGACCATGACCAATAACATTTATCCAACAGGGTAGCTGCAGTGGGGGAAAAAGAGGTTGGTCTTTGGAAACCACCCAAGCCCAGAAGAGTCACACATTGATGTTTTATAAGCATTTGCTGAAGTACATACTTCTTTTTAGAAGTAACTTATAAAAGTAGTGTGCATTAAAGCACAATCTGTGTTTTTATAGTATTTTATTGCGAGGAAAAAAAAAATCAGGTAAGTTTTTCCTTCGTTTGGCGTTTTGCATAAAAATTGAGTCAAGCTAATGGCAAAGAGTCTGCTGCATAAAGGCCGTTACAATTAAGTAATACAAATGATCGAGTTTAATCAGTAATTAACAGTTTTAATTAAGTGAATTATGCTGAATGAATGTCATGCCAGTAAACATTATAAGTTCTCTGTAGATTCTTTAAAAAAAAATTCTCACATCTAATTTAAGCTGCTGGCAGCTTTTTTTTTTTTTTATGTTGTTATTACTTTCACTATAAGTAAAATAAATACTTAATGAATTATTTGGTTCAACATTGTATGTATGCTTATTTTATAATGAACCAAAACTATTTTGCTTGTTCAGATGGTGAAAGAACATTAACCTTCCATAATTTTTACAGATAATGGACACATTATTAAACATACCCTGAATTTCTGTAAAATGTGTGATTTATGTTAGACTACAGAATTTAATACGATGCATATTGAATATTTATATTTAAAAAAAAAAAAAAAAAAAAACACACACACACACACACACACAAAAGCACCCAGAATTGTCTAATTTTGCACGTTTCGGCAAAAAGTTTGCCTTCGTTTAAAAAAAAAGTCGGTGGAATTACGTCCCTGTGCTTACCGTTTTCCAAATAGAATTACTTTTCTTAGCCCAGTAGTCTGTCAGAAAATTAACTTCTTGCCTCTTCGTGAGCACTAGATGGTATTCTGTGTAGCTGACTAATAATAATTAAGGTTGGGTTCACGCCCATACAAATTCAAGAGTTACCATTTATTCATTTTTTTTTTTTTTTTTACTAATTTCCTTATACAATTTTGACAACGTTTATATTCGGTGATTTTTTTCATAATGTTTAGCTAGAACATATCAAGTATTGTTATTGACAATTATTCAACAATTAATACACGATAATTAATCGTACTTTTTAACTGTACTTATGTTTGTGCCGTCTTCGTTGCAGTGTACGCTGTAACTATTGTTTTTATCTCATTGAATTCTACTTTGGGGGCCGCGGTGGCTCAGTGGTAGAGCGTTCACATCTGGTGCAAGAGGTCCTTGGTTCGATGCCAGCTCGTGGAAAGTGAGTTTTGTGGTAGACAATCACCGTGTGCATGGGTTTTCTCGGGGTTCACCCGTTTTCTCCCACTGTCTTCATTCCATCATTTCATTCATTTCTCATCATCACCGTCTCCATTAGCCTAACCGGCATAAGCGTGGGACGTAATGAAATTTCATTTCATTTCCTATTTATAAACGGCAAACGTCTTAGTGCGCCATGCTAGTAGATGTCACTAGCTTGTAATTGCAATTTGCCAATTTAAAACTATTGGGACGAATTAAATGCAGCTTTGTTTTAATTTAATTCTTTTGCTGCTTATTATGACAGACTCAAAAAATTAATAATATTTAGCAAAATCTTAACCTAGGGTGTACAGCAGCCCCAATGTTGGGGCGCAACAATTAATTTTTTCTAAAACATAAAATCCTGCATATTGCAGAAATTCATGTTGAGTGCAATAATGTGGCCATTTACTTTTTTTTAAGAAAAAAAAAATAGTTTTTAAGCTTCCTAACTGACAGGTTCAGAACATAAATCCCATTGGAAACTGCGAAATAATTATCTAACGCTGGTACTCCTTGTCCTAAATAATAGCGAATACTAAGTTAAAAGTAACAGATGTAACAATTGACATAGAGAAATTTGAATAAGGGATGTATGTTAGATTTCCAGTTTCAGGCCATGTACTATATAAACAGTATTATATCTATATGTTAAAATAAATAACATGTTTGTAAGTAGTAACAGTTGGTCCTTAGTACAGATAAGATTTGTACAATTTTACTAATACTGTATCTTAAAGTATTTGATATATATATATATATATATAGCCTATAATTTTCAATGGATGTAAAAATTGACTTTATTCAGCTTGGTGGCAGTAAGGTACATTTTAAAATATTTTTTCATTACTGATCGCCGCTTAACAAATTGTCGCGAAATATACTGTTTCTTTTGTATAATGCTTCGAAAATTGACGTTTTTCTCTGTTATTTAAAGTTCGAAACATTATGCTGATGAGTAGTTTTTAAGTAAAAAAAAAAAAACTAAACTGTTTTTTGTATTAAATTAGAATTTTCTAATAACCATAGTGCAGCTAGTGCATTGGTATTTTTTTGAAAGTAAATTTTGAAAAAAAAAAATTAAAGTAAAAGACTGAAAGGAGAACAAATTAGTAGATTTGTATGTGAAGGTTATTTTGTGAAAACAGGTATCACATGTGAACAATGGCAAGCAACTTCCTTCATTTAACTTATCTTTTCTCTAGATACTTGTTGATTGTTTTGTTCTATTTATATATATATATATATATTTAAAACAAGCATATAGGGTTTCTTGTGTTATCTGTCTGTTTTCTGATATATTTCTTCTATAGTTGTTTTTTTTTTTTGGCAAAAAAATTTATTTTTTAGCTGCCTTGTAAAAAAAAGGAGGTTGTTCCTAATACTGTATCTTGTAGGTATGTTCACGCATAATTTCGACATAGGTATACTGATCTTAACCATTCTTTTTGTTCACGCATAACTTCGACATAAGTACACCAATCTTGATCATTCTTTTGTTCACGCATAACTTCGACATAGGTACACCAATCTTGATCATTCTTTTGTTCACACAACCGATATAGGTGCACCGATCTTGGTTCACTTTTGTTCACACATAACTTCGATATAGGTGCACTGATTTTGGTCTCTTTTTTTGTTCACGCATAATTCGACATAGGTGCACCGATCTTGATCATTCTATTTTGTTTGTTTGAAAGAATATATTTCTCTGGTGATCCCAGATAAATTTCATGAGGATAGTATAGTCTTCCGAGCTAGACCATGAAACATCTGAGCACGGGAATCAAAATACGTAATCTGTCCAATAAATACGCGAACTGATGTCATAAATACTATATTTTACAACATTAGGGTACATCAATCTTATCCCTTTCAAAATACTCCCCATTTGTAGCAATACACTTATTTGTAGCAATTCTCGTGTCTATTGATAGAAAACATCCCTAAAAGTCTTCAGAAGTCAGGCTCTTCAAACGCCTTGTCGTTTCACGTTTTCGTGTGCATAGATGATTTTCCTAAATTCATTTGATCAGCAGTCATCCAGATAGTTAATTGACGATCGGAAAACACAAGAGATCGTACGCGTTCAATATTGTCTTTAACACAGGGGGTCGATGGTCGTCCTGGCTGTGCGTCATCCTTCCAGTCTTCACGGCCCTCACGGAAACTCTTGATCCACTTGAAAAGAGCTGTTTTCTTCAGTGCATTACTTGTATTTTCATAAACAACCCTCAATATTTCATTAATTTCCTGAGAGCTTAAAAATTGATGTTGATTCGTTGTTCCATCTGTCCATTAATATCCGTCGTCGACACGAACGAAAACATGACACCACAAAATCAATGGCACCTCTAGCTGTACGCTCGCCTGGACGGTCTGGCGGTTACTGCCGCTCCAGTGGGTCCTCTGCCAACAGAGCAGCAAATCCGCATGGCCTAACTTCAACTCAAGGTCACCCTACTAGCTCAGTTCGCGTATTTATTGGACAGACCACGTATTTCTGTTTTAGCTAGCAGAATCGTCATATATTTTTCCAGCTTCTTCATAGCAATGATATTTATCAAGATTGTCACTTTGTTCCATTCTGTTCCGATTTTTTGACTACACTTCGAAGCTTTTTTGTCAGTACAGTACCTGGTTTATGGAAGAACATGTGGAATATTTTAACCAGATGTTATTTTATGGTTTAAGCATGTATTTGTTTATAAGTCCGGAACAAAATATGTTCACACTTTTAACTAAAGACGCTCTATATTGTGTGTTAGTGCTGAACTTAATCATAAGGTTAGTACATATTACAAAAAAGGTAAAGATTTCCTGCATCTGTACAATTACTGAAGATGGTCAAAGTGATTGTTGTTGGCGGCTAAACATATGTCACAACCGCGACCGGATGCTTGAGCTACGTTGATCAAAATGGGAATTTTGCTGCTGTTACCATGCGTGTCAAACTTTTAATTGTCCAACGCGTACGACGTTCTGTTTGAAAGTTAAGCTTCCACCGACGTTTAACTCGATCGAAATTTTCAGACTTAAAATATCACTGTAAAATGAGTTTCCGTTCTTCAGGTGTCTAAGCGGGCCACATTCTTTCACTATAATACATACATCACATGCTACAGTCATAGGAGTGCGACATGTGTGGAAGAAATGCCATTCTAAATAGTATTTCAATTCAGTTTCTAAAGCAATACGCAGATTACATGTATCATTTTTCTTTCTTTACGGAATGTATGTATAATTGGCATAAAGGAATCCCCAACGATCGTGGAAAATAAATTACTCATAAGCAAATGGTGGAGACATTGTAAGAAAATGCATTACGAGAGTTAAATAAATCATCACAGAGATAGGGAAAGAAGCAGCAAGAAAAGAAAGAAAGAAAAAAAAAAGGAGAAAGCTGTGAAGCATTTATTTCAACATAGCTACCAACTAGACGCTTCACATCAACTTTTGTCTTCAGTTCTCCCATGTCTGTCTGATGAACTGTTCAGTGAAGGAATGTATAGTGATTTTTTTTTAAGTGTTTTGTGATAAGGTTCTCAGTATTTTCTGCTAAGAAATATCTTGAATAGTCTACTTAAGTGATTCCTTCTTGCTGATTATTCTTTTTTAAAACGTTCCACTAGTTAATGGTTGGTTGGAAGTTAACATCCTCGTGGAGTATCGAAAATGAGTGTCACAGAATTAAACAGTCGAAAGTAGTGAAGTTTTCTTTCAGAAACCTGTTTATTTGTGTAGATTTAGTTACTTGTTACTTTCTGTTCTGTCGTCAAGAAAATGTCACACCCTTCATGTAGACTGGGCCCCAATACAGTTTTCAGATAAGTCTGATAATGTAGAATTTTGTAGACAAGTACTGTATTTTAATGGGTGTTTACTGATAAGTTAAAAGAGCAGCGTACGTTTCTACTAAAAATCATTTTACTCTCATTTTTTGCTTTCCTTTCGCCATTATTTTTTTATTCACTGTTTTCCACTTCTTTCTTCTCTTCCTTTCATCTTGTTCCTAACCTTTCTCTTGGTCATTTTCTTATTACTTGTATTTTCCCGCCTTGTTTGGGATTTTGACTTTTTCTATTTTTTGTATGTGGCAACTATCTCATGCTTTCTTCTGTTTATTTTTTATTTATTTATTATTTTTTTCATTTGATGCCTGATTTTCCTTCTTCTTCTCTTTCTGAATATATTCCAGAAGAATTTCACTTTTCCTACTTCATTCTCTTTGTCTGTCATTAACCATACATTTGTCCCTTAGTGTTGGTTGTTCAAGGACTTTAGCGTCCTTTTCAGCAGCGAGGCCATATGAGATGTGGATTTACAGCTTAACGTGGGATCCGAATTACGTTACATGAGTTCTCACGGGAAATCAAACTCGCATGTTAAGTAGGTGTACAATATGCCTTGTGTACATTAGCTTCTGACTTTTCTTCAGATATTTTTATTTCAGAGATGCTTCACATAATGCTAGAATGTTGTTTTCTATTACCTTTTCATAGCTGTCAAACTATTTCCTTCTCATGTCCTACTTTTTTCCTTGCCTTTTGTATTACCTATGTCTTGTTTCTGCTGATTCTTATCGGCAAAAATCTTACTGAACATGTTGCAGAATATTTGTACGTAAGTATTTAGTAGATTGGTAATGTAAGGAGCCAGTTTTTGTTTCTATATCGAGCCTGCAACGATAGCTGCTGAGAAAATATCAGAAGATACTACAAGTATAGAAAAAAATCTTACTGGCAACAAGAACCATTCCGTAAATTTTCTCAGGCATTGTCATGTGGTCCCCATACTGAAAAGTACTTCCTATCCCTAACAAAAAACTGTGTTCGTATAATACTCCCGACTTCCCTGTATGTAATTTCTGATTTGACTTCAGTTTTGTCGGAATCTGTGGCGTGGCCATGGAATTCAGCTCTGGTGGCAGGAAATAGTTCGGTGGAGTTGCTTAATAATCTTGTATACCCTCAATCTGTACAGAATGTGAAATCACGTTGGTCGGAAACTAAAATAAATAAATGTACTGCATTGAAATATATAACCAGTACATGTTTGATATCCTCATCTATAGTGTGTGATGCACAATTCACTTCAGTTTTATTTTACTTTATTTACTTTTTGCTTTACTTAAACGGAATCTAATCTAAGAGAACGCGAACCATAGTTTGAGAAACGCTGTATTAGAGCAATAGAGAAAGCGTAGCGCCATCTTTTGAGTTTGCTACGTCCTGAGAACAACGTAATTCTAGTAAATTATGAAAAAAATCCTCCCATGGGCCCATTTGTTTCGAAGTTACTGACAAACAAACTCTATATTGGGTGGACATGTTATCCCGACGACTGTACGGCCATCTCTGTTGTTTCTTTATCATTCTTAGGTAGTAGATGTAACATGGTAGTTTTCGTTTATTCTTGGCTCCTTCAGTCTATTATTATTGTCTTGATGGATTGCTTGTCATGAGAACCATGTCATCAGCAAATCCTGCACGGTTTTCGTCCCCTACACATTTTTTTTTATTTCATGCACGGTTATCACTACGTACTGTAGCTGATAAAATGGGTGAATGAGAGTCCCCCACGATCTTTTCTTTTTTCCACGCCTTTCTTCACACTAACACTGGAGATTATTTTATTACGCACAGTATTTATAACAGGTTGTGTAAGCACTTGATAATTCTGTGATAGGTGGCAGTTTCAGCGCAGATGAAAGTGATGGTCGTTAATTCACATTTGATCGTAGTTGCCCAGTGGCCGAATGCATATGTTTTCATCGGAATCCTTCCGTGGAACGTTTTGACATTCTGAACAACATAATTTTAAAGAGCTAATTTCTCCTAATTCGGAGGTCTGTGCACTCCTATGTTTTTCACTCCATTTAGCCGTAGGGATATGTAAATCCATGAACAGTGGCCAGATAGGTTGTTTGCTCACTTTGTGAGCCAAAATACGATATACTGTTACAAATTTAAATAACTTTCTGTACATAACAATAGCAAGTCAGTTCCAATATTTCTACCTGCTTTCTGCAACATAGAAATCACATTATCTCTGCGCAGACATATGTTCATTCAAGTTAAGGACCCCCTCACGGGTCGGTAAGTGTTGGGTGACTATGGTCGTCAATGATAAGTTTTCAGTTCACTAATAGATGGTGTCTGGGTCAACCCAGAGAGAAAAATCTAGCAGCAATCTGGAAAGGCAGCGTTAAATACCATTTCCTTGTGTGAAATTAAGCTACCAGCGCACCAAACCCATTCAGATGTTTTTGCGTATGTAGTGTGGCATCATCTTTCTGAAACCGCAAGATTTGTATGTTAATCTTGGCCTGATTGGGTAAGATAAATGTTTCCAGTATTTCCACGTATCGCTTAGCATTAGATGGTTGTGTTATTACCTGTCTCCATCTTTGTGAATATGAACTATCAAACGCGTTGTTCAACTCTGTAGGAAGATATCATTTTGGGATGTTACGGGTGTGTTACCAGATAAAATTACGTTCGCGCAAACACATTTTGTGGTCATGATTACAGTGAACCATCTATCATTTTTCTATATATTTCCTCAGGAAAGTTAATCAGGCTTGCAATGATGTATTTATTTATTTGCGATTCAGTAGAAATATGTTTTACTAGCGAAATTTTTGTTCTTTTAGAAATGTACTTAACAATATTTTTTACTACAGAAAGTACGCTTGTTTTCGAACTGAAGCGACATATAAGCCAAATAGCATTTTTGTGTTATTGCACGATAAAAGGTTCCCAATTTTCATAAAATGTGATGCTTAGGGGTCAACCAATCTTCCGAATTGCTTGGAGCTCATTTGATGAAAGATGAGACAGTATATTCAACACCAGCGGGGAAATTTGCGCATGCCGAGTTGTCGAAAGAATTCCTTGTTTATTTTTTACTGTGCACCACTAACTTCATAGAACAAATTATACATTCAGATATGAGTTCAAAAGGAGATTTAATAAACAGCGTGAAAGAATCAGCAAGCATTTAATGTACATTTGTTTCGTATATAGAGAGTTTCAGAAAAGAAACCCGTGGTTGATGTAACTTAATGGTACATTTATTATATGCAGTAGTTTGTGTTTGTTAATGTTGACAATGAATTGACGGTTTGTGTCTGTGTTGCACAGCTACCTGAACATTCTGGTAATATAATTTTATAAAATTTTCTATAATGAAAGAGATTTCCGTATTTTAAAATAAATTTATATTAGAGTGCACAGGTAGTATTGCAATACATAAGCACGATCCGCCACTGTTTTGACATTAAAAAAAAATATCTATAGTTTGACCATGTTCGTTGTCAAGTGTAGTTTTATTTTTGCTTTCCTTGTTGCACCTGTGTAGCACGTTGGTTTCTTCTAGCATCCTTCAGTCTTTCGTTAACGTTCCTGTTTTTGTATAGTCCATTATTTTAACTCGTTTTAAATGGTAGTGAGGTAAATTTCGAGTACCAATCAATATTAGTATTATTTTAAAATTTGTCATCGTTCACATGTGATGATAAAACACACAATTTTCTTTGAAACGTTTTAAAAGCTGTACCTTTATATTGATTTTTAGTCATATTTTTAATTATTTTTTTTAAAAAAAAAGATGGTTTTATGAAAAGGAATGCCAGATTGATGTATGATGGATGTATTTTGTGCTGCTTTGAAGTGGCAGCAAATTAGAAGCCAACTAGTGATATATATGTATATTGAACATGAAGCAGCTCTGATATATCTTTATATAGGATACAATTAATATTTGGAAGAAATTTATGTTTAGCCGAGAACGAAATGATTCTACAGTGAAAAAGGTTTTGTTAAAAAAAAAGTGTGAATGAATAAATGCACAAATGTCCTAATGTATTTATATATGATTGACGTCACAAGTATTTGCATAATTTATTACTAATACAAAACAATTGTCATAACTTTAGTTCTAATAATAATAATAATAATAATAATGAAGTAATGTGTTGTGATAGCTATTTCCTAGACTGTGAAGTGTTGGGGGAACGCATTTTTTGTATGAAGCCTCTTATAGTCTGTAATTATGTAAAGAAAGTAATTTGACTACTAAAGTTTGTGTCTGTTAGCGTGAGTGTGTGTGTTGTGCTCTTTGTATGTATTCTCCCCTTTTTTTTTCGTCTGTAGCTTTTGAATGATATTGGCAGCTAACTGTTGCAATTATTGTGCGAATTTTTCTATAACAAAGCCAATAAAACTGTTCAAATTGGAACAGGGAAAAAGGTTTTCTTTCTTTCTTTTCCTATTCACAAGTAGTATGTGAGTCTCTGTTAGGAAAAATTTGTAGTTAACAGTTTATACGAGGGCTGCCCAGGAAGTACCAGACGTTTTGAGTTATCGTGGCAGTAGGCGGGGCTAGAGTCACCATCTTGGTGTCAGAACGTTGCCACAATCAACAGGCATCCAGCTGTGGTGGCGTGGGGACTGTGACGCTCTTACTGTGCTTTCTGTCACGTGCTACAATGTGCGCTGCAATAGAAAATTCCGCCTCTTGTGAGGTACCTTCTGTGATTGTTTTTGTTGGCAAAAAAACCATAAGCCAGTGGAAATCCATCGCCAACTGTGTGAAGTATACGGACATGGAATAATTTCTACATTTTTCACGACAACACATGTGCACACACGGCCAAACGTCCCCGAGAGCTTTTGGATGGGAGGTGTTCGATCACCCACCGTACTGCCCGGATTTTTGGCGCTGAGCGAGTACCACCTGTTCCGATTGATGAAGACATGGCTCGCTACACAACGCTTTGATACTAATGCCGAACTGCATGCCGGTATAAGCCAGTGGTTGAAATTTGAGGCGGCAGATTTCTACCGCGACGGTATTGAAAAACTTGTGCCATGTTATGATTAAGTGTCTTAATTTGCATGGCGATTATATGGAAAAATAGCTTAAGAGTGTACCTTTCAAGGGTATATAATACAGTTTGGTTTATTCATTCTGGTGATATTTTTATTTCAAAACGTCTGTTACTTTCTCGACAGCCGTCGTATTTTTCATATACAATACATGAATAAATCCATTTCAGTATAATAAAAAGCGACAGCTGCATCAAACTGGCAAGAAACAGCATACTCTTTGACGCCAGGGTCGTCCAGAAAAGTAAAGAACGTTTTGCCATTGTCAAATAAAACGAAAACATATCAGCCACAGGACCTTACTCTACTTTTCTATGTAACCGCCATAGTTGTCAAGACACTTGTCATAACATGGGACCAATTTTTCAATGCCGATGTTATGCTCATCTGCCGCCAAAGATCTGAGCCAGACTGTCATTGCTTGCTTGAGTTCCTCATCGTTTGCGAACTGTTTTCCACCCAAAAATGCCTTAAGTTTTGAGAAAACATTCATGTAACGTGCTCAAAGTGAAACGTTCGTTTACCTGAAATTTTTCTTCGACTTTTTCCTTCAGTTCTTCCGTAACAAGAGCCTGCCTCCCACTTCGATTTTCATCATACACGCTGGTCCTTCCTTTATTAAACATAATGCATCATTTCCTCACTGATAACTCATTCATTGCACTATCATCATAAACATTCTTTATTTGTCTATAAATTAACAATAGGCTTAAATTTTTGTGCGTTCAGAAAACGAGTGACACTCCGTACTTCACATTTGACGGGATTTTTCGATTGGCGCCGCCATTTTGAATCACTGCAAAAAAAAAAAAAAAAAAGCGTGACCGTACAGCATTGAGACTTGGCTCACATTCAGCTGAAGGAAGGTGCTAAGATCCGCGCACGCGATTCAGTGGTAAGGGGGTTGGCGATGCGCACTCGTTCTTTACTTTCTCGACGGCCCTCGTAGTTTTTCTTTAAAAAAAATATACGGATGAGAATTTACCGCCATGCACCTCATTTTGTTTAGCTCGATGTGATCTATCGATTGATATACGATGGTATTGCGAAAAGTTGGGCGTCTAACACTGAAATATCGGACCACTAGTAATCATGACATACAGTGCCATCTATGCAGGAAATAATACATCAATTTCAACTGTTAGCTGCGTCAGTTCGTTGGAGCCAATCATTAGGTCTTTCAGTGTGCGTTGAGCTCGCATACTGCATGACAATGCTCCAGTCCATACGGCTGTTACTGCCATGGCTACAATGAAAGACTGCCACCAACATCCACCCTACAGCCCAGATTTAGCACCGCAACCGTGGCAGCAACAACCGTGTGAACTGGAGCAATGGGATACAGTCCGTGAGCTCAACACATAGCTGTTGATTCACATGACTACCTCTAACGAACTGGTGCATTATTTCTCCCATAGATAGCACTATATGCCATTAACAACTTATTACTACTGGCGCGATTTTTCAGTCAAGCCGAAAACTTTGGAAATGCCCTGGTATTTTATCTAACTAACGATTTTGAAGTAAAACTGTCCGAGAAGCAATTTTTACACATATCTATTATTGATTCGAATAAGCACTGACCGTATCGCCGTCGATTAGGTACGTAATTAATTCTTCGCTTACCTCAGCGGCACAAGTGGTAACACATTTCTGTCATTTACACATTACAGATTATTCGGGAATTGAATCCTAAAAGTTAGATCAACATGGGTACATAAATGCATCGTTTCGGAGCTATAGTCCGCCGAAAGTTGGTAGAAACAATAAAATTAAGAATCGTAACTAGAAAACAAAATGTCGGATCAAAGACGAGAAAAGAAGATAGTGGTAATTTTGAGCCTAAATCCTATTAATGGACCAGTGGATGTGCACCAGGGCAGCAACAGGATGGAAGGAAATTCGTAAGTAGGTCTAAAAAATGATAAATACTAAATCAGAAACTGAAAACATATACATTCCATACCCAGTCAAATTCATGGAATTCAGTCCTAAAACAATCGCTATTCTTTTACCCAACTTTTATCTGACATTGGCCTTCCGCTGGTCCCAGTGGCCAGAGTGGTTTCTTTTGTGATGTGGTCCCTCGTTCGATTCCCGGTGGGGAAGCTAAAAAAAAAAAAAAAAAAAAAAAAAACCTAGTTTTATTTCCATGAATTGGACGGACTCAAGGTAAAAGGTAACAAGTCATTTTTATTCATTTTTCAGGAGAGTCATCTTATTCCCTTTTACCCAGTGTGGATTCCATTGCAGCTTAATTATTCCCTTTTGCACGTCCCTTGTACTTTTTCGGTCACATTTTTTTCATACAAAAAAAGCGCCATTTAAAATACTACAACTCTGTGTTAAAAACCGAAAATTGTAAAAAAGTGACTCGTTACCTTTTACCCTGAGTCCGTCCAATTATCTTCCTTCTTCTTCAGCCAAACCGTGGCCCATTAAACTAAAACTTCCATTTCATTTTTATTTCTTCGAGTTCCGACTTCTTTCATATCGCTCCGACTAGTTTTCGGCGGACTCTAACTCCAAAATTCCCAAACTTTCGGGACTGGGCTGTTTCATCATGGTATCGTCTCAAAATATGTGTCCGTCTCGAATCTCTGTACCATCCCTTTGCGTATTGTAATTATTATTGTTTTTACGACACTATCCGACATCTGCTACCCCTGCTTCTCTTGTAGTTAACGAACCGTGAAAAGTATGCGAATTCGTAAAATATGCCTATTATACAGGATAAAGGATTTTATTTATTTATTTCATCTTATGCAGCAATTCTTTATTAATTGGTAACACTAACGAGTGATTTGCTCGTTTGCGAAAGCGTTCGGAGAAATAATTGAATGATTTTACATACAGAGACCGAACTCGAAAAGTACTCGAACTGATTCACTGAAAAGAGCTCAGTGACGTCATCTGCTATGAATGAACCACAACGAATGAGTTGCTTTAATTATGTAATTCCAACTGCTTTTGTCCTGTTTCGAAATCCGTGGTATTACAACACAAAAAACGCATAACGTAGTCAACTTTCATATAGCCAGTAGCTCTGAACGAAAAACAGAAACCCAGCATTGAAAGTGAAATCTCAGTTTTAGTCCCACGTTTATGTCGGCTAGGCTCAAGAAGACTATGAGAATGAGAAATGAATAAAATGGTGCGAATTAACGGGAGAACCCCGAGAAAACCCATCCACACGGTATTTGTCCACCACAAAGCTCACCTGACGCAAGCTGGGATCGAACCAAAGACCCCATTGCACCAGAGGTGAACGCTTTACCAGGGTGTCTACTAAAATTCCAAAATGAAATTTCGTGACCTTTTCTTTACCAATCCATAAAATTTCGTATCATTTTCGAGAGCGAATTTTCATGAAAGCGATAAAAGAGTGCTTTGCTTGCGATTTGGTGGCATCAAAAGCCGACCACACATTTTTGGTGGTGAACTTTGATGTTTTATAGAACAAAATTTTCCAGTCTCTAATTATATTTGTACAGATAAAAAAAATCGTGACCCAAAAGCTAAATTTCGTGACTTTTTCTTGACTTTCATGACCATTTTCTGATTTCGTGACCGATAGACACCCTGTCTACTATTGAGCCATCTAAACCCAGCATCAAGATGAGTGGTTGTTTTGTTCTAGCAGTTCTTGTAACAGGGAAAGAACTCCGAGACCAATGAGAAACTAGGTATCAGTGTTCGTCACGTGGTATCACGAGTGAATCACACCAAGTGATAAGAGACGAACACTCATGTAATTTGATATATGTGTGGTGAGTCTTCTTATTTTTTCTTTTTTATTCAATACAAATACAAGGTTTATCTCCAAACCAAATTGACTTTCAATATTGCAAAGAAAAATAAAACTGAAAGCTTCATAAGTTTGCTTACACATACATTTCAAAATATCTTCTGCTGGTGAGAAATCGCTCGAGCAGTTGGGGATGGAACCACTCGAACACTTCGAGCGATAAGAATCGAACGATTCGAGTAGTTTTGATCGATTATGCCCATCTCGATTGTCAACTGACTTCATACTCACTTAACAGCGAAAAATTTACTTCCTTTACATGAAGCCGGTTTCCAGCCAGACTATAGTATTTGAAGACCATTACTTCCGTCTCATTGAAATTGTCAACTTCTTATCTGATCGTTTCTCTCTTCTAGACAGCTTAGGCTAGTTTTAGACGGAAGCATTTTTCGTAGCAGATGTGCTGCCAAAAACCTCGTATAATATTCTATAGCATCGAAAGTATATGGTGCTTTTACACGGTAGCATTTTGATAAGCATCTTGTCGTGAAGTAGCAAACAAATCACTGAAGAAGAGCGCAATTATGGCTCCGAAACTAAAGCTATAGTGGTTGTAACAACAGTTCTCGCCGGTTATATTAAAAAACGAAAACCACAAAGAAGTATGTGGGCAAAGAATTGGTTGTTGGGGAGGGATATTATTATTTCAGTTCTTTCTATGGTAAAGAAAGAACTGAAGTCTGAGGATCCTATTGCATTCAAGAACTTCCTGTGTATGGAAAACATAATAATAGCATCCCTACTCCAACTCATTTTTCTTTAATACAATTCAATTTCCCACACAAAACAAGAGCATGGATATTTGGCACAAACTCTTTCGCTTCCTTTTAAACATACCACGGCGCTGCAATCGGACCAGAAATGCTGGGGAAAATGCTACGAAATACAGCAGGTTATATCGACAAGAAATGCCATAGGATACTGTAACGATTGCAAAATCGTTACATTTTGGTTCATAGTTTCATTGTGGAAAATTACCTTTTTTTTTTTTTTTTAAAAAATAAGAAGTTTATTGTTTTGTTTTTGAAGAATTATTTTGTTATGCGTTGTTGGATTGAAATGAGAGTACTTTCATTGTAAAGAGCATGAAAAAAGCTTTAAAATGATATATATATGTTTATATGTTAGCTTGGTTATTCTTGTAATACGGCAGAGAATCAATTCTTTTTTTTTTTTAAATTACACAACCACTTCAGTTAGCGCAGGGGTCTGGAGTGACGTATGTAATGAGTTGGGCGCTGCGCAGTAGCGAGAGTCTTGCTCCTATATATGGCATTCTGATCCGCTGCGCCTCATAACTGTATTGTAGTTTATTGAGCCAACACGGGTTGGACTCAAGTATTAGACATCATTACTTCGCGCCGAAAATTGTTCTTTTTAGAAAACGTGGTCGAGAGTTCGTTATAGCTGTGCCTCGTTTAAACTTGTGAAGTGTGTCTTAATTACAACTGTGATTCTAAAACTCAGTGTTAAATTACTAAGAGTTTTAGAAATATAAAATTAAATTGTGTCTAAATAAGTTCTGTAAAGCTAAATAAGTTAAAAGTGAAAAAGTTACTTGTGTTTCTAGTGTGTGAAGTTGTGTTAAAGGAAGACGTATCTTGCAAGTGAATGAAATTAATAAGGTCTAAATTTCCTCTTAATAATACTTCCGTAGTCAAAACCTTTTAAAAGCTAAAAACTACGTTAAATTCCTAACGCTGCTTTGTGAGAGACGGAACTCGTGTATTACGTCATCGAGTCTAGTGCGTTTCTTGCTTTCGTTGTGCCACAGAAGGTCGAGTAAGAAATTTAACTGGGTAACTTTAAATGGGGGAAGAAAAATAAAACGTTAAATCAAGTATTAAAATTCCACTTTTTAAATTGCATACTCGCGTGGTAACTAATATAAGAAGGATTTCCATAACTTCTTTTCATTCATTACTAAACTTTGTCGGTAATTAATAGTAATTAAAATTACTAATTACTTTTAATTTCGTTCTATTTAATTTTAAAATCTAAAACAGTCTCTAATAACGTGTTTAAAGTTTTGAAGAACTAAAGTAAAATATAAATTGGTATTTCCTGCTTTGGAAATAGGTTAACTAATTTACAGTGCTGTTAATGAAAACGTCACTAGTTACCTAGTTCAGTAATTAATTGCTGTTAAATGCATATACTTCTATTTTAGCTCTCTTGGATATCTCGGCTAGGTTTCAAACGTAAAATTGAAGTAAAACGAATAATTTTGATTAAATCTAGAACATGCTTTCCGACCGAATAAATTTTTTGCTTAATTTTTAAATGCTTGAAATATTCGCGTGCACTGTACTGTTTGGAATTGTATTGTAAGGAACAGTCTCTAAACCCAAGAGGATCTGGAGTTGAGAAATGGTAACTACCTCTGCTATACTGTCACTATTATTTCCTGCTGTATTACGGTAAGTGTGAAGTAGTAATGCTAGTTAAAAGTATTGTAGTTAGTTAAATAGTTTTATAGTAGTAAAAGCACTGCGTACATTCCTTAACTAAGAATTACTGAGAGAATTAAAGAGAGAAATAGTTCAAAGGTTAATTTTTAATAAATATACGAGGCTACTTCGAAAGTCACGATATCTTTTTGTTACAGCTGGATTAAATTGATTGACGTGGTTGTTACCTTGCTGTTTATGAATTATAGAATTCAATTTAGCGTTTAATATTTAATGAATTGAGAGTTTTGATTGTGTTATCTTCATTTAAAATCTAATTACTGTAAATGATCTCTGCCTTGCAAAAATTAACTGTAGTTGTTAGAGTAAAGGTTTTTCAAGTAAAATTTTGAACACCTCCTTCGAAATTAAGAACCTATTAAGAATTTGTTTAATTGTTATAACTGCTCTGAAGGAATCTGAATTGCATTAAATATTTTAAATTAACACTTCTGGAATTTCATTAAATAAAATCTGTAATTCTAATCACCCACCTTCACTCAGTTTAGGGATTAAGATTGTGTGCTGGTGTGAATGGTACCTAGTTGTTATTTACTTTCTATAATAATATTTTTTTTACAGGATTTGTCCAATCAGGTGTGGTTAAGTCACTCGGGGTCACATTTAGTTTCCTTTTTAACTATTAAGGCTAATAGATACAGGAAACATTCTGACCGCGATACCGAGAATTGTGACAATACGCCATGGCATGTTAAATGCTATAGCATTTGCTACTTTACACGGTAGGATATCGATGATACGATTTTTGCTACGACAAATGCTTCCGTCTAAAACTAGCCTTACGATGTCAGCTAGATACTTCTTTCCTTCGACGTAACAAATGTCGAAATGGTGGTCGGCTAAAAATATCTTTTATCTTGGATACTTTCGTACTTTATCTGGTTGTGTGTTCAGTGAAGTCAAACATTTCGCGTCGATAAATAATTTGAATTTGCGATTCAGTAGGAAGTAACGAAATTATCGCAGAATGTATATGAGAGCATAAAGTTATTTTTACTATGTGGATTCTTGTCCACATTTAGTTAATAAACTACCTTCTCTATTCATTCTATTCTCTATCAGAACTGTAAAATCTATTAATTGAAGGTGAGGAATTTGATGAAGTCAGTAACTTCAAATACCTGGGCGTAAAAGTAAACAGCCATAACACTACAACAGGTACTACACCCTCCATTCCAAAAGAAACCGAACTTTTGAAAACAAATAGTACCACTAGTGCCATCTGTTGTAATATTTTACCGGTAGATGGCGTAGTCCCTCATTGACAACTGGTATAAACGTCATGACATTTGGATGCACGGCAACAAAGTTATTGCGTTTCAACTGTCAGTGTGTTGTGTACATCGGTCGGAAAATGAGTTTCAAACAACGAGCTGCAATTGAGTTTTGTATTAAACTGGGTAAAACTTTTAGTGGAACGCACCAAATGCTACAAAATGCATATGGTGATGAGTGTCTATCCCGTACGCAAGTTTACGAGTGGTTCAGGCGATTCAAATCGGGTAGAGAGACGCTGGATGATGACGAAAGATCAGGCCGTCCCAGAACCGGATTATCGGAAGAAAACATCGAAAAAGTGCGTGAATTCATCAAACATAACAAAAAATCGTCGGTGAAAGTTATTGAAATGGAATTAGGCATTCCTCAAACAACCGCATACCGCATTTTGACCGAAGTTTTGGGCCTTAAGAAGGTTAATTCGCGGTTTGTACCACACAAACTCACCGAAGACCAAAAAATTGATCGAATTGCGCATTGCAAAGACATCGTTAAAAGTGCTCGGCAGGATCGAAACTTCTTGAAATCGATTGTAACTGGTGACGAGACGTGGTGTTTTGAATATGAGCCCGAAACAAAGCGGCAAAGTGCTGAATGGAGAGCGCCGGATGAAGGAACACCCAAAAAAGTCGCTTGGTGAAGTCAAAAGTTAAGGTGATGCTGATTTGTTTTTACGATTCAAAAGGAATTATCCACAAAGAATTTGTTCAGCCCGGCCAGACAGTCACTGGAGAGTTTTACTTGGGCGTCATGAAGCGTTTGCTGGCAAGAATTCGTCGTATTCGGCCCGAATATCGCGAAATCGGCAGTTGGACTCTTTTGGACGATAATGCACCATCACATCGTTCGCGACTTGTAACTAAATTTTTGGTCAAAAATCACATTATTCAGTTGCATCATCCGCCCTATTCACCAGATCTCGCTCGGTGCGATTTCTATGTTCCCGAAACTGCATTTGGCGATGAAAGGAAAGTGGCACGCATCGATTGATGCCATTGAGAAGGCGACGACCGCCGTCCTAAAGACCATTCTAATAAAGGACCTGGAGAAGTCGTTTGACAACTTGTTGGAGCGTGCAAATATGTGTATCGATGCAGAAGGGGAATACATTGATTAATAAAAATGATTTGTTCCAAAATGTACATTGCTTTTTTGTTTTTTTTAAACGTTCGGTTTCTTTTGGAATGGAGGGTGTATTAAAGAAAGAATCCAACCCATTAACAAAGCACGTCATGCTAATATACAGCTCCTACAGAGTAAAGAACATGAGATCAAAACTAAAATTCTACGCAATATTAATCCGACCAGTACCGATAGTTACAATCAGAAACATGAACGCTCATAAAAGAGATTGAGACATCGTTGCGAATATTTGAAAAAAATTATCAGGAAAATATATGAATTAGTCGAAGAACAGGACAAATGAAGAACCATAACTAACAAATAACGAGATAATAGAGAATCAGGAAATAGTGAGATTCATCGAATCGGAACGCATCAAGTGGTTGGGGTATGTGATGAGAATACTCGATGATAGGATGTCCAAGACAGTGACGAAAGAATGATTATATTCCAGAAGGAAAAGAACATCAAAGATTAGTTGGCGACAATTATATTTTTAAAAAAATGAAAGGCGAAGATACAATAGGAAGGAAGAAAAAATTCGGAACATCGTACCTCCAGAATCATCTTATATATATATATATATATATATATATATATATATATATATATATATATATATATATATATATATATATATATATATATATATATATATATATAAATTTCGATAAATCCTCAGTTGGCAGCCCTAGCGACGCCTCTGCCACAAAGACATAAACGATACCTCTTTGAAAAGGTTATGTGGGACAGATTCCAACAAAGTAACTTTTGTGCCTCCCATGTCCAACCTGTAAAAGAAGTCAAAAAGTCGGGAAAAAAATACACTTTTTCGAAGTCTGTGAAGCTCTGGCAACAACGTTACTTGTCGTACGCACGGGAAGGGGGGGGGGGGGACAACAGTTGGAATTTGTCTCATAAGCTTTCCAACCAGGTGTGGCTTATATCTCTGTGACAATTAGGGGCGTCGCTAGGACTGCCAACGTCAGAGTACACCAAAATATTTCGAAAAATATATACAGAGTGATTCTCGTAGGAAATACGTTCGGAATTTTTTCTCATTTACGTGTTAGTATTAAACTTTCGCCCATCATGTTTTTACATGATGTACTCAATTTCTGGCGTATACTTGAAAATATTTGTTCCTGGACATAAGTAACAGTGTTGCCAGCCTCTCAAATTCCCCAAAACAAAAAAAAAAAAACATGTTTTTAAAAATTATCTTCAATGGGTTTGGCACGAGGAGCACAAAAGTTAGTTCGCTGGAATCTGTGTTCCATATGCTTTAGAACGATGCATTCTTCATGTCCCTGTGACAATTAGAAGGAGTACTAGGGCCGCCAACGTAAAGGTCTACCATTTTCTTGAAATTCCTGTCGGTCCTGAAAAGGTGAATTATTAAAGCATTGGTGACATAAGAATGTGGGAGACAACCCGTGTGGCCATGGACTGAATCAGTACTCCTTGCACTAGAGGTAAGCACTCTGCCATTGAGTCTCAAGTCTGCTCATATGGGCGTGAATGAATCGGATGACATATAAGAACGCGCAATCCATGCGATTTTTTTCACATATTCCTGTGAAACCAGTCTTCCCTCCACAGATGCATCTAAGCTTCATGTTTGAAACAAATCTGACAACTTCTATAACCTCGTACACTCATCGTTTACGAAAAGACTTGATTCAATGAAAAAAGTTTCACTTTAATGTCCTACGATCAGTGGCGGCGAGAGGGGACAGTTACCCCCCCCCCCTTTTTTTCAAGTGACCCCTTAATATATATAGTTTCATTTGGAAATGTAAAGTTTTTGTATGTATTACTAGTTCAAAGAAAAATGGTGCCATATAATATTTGCCGTTGCGTGAGTACGTGTTAGTTATTTGTTTTCCCGTGGAGTTAAAGCTATGGAAATTGCGTTTTAATTGCAATTACCTATTTCTTTAAATATGGTAGCATATGCTTGTATTATTTACTATCTTTCGTTTTCTAAGAGTAATAACATACATTTAATGGCATGTGTGGTACTAAAAATATAAGTTGTTTATTAATCCCCAGTTTCAATACAACCTACAAAACAAGCCTCATTATTCATTACTACTATTAGTATTATCTTTTCTATTTATTTGTTTTGCAAATTTGTTATTAAATAAATCTCATCACACAATTTTCCAGACAGAATTTTAATGTTCATGAGCAAGGAATCAAATCTGTTCTTACACTTTCGTTGTTTAGAAGTACAAAGGGCTAGTACTTGCGTGTATTGCTCTTGTCAATTTACTTAATAAAAATATGGAATACGATATTCGGCAGTTTAACTGAAAATAATAGTATCCTATTAGTTATGCAACCTTTCGTCAGTGTTAGAAACCAGCAGAAAATCTAACATATACAAATATTCGTATCATGTCTTGCCCTCCACTTTTAACGTCCAATCACCGCAACTGCTTATGATATTATGCCATTTAGCCTAAGGGAGGCGAATGACTAAGGCAAGTGAATGATCATGGAAGAATGGGTAGAATTAAGAATGTGGTAGGAAATTGAAATACCCCGAGAAAACCCACGGAAACTATGTTGTCCACCACAAACTTACCTGCCACGAAAACGAACCAGGGACCCTACACACCAGGGGTACGTGCTCTTATCACTGAGTCACCATTCTCCCTTGACTGAATGAAAATTAAGAAGCAGGGCGATACTTTAAAACAAGGGCTTTCGTGTTGAACGCAAGGATGGTATATTTTATGAAACGCCTTTTGTAACAGTATTTGAAATAAGGCTACAACGAGAGAAATAACAGCTTTCATCACGCAAAATATTTTCTAATTGTAGCTATAAGATACCGTATATATTAAGGGTCACTTAAAGGTTAAAAATACTTTAAAATTGTATCTGGCGAGCAAGGACCTCTCCAAACAGTTTCGATGCCCTTTCACATTTTTTTAGTGTCTTCAACTGCTGCGATGCTGGAATGGTAACAGGTAGGTTCTTTACTTCTTTGGAGACCCGTTTTTAAAGAAAAATGAACTCTGCTAGATAGTTTAAAAAAAAAAAAAAATCACGCACTTTAAGTTTCAATTTCGTCCGGTAGATGTCAACTGCTGGAGGAGTTTGTGGCGCATTTGTGGAACTTTTACTATTTTATTTTAATAGAAAATGGTGTATGAATAGCTACCGTTAATGTCGACCTTACTGGATTGACTTCATCAACGAACTCGGCATGGAGATATTCGCTCTAGCTATAGACAGGGTGTCTCGTAAGTCCCCTGACAGGATAACTTTGTTATCAAAGTTACAACAAAATGTAAGAGGGAAAACTGTCTCCAAATATGACGTTTTCAATCTAAAGTGAAGGAATTTTTTGAATCGGACGAGCTGTTTGGGCTGTACACTCTTTATACGCCCAATGTTAAATGAAAATGCAACGTTTCCACTTCCTGGATCCACAACACAAGTGAATGAAGTTACTGTCTGTTGCGCTAACGTGTCAACGGCCATCCCCTCCCCTTTCAAACATGCCCCCATTCACCATACTCTTACAAAATCTGTCCACCTCCTGTTCCGTCCTTCTCTCCCCTAGCCCCAGGTAAATGGCAACGATGCATTTTCATTTAACACTGGGCGCATAAAGAGTGCACAGACCAAACGGCTTGTCCAATTAAAAAAAAAAAAAAAAAATCCTTCACTTTAGATTGAAAACGTCATATTTGGAGACGGTTTTCCCTCTTACACTTTATTGTAACTCTGATAATAACAGAGTTACCCTTTGTCAGGGGCCTTTCAAGACATTCTGTGTTACAAAAAAAAATTGAAAATCCCACTTGCATCCTAATAAGTAAATTTAATATTCACTTTCATAAACCGATAAACGCGGTAAATGTTTTCAAAAGAAAAATGTTATAAGGTGAAGATCAATATCACTTTCCTGCAGGTGAAATTATTTTTCCACGTGTTGGCAATGAAGTTTGTACACGTATCTTTAGGGCAGAAAAGATAAATGTTACAACAGAAGAAAAAAAAACACACCGTGAGCATAAAGTCCTGCCCTGATTATAAAAAATTATTACGAAATAACCACTGGACAGAATAATGTAAATTCTGGTCTGTTACACAGGTTAGTATTACAAGTTTTTTTTAAGACCAATAGATGGCACTCGTGCTACCCAGAGTGACGCAGTATGTTACTTGGCGCGCGCGGGTTAGTTGGCGAAATGGCATCAAAACAGAAGAAAGCGGTGCTGTGGTATCACGAAAGCAAATCGCCCATCAGTAGCATAAGTGCTGGTCTTTTAAAAAAACTTGTAATACTAACCTATGTAACTGACCAGTATTTACATTATTATGTCAAACGGTTCTTATGTAATAAATTTTTGTAATCAGGGCAAGACTTTATGCTCATCCTGGCATTAATTTGTCTGAACAGATGCAAAAATACAAATCCATTTTTAATAAAGTAATACGCATCACCACTTAATAACATCTTTTCAACACACACACACGACTTGAGAAGTAACATAAAACTTACTTCTCTTTCTAAAAAGGATTTCCACAAAAGACAAGAACCCACATACATGCTACCAGTCTAGCAGAGCAGTTGAAGATATCGAAACTATATGGAGAAATACAAAATTAAGCTTTTTTAAGCAACATATCCCTCATTCCTTATAATCTGCAACCTAGTTTCTGAAAACTGAAGGAAAATCATACTGCAATCTCTTTCCAAATATTTTTTACTGCCATTTTTTTTATTTTCAATGGTTACACAATAAACTAATTACGAAATCCCTGTAAATCATTTTAATTAACAGAACTAAACTCTTCAACTGTTGCAAAAATGCAAACAGTTTAAATATTAAAGTGCATAAATTCAATCACAGATTCTTCTTTTTAATTCACAGCGTATTAAATTATGAAAATGATTATGATATACACAACACGTATTAGCCGTCAAATAAAAAAAAATCAAATAAGGAAGAAACGAACGCAGACGCAGTTAAGCGAAATTGAAGAAACATGTTGTTTTTCTTTTTAAATATATTTTTTTTTATAAGCATGGCAATTTTAACATACATACATAAAAATCGCAGAATTCTGCAACATACAAATTTACAGTAAATGTTTTCTCATGCTTCTTTCAGTCATACAGTACTAAAAGATATTTCTTTTTCGCATTTTATTTTTCTTTAGTACTATAAAACTTTTCTGTAAATATATTCAAGGCCTCTATCATTAATGAGCAGTTCTTTTGTTTTAAAATAATTTTTCACTGTACTTGTATATTTATATATTATATATTACCACAATTAACAGAAGACCAAAGAATAAAGATTTTTTTTTATAAAGTTGCTTTATCAAGGACGAAAAAAATGTGATATGCTTCTTTTTTATTACTGTTTCTTTTTTTTCTTGTACTTTTTTTGACTGCACTGTAGATATACCAGGAAGAAGAAAAAAACGAACGAAAACATGGGTAACACTGGTTTTATATCAATGTCTCATCATCTTCATTCAACAAGAAATTCTCTCACACATACACACAAAAATCACTCCCTCTCTTAGTATTTACGAGGCGCATGTCAAAAAACAAAGCATGAACTAGCAACACTGATCGCGCGAAAACATGCTCTAGTATTCTGTGCCTGTAACGGAGATATAACTCTCACTGTGGAGTTGCGAATGTACGGGTAGCAGAAATTTGAAATGGCTGCCATCACAGAAAAATCTCATCAAATGCACAGTGACATCTTGTGATTCGGTCTCTCAACGCAGACGGGCACAATGCAGCTAATATCCATAGGGAATAGGGAATGATATTCCTGACAACCCCCACCAAAAACACAGCAGGCCGTACTGTTCAAACAATTCAAACAATTAAAACAAAATCCGAACGAAATATTTTAATCACAGTTCCGATCTTAAGCTTAGTGATTTTTTCCCCCCCTTAATCTGAAAAGGTAACTTATTTCGCAACATTTCAGTGACAGTGAAGTTTTCCAAACATCAGTTCTTGACGGGCTCAAGTCTTACGTCTTGCCGCGCTGCCAAAAAAAATTCTTAAGAGATTTATGGTGACTAGCGGTAGAAAAACAGCCAAAGAACCAATATTTTTCTTCTGATATGCGCTTCGTATTTTTCTTTTAATGCTGTAAAATGTATGTGATTCTTTTAAAATACAGTTTCTCTCTAAATTAGTATAAGCGAAGTTGGAACGAAATGCTTCTTACGCTAAGTTTACGCAGCACAATTTTCACGATTGCTCATTCTTTCGACTAATGCCCATGAAGAAATATTTAGACAAAAATATTTTTTTTTTCCAAGTGAGAGGGAAACACATATTCCAAACATTTATACACCAATTCAAATGGGTGGCTGATTTCTTTTATTTCTCTTTTCTTAGCATCACATTCAGGTCCTTCAACATCCCTGAACACATGTCATGCAAATTCACTAGGGTTTTACAGTTGAAGGACAGAAAAAAAAAAAAGTAATGAAGAGCATAATTTATAACAAGAATATCACAGCTGAATCAAGTGGACAATAAAAAAAATCATACATTCACTTGTTAACGCTAAGTATTGTGTGTTCCAGCGAGAAGGGAAAAAAAGCATTATAATCAAACCCTGGCATTGCAACTGAACCTAATGTGGGAGTTAAACACTATACCTTAATATTTTTTTTAAATATATATTTTGGCTTTAACTTATTACTAGGTCAGTCGTACGGATCGTTGCGGGTCCCTCGTTCGATGCTCTCCTCTGACGACTTTCCACATAAATGTGCTTCAGCAAGTGCAGAAAGGATAATGACAACGTAAGAGATAATATTTCTCACGGACTTTCCACAATAATTGGAAGGCAGCCGGATCGCTACTGCTGACTAGGGTCGGCCATTCCGAACTCTTGTAATGGAGATGTCCTCAGTAGAAAATTTATCTCGTATACGGTCCTCCCAAAAGGATGTACTTTCTTCTTACATTTTCTTCAGAAAGAAAACGGGACAATTTCAGTATGGTTTTCGATAACGACCACAGAATTACACTCGATCTCTGTCAAAGGAAACTGTACTCCAAAAACCAACCGATTTGTTCTAAAGAACATATATAAGAACTGTGGGCGGGTCAATAAGTAACGCTCAACGTATTTTCACCCAATATACTGATCTGATCTATGAAAATTGAAAGAGAAGTACTAGAATATGCACCGTTGGTAATTGTTCTTCTAGCGGAAGAAACGTGAACTACTTAAGGAAGATGGCGCGTGTGCTACAGTTCCTTACTTGTGAAGAACAGAGATATAGTTTGTTTCTTGTAGGCAAAGGGAGAAAATCCGAGTGAAATTCACACGAAAATGATGTGCATGTATGGAGAAGATTGTAGCAATATCTTCAGGTAGTGCAAGTTCTTTGGAGGGCCATGTGAATTTGCGGATTTGTCACTTTCTGGGCATCAAGCGAACAGATTATCTCGGTCATTTAAGAGGCAAATCATAGTGACCGGTCAATTCATCTTCGAGCATGTTCAAAATTTCGTACGGTACTATATATAGTTCGGTGAAGAAATTCTTGGCCGGCCACAGTTTCAAATTTTGATGACAAAGTGAAATGGGATATACTCCCAAACGACGGACTTATACAAACAAGACATTTTGGAACTTGTGCCACGATAGAAGTATGTTGAAAAGTATCTTTAATATGAGCCTTTACTTTGTATATATTCTTGATGTGTTATCTATTGCCTTTTCTTCTACATAGATTGTTGTACTTACTGATTCATCCTCGCACATACAACCGGCTCTTATCGCCATTTTGTTTCTATTATTATGCTACTTATTACTCCTCCTTCCCTCCAGGGCGTCTTGAGATTCATCTTGTCTGTGTGTCGAGGGAAATATCGAACACTCACAAGCTTACACAGAAGTTACACAATCAACCCTCGTACAAAGGACAGGACGGTTTGTATATTCTATCATCTTTCAACTGCATTTGACAGATTAACATTCCACAGAGGACAACTCGATTTTTTTCAAGCGAATATTTCGGTTCGATAAGAAATATGGTGAGTGTTGTTCAACCCATATTTGCAATTATTTATGGGATTAAAAATTTGAAATAATGTTAATCCGTATATTATGTAATCTGGCATTAGAAGATTAGAGGAGTAGCAAGTTCATGCATATTTCCATCATGTAATACAGGGCGGTGTAGTATACGCACAGTAAAAAAGTATGGATACTTCAATTTTTCCATATTTTGCTCTCCGAGTTGCGAGTTTATAGAATAATGATACTGAACCGCGGCTACGCAGACATCTAAAATTTCAAGTAACTTCAGGATCGCCACCAGCCTGTATAAACTGTTTGTAGTAACCTATGATCGTTTCGTCCATATCCGCATTACTATAGATATTGTTAATGGAAGGCAACCCCAGGCGTACATTATTTTCCCTAGCTACTCAACTTCAACAATGGATTAGTTTCGTAAATAACGCACAACCGAAACTACAGACGGTGACATTTCATACTGATACGGAATTAGAATTGAAGTAAATTCTTGCTTGTAAAAAATCTCTCTCATCAGCTCAGTGGTACCATATCATTATTATGTATTAAGAAAAACACAAAGATAGCACATTCGCACTTCAGATTCGATTCAACTAAATGTGAGGTTGACCAAATTACTTTATCTTTTTAATACGCATTTCAATTAATATGCAGTACAAACAAACTAGAGGAATAATCATTAAAAAAGAAAAAACAGTTATAGACGAGCGTATCATCTTACAGCACTTTCAGAGTTGTGACGCGGTTCGATGTTTGAGGGCAGACTATAATGATATTTGGCCCAATTTACATTATATTAGGCACTGTAGTCTGCATTTTCATTTTTTTATTTATATTTTCTGAAGTTAGTCTTAAGAGCCTGTGGCAGTCATCATCTAAGCGCGACTTGAAATCATATATTTATGGCAACGAACGAACCACATGCATTTTCTTAAAACATTTAACCATAATCATTTCCATAACAAGAATATATTTAAAAAAAAAAGTGTCTGAATAACACTTCTTCACTTTCCTTTTCTTTTATTAACATTTCTTCCCTTTCAAATTGTTTTGGAGAACAAGTTACATTGGCATAATGGCACTTAACGAGAATATAACTACCACTACAAAATATAACGAATAAAATATTATCATCTTGTGTATCCAGTTCGATGAAGTATTAGATAATTTCAACGTGCGCTGACGTCTTTTTCCATAACATTTAAACATGTTGAAATAGACTCATTGTTTGGATCTTTCCTCTATAAAAGAGTTACCTAGAATAATTAATGAAATATGAATCATCGAATAATAGTTGAAGTTAGAAAAGCATCGAGATTCAAAACAAAACTAATGATTACTTCCTACACTTCGAGAATTGAGAAGATAACAAAAAAAAAAAAAAAGTCTGTTGTAAGAGGTTCAAATGTTACTGAAGAAAACGTTGGCGCACGTTGGAATTATCTAATACTTTATCGAACTGGATACACAAACTAAGAATATTTTATTCCTTATATTCAATATGTATTCTAAAGCATCCATACGCAAGTAACACTACAAAATTTTACGCCAGACAACTAACTATAACTCAAAATATATAGATTTTACTTAAAAAAAAAAAAAAAAAAAAAAAAAAAAAAAAAAGACTCGAAAAAACTATAGTGATGTCGCACAGGCTCTTAAAACATTATGTAGCTACGAATCAACGAACAGAGGCAAGAGAACTACATAATGAGACCTGTGAAAGAAAGGAACTGTAGAGTGTATTATGTACAAGACAATCTTGGACAATATGTTACATACGGCTTGAAGCTTGGGGCGGGAGGGATTTAAAAAAAAAAAAAAAAAATAGAACACGTCTTGACTTGTGGGTGAGTCCACTTTTCTTTGCTTTCCTATTCAAGTACCTTCTGCAGATTGCTGGTGTTCTGTACAGTGTCACGAAGCAGCATTAGAAAAATGAAGAACAAGCACTACGGGCATGGTTCACAAACCTTGTGTTTTAGTCACAGCTGATCCACAAAAAAAGAAAAAAAAATCATTATATCACACTGTCACAAGGCAACCACAAACTAGCAATTTTAGTGAAAAACTCTGCTCGTTCCTATCCCAGTTTCCACATTGATGGCTCAAGGGTTTCTCTTGTTCCACGAACCACCATCCAATAGCACCGAACACTTCCTTCCTTCGCTTCCGTCAACGTTCAACCGTTCACCTTTTGCAAATACAATTGAGTTATTGCGCTATACTTAACAGCAACTTCGTACCCGTTCTACGCGTCTGTCCACAAGAACTCTATCGGGCGCTTCCTGAGTGTCTTTACCCGCTGTCTTATCCAAAATAGCTTCTGCCAGTTGGTTGAAGGCTCGATCAATGTTCACGTTCGCTTTGGCTGATGTCTCCAAAAAGGGAATTCCATGCTCCTTTGCGATCTGTAGGAAACAAAATAACATCAGTGCATGACATTAAACATGGTGATGTGCTACTACATTTACCATCTACATCTCATTTCCGTGTAAGATCGATTGTTCTCTTTTTCCTATCAGAAGAATCAATTCAATTAATGGTGCTGAGTACCTGAGCGTTCATGTTTTTAGCCGACTGATTCATACGTTTTTTTCTTTCTTTTGTGGTTCCTTTACAATTACAGGGCTCATATTGGTCTGGTCTCTTCTGAATAGTTGAAAAGTACCCAAAATCTTATCAAAAAGTAACTTTAAACCTTGATGCCAAATTTGAGCATAAATTGAATTTTACATCTTTTTTTTTTCAACCAAAATAGGGCCGCCAGGATCATGTTAAAATACGTTAATATTTTAACATGTTAATATTCAAAATTATCTTACGTAAGCTTGTCAGTTGATAAAAAAATTGGATTACTTGTGTTTAGAGGTTTATTATTAAATACTTTGCACGTTCCTAGAAGGTAGACACAGAAGGGCTCTCAAACCCATTTTGAGAGCTTAAGCACCCACCAACCACCTTACTGTGCTTTAGAAACAACAAAGATTGAAGTGAGAATCAAGCTGGCAGCAAGTATATAAGTTTTCAGAACAGTAATAAGTAACACGTTTCTTCCTTTTTTTTTTTTTTCATTTATTTCTATAATATTTTTCTTGGAAAACTGCCAATTCAAAACATAAATCACACAAAAATATGACTCCCCCCCAAAAAAAAAATTAACTTTAAGTGAGAAACTTGAAAAAAAAAAAAAAAAAAAAGCAACTTTCAGTTAAAAAAGTGACTTGCTATGAGCCCGGAAATTAACTTAATGTTTTGATTTCAGTAGTTTCTTTTTTATACTCCTTGTTCTCTCAAATTGAATTTGCATTACATACAAATTTAATACTAACCCCTGCACTACCAATGAAAGGGTACTTTGTGCCCACCGCAATATATTTTTTGTTGCTCAACAGGTTTAGCTAAAACGTATATTTTACGATGGTGCAAATTAAACGTTAATGTGTCTCATAAATTTTCTATTGTAACAGGTTGACTGCCATGAGCATCATATGTGGTGCTCACCTTATTTTCCTGTGGGGCAATCAGCACCATATATGATGCTCACTCAATATCACAAATTACTAACCTATTCAGGTTCTTGAGCATCATATATGGTGCTCAATGTCACAAATTACTGTGAGACCATGAGCATGACATATGGTGCTCGGCTCCCATTGGTACATTTTCGGGAGAAGCAAAATATTGCGACAAAAATGTGACATGACTAGGGCCCGGATAATTATGTACTAAAAACAATGAAAATATGTACATATATATGTACATAAAATCTCAATAATATGTAATAAAACCCTTCCAAAAGAGCAAAATATGTAAAATGAAAATACCAACATTTTCTATTACGTTTTCTACATTTGATGTGGTAAATACAATATTTATTCAATTACAATGTTTACTACCTGTTACTTTTCCAGCATGATCTCCGCAACACTAAGAAACAGAATGAGTTTCAAATTTTCAGTCAGAAAACTTATCTTGTTATCGCGTATAAAAGAGTTTCTATGCACTAAATGGTCGTTTCACTTCACACAAAGTCTTGCTGCATATTTATACTTTCAGAAATCATCCAAAGGTCGTTCAACTGTACATTACGGGAGAATTCTAGAACACTGGCCCGCCTACCTGTACAACAGATAGTACCTACCATAAATGGCCTAACCTCTCTAATCTCTAATTAATCTTAATTAACCTTATTTAGGAAGGGATTTTTACGAAAACTTTGTTTATGCCATTGTACATCTAATGAGCGTCCAGCGTTATAGGACATTCCCGTACATTACACACTCAAAACATTTTAGTAAAAAATATCGTGAAGAACAAAACATTCTCAATTAATCTTTTCACTATTTCAACAGTGGCATGCGTTGTGGCGGTAGGCGCTTCACTTTTGTAAATCAAGAGTCCAGCCTTACCAATTGCGTGAATGCAAACTTCCCCATCTGATTTAATATTTTTCGCCGAAGGAAAATATAAGTGGGGCGAGTTTGCAACAAAAACACGATAGGCAATCGTAAAGCCGCGTCGCGATAGTAATTCGATTGAATTATTAATCTCACGTAAGGATGTGAGCGCTACTACCGCGACCGAGAGTGTACGATTGCTAATCAAATCAGGTTCTTTCCAACTCTCTCTACCAATCCGCCAAACTACGCTTCAATACTATTTTAAAAGGGTGAAACGCAGTGAAACAATAAATAAATAAGTAAATAAATAAAAATTAAAAATAAAGCAAGCACTTTAAATTCAAACAGAGGTGAGTGTTTTCTTCTTTTCAAAGTCTATTGTTGAACAGTTTTTGTACGAAAAATCCCTATAAAACATGAAAATACCAAGAAATATGTAAAATTATGTGCTCATGAGTAAAATATGTAATTATATGTACATAAATGTAAAATATGTAAATATATGTACTTTCAAATGGGTGTTTTTAGGCAATATGGGTCACAAATGACATTATTACCCTAATTTGGTATAAAAATATAACCCCTACAAAAATATGTAATTAAATAATTATCCGGGCCCTAGACATGACTATCCATAATTGAGACAAAGGTAAGAAGAAATTTCTGGCCTCCTGGGAGCAGTACCCTCAAATAACCTTGGCAGTCAACCTGTTAAGTTGGTGGGCACATGGTATCCCCCTCCCCGTTGGTAGGAGATGTGACTGACATTTAGAAGTGTCACTCCTAGATGGCAGTATAATAAATACCTGTTATCCCGTGTATTGTTCACTTCAGTCACTGCAGATTTTTCAAAGAGTTTCTAAATTTGTTTCTTTTGCGATATATATTTAATCGTAACAAGTGGGCACACAATTATATCCTCCCAACTTGGTAGTTTGCGTTACCAAAAATACCTAGGTAGTGCAAGAATTAACTAGCAGAAGTGGCCATTCTTAGTATAGACCGAATAGTATGCAATTTGCAACACAACAGAGTAGTATGGGTTGTCTAATTTGGGGGACTTTACATTCGCTACTAGGGATGGCCGGATCCGGATCTGGCCGGATCCGAAGATCCGGATCTGATTGGGTCCGGATCCTTTGGATCCGGATCTCGGATCTGGATCCGGATCTCGGATCTGGATCCGGATCTCGGATTTCGGATCTGGATCCGGATCTCGGATTTCGGATCTGGATCCGGATCTCGGATCTGGGTCCGGATCTCGGATTTCGGATCTGGATCCGGATCTCGGATTTCGGATCTGGGTCCGGATCTCGGATTTCGGATCTGGATCCGGATCTCGGATTTCGGATCTGGATCCGGATCTCGGATCTGGATTCGGATCTCGGATCTGGGTTCGAAATTCGGATCTGGATCCGAAATCCGGATCTCGGATGTTGATTCTTATCCAAACCCACATCCCATCCAAATTATGATAAACTTGAATATCTAAAATTCGCCGAAAGTAATTTCACGAAGTCCTGACAGTGAAGAAGAGAACAGAAAATTAAGACGAATATTGACAAGTCTATTTGTTTCCTTCATTCTATTCTAAAGATCAAATGTTTGGCTTACTTAAGAAAAAAAAATGATCCGGATGAGAGTTCGAATGTCGAATCTAGTTCCACTCGATTGCAGGACCGAGATGATTATTTAAAATTCCTCAATGCACCTATTTCATTGACAGTTAAGAAAACATAAACAGTTAAGACAAGTATTGACTACTTTTTACGTATATTTATCTTGCTCTGTCTGCTCAAAATATCAAATGTATACCCTACAATTAGATTTAATAATTATTTAGTAAATCACAATATGAGCACCGAGAATAAACTATGAATCTTGGTTCCTCTTATCTAGATTTGAAATTTCGGATTCATACATAGAATCAGGCTGAAATATAAATATTTGAGATCTGGAAACCGAAACATGTGCTAGTACCAAGATCGTAGCCGTTTGTACAGTGGCGTATTTACGATTTTGTTTCGGGGGGAGGCTTTGCTAACTTTCGGGAGGAGGCTTTGCCTGAAAATGTGAAAATTCTGTAGGATATTTCATATAGTTTACTATAGTAAGTAAGATTTCGGGGGGGGCTTAAGCCCGGAAGCCTCTCCCCCAAAATACGCCATTGCGTTTGTACCTAGGTAATGCGAGCGGAAGGCACTTGCACTAATTCCGCATGTAGTTTGAGGAGCACGAGAAATTAAAAACAGATAAATATTCTTTTTCAGGAGTAAGTCGCGCTTTAACATGACTTTTCATGAGTTTTGTGTTCAAATATGAAAACTGTAATGACAACTTGTTTGAAATAAAAACCTTTTCATTTTTAACAATAAAGTTAGATACTTTCACATTGGAGAAAAATTAGCAAGGCACATACCACTGGTTAGGGTGCTGATTCTTATGGAAGCTTTCACTTGAACCGGAAGATTTCCTCATGTTAGTATCGGATTGCCACAATTCACCTTGCTGAAAGACGTGGTTTATCAGGAGGTCGGACAAGATTCTTTTGAACGTAGCCTGTAGACTGCTTCTAGTCTCAATTATTCTCATATAACAAGACTAGCCATATACATAGTTGGTTCGAAATAAGTTAAAATATCACTAATTGACCTTAAGGGGATGATCGTGATTTAAATATTCGTATATCAGAAGAGATGTGAAAGTTAAGTGGTAAAATAAATCCGATAATTCCGGAATAAAGATATTTATATGCAACCTAATGATAGCAATAAAACTCTTTATGTAACATTTTCAAAGCTAAAATTAACAGTTATCTTCTTGAATAGGGTTTACGGCAACATAGAATATTACAAATCCAATTATTATAAGTAGTACCTCTGACAGCCCTGCATTTCACATCACCATCGCCCTTCATCCTGACAAGTGGGCAATTCACTTACCCACAATGACTTTTCAGGCGTTCCAGTGACATCAATATCTCAGTTTGGGTTTGGGATCATGCTTCGGTGAACCTTGACTATCACCATCAGCAGCTATTAGAGAATTAGAACTTATTTCTGTATTAGATAATGTGGGTAACTATAGCTTTTCGTCTATAGAAGTCGGAGAGTGTATGGTATTATCGCAGGAAATATTTGATACATAAAACTTAGATTGTCAGTATTTAGGAGCAACTTTTAAAATAATCAGTTACTGTAAATGTGCTACAGATTAGCCGAGAAAACCCGACAGCCATAGTCGAGTGGTCTGCGGCATTAGGCTGTGGATCCTTTTACTGTAAATGTCTTGCATTCAAATCCCGCTTCAAATGAACGTAAGCCCGATGGTAGGAACCAAAGGACTGTCGTGCCAAGAATTTAATTTGTTTTAATTATCATAAATGCCTTCTTTATTATTAAATTTTATCCAATATTTTCTTTTCAACCAGTTTGCGAAACTCAGAGCTAGCTACTTGTTTTCTTTTTAATTCATGTTCATAGTTAGCACAACTAATCACTAAGGAAAAACAATCATTTCAATAAAATCGCCTCGCGTCTTTCGTAGCTCTAAGTTATTTTCAGCTTTTTTTTTTTAAGCTGAATGGCGTTTTATCACTTTCCCCTCGCTTTCCCTATTTTTTTTCTAGTTTTACCTATGTTTCTTTGCACGGATAGTGCCTATATGTACGTGCTTAATGTGTTCGTTTACAAAAGCGGGCCATTTTCCTGCCACTATAGAAAGTAGAGTGCCCTGTATCAGAGAAATATTAATTGACGTATGTAAGTGAATATATCTGTGATGAAGTCATAATTTCTCAGTTTTTGCATCGCACATAGTTTCCTCATCCTCATTAATCTCTTCACCCCCGCTTCCTGAATTCCAGTTCTGGTATTCTTTCTTGAGCAAGGCCTATGTAATGGGAGACTGATGTCTCATGTAGGCTTATTAACTATATCATCAGCAATAAAGAAAGTAGGGTTTAATTTGCACTAATTTTAGAACATTACGTTAATTAAATAATAATAATAATAATAATAATAATAAGTGAGCTCAGGCTACTTGTTAGGATTCTTGCTTCGCAATTGGATTATACCGAGTTCGAATTCGGAGACCAGCTATCCTGACTGAGGATTTTCCAGGGTTGTTCCTCAGTTATACTGGGCAAATGCTAAGTTAGTACCTTGATCTAAGGCTCTGGAGACCTTCTTTCCATTCCTTTCCCAATGTTTTCATCTGTTGATTATTACAGTGTAAAGTGGCCTCTGAGGATGTATCTGGTAGCTTATAGTAAATAAACAATAACGACTTAATATATCTTCACGAAACGTGTGGGTTAATTTACCTATAGCCTTACAGTCCCAATAGATAACTAAAGTTTTAATATTAATTTACTGACTTTTAAATACTATTTTCATATTGTTTCAGCTTTCAATTATCTCATGTATGTTCCACCGAGAATTGAACCTGAGATCACATGAACAAATGCGAATATGTTAAATATTTTTGAACACTAATATACAAAACACAAAACGCTTCAAAGATACGATGCATGGATATGTTTTGGTTACGTCCTGCAATGTATGATTAAAGAAAACTGGAGGGTGAAGAAGAAATAACAGAAATCTCTTTTATATTTACTCCTTCAACAAACTCCTGACCTCAGAAGGGCAAGCCATAAGTTAGGTAATAAAGTCGTACAACGAACACTTTTATTAATACTAATAATACTACACAACCATATCGCTCCCCTGAAATTCTCGTGTGTATGTTTAAAGATCTACTGTTGTTCCACGCCAACCAGTCTATATTTTTTGTTGTACCTTCGAAGTGAAAGATTTGTTGATGGTTGGACTCTAGTGAGTCAGAAACTACTATTAATAAAGAGTTTGTTTTGTCCAGTATTCCTGCGATTAGAAGGGTCTTATCTAAAAGATATTTCATTTGTATATGAGAAAATAAGAAAGTTTATATAAGAAAGTAAATATTGCAAGGTTAAAATAACATAAAGAACAAAGGTAGCACAAACGTGTTATGGAAACATTTAAAAGCACAGCATCCTACTATATTAGTGAATCCGAAAAAAGTTTTGACGAATTTTAGATATTCAATTTTATCATCACAATTTCAGATGTAGGTTTGGATACGAATAATATCCGAGATCCGGACCCAGATCCGAGATCCGAATTTCGGATCCAGATCCGAGATCCGAGTTTCGGATCCAGATCCGAGATCCGAGTTTCGGATCCAGATCCGAGATCCGGACCCAGATCCGAGATCCGAGTTCCGGATCCAGATCCGAGTTCCGGATCCAGATCCGAGATCCGGACCCAGATCCGAGATCCGGACCCAGATCCGAGATCCGAATTTCGGATTCAGATCCGAGATCCGGACCCAGATCCGAGATCCGGATCTGAGGTTCGGATCCGAGATCCGGATCTAGGTTCGGATCCGAGATCCGGATCTAGGTTCGGATCCGAGATCCGGATCTGGGTTCGGATCCGAGATCCGGATCTGAGATTCGGATCCGAGATCCGGATCTAGGTCCGGATCCGGCAAGATCCGGATCCGGATCTCACTGGATCCGGGATATCCGGATCCGAAAATTTTTGGCCATCCCTATTCGCTACACTTTTTGAAACTAAAAAATCTTTTACTCGAGCTGAAAATGGAAAAAACAGCTTCGCAAGCGATTAGATTTGGTGGATGTCTGCGTATAAAATCTGGTGCCTCTGGCCACTTTTCTGCATTTCTCCCTTCTTACACAAAAATTATGGTGTATTTGAGAACAGACTACAAGCGGCAGTCACAGGCGTGCGCAGACACTTGGATTAGGGGAGGCAAATCAATAGCGATACTCCTGAAGATATGCAACCACCCTATAATCATTACTTTCTTTATAATTATATAAGAGCAAAACCCCTCTGCTTTTAGATTGGAGAGACGGAACAGAAAGCTTCGCCCCAACTCTCTTTTAGAGTCGGTGCGTACAGATAGTGTGTTAGGTGTGTGTGTGTGTGATAATATACTGCTGGGAGGAAACAACGGAAGAAAGACTAAAATATAATTAAATCGGGAAATTTTGCTCGAGTATTGCAAAGTTCAAAGTGTTATTTTGTATAGCGAAGATTACAGACGTCTTTCAGGGTCCGTTTTTGTGAAATATAATTCATATTAGCTGAGAAAATTATTTTTAAAAAGTCGAAAAAAAAAAACGCAATGCCAAAACATTAGCTGGGGCGAGTGCCCCCACTTGCCCCCACGTACGTACGCCTATGGCGCCAGTACAAATTTAGATTAGCTGTGCGCCGACTCGAATCTCCACTCAAAAACTGTTGTTGCTATGACAACCGACTTTTATTTTATTTCAAATTTATTAATGGCGTGATCTTTTCTCAAATAATATCGAAACTGGAAAGTAATACTCGATTTGTACACTTTTAGTTTTAGTCGAGATATTAGAATGGAATGAAACATATTCTTGGAACTAATTGGAAAAAACAGCTTCTTTTTACAGTTTTAGTCTATAGCGATCGACGTTAAAGCCAGAAGTGATTGATTTTTGTTACTTCCGGTCTGAATAAAGGATTAAGCCAGAAGATGGTAGTTATTCTTAGAATGCTAAATCGATTTTAAAAAATGGTTCTCGCTATTTGTTCTAGTTTTGCCCTATGCAGATCAATACTGAAACCTCGAAGTTAAAACATATTGTTGAGATGTTTAATTGCAGGAAAGAGCTCTTTCGTGGCTAAGTGGTTAGCGTACGCGCCTCTGGCTTGGGAGACTCGGGTTCGATTTCCGGCAGGAGCTCATGTGCTTCGGATTCCACGTTAATCAGTAGGTCCACGTCTCATACAGTCTCGCTGCTGAACGAGGACGTTAAACTTAAAACCAACTCAACTGCAGGAAACCGCTTCTTGCTCTCTATTATCGTTTTTGCTCTACAGTTATTAACGTTAAAACCGCAAATAATTGGTATCTACCACTTTTGGTGAATGGATTACCCTCCATTATCGAAATCCATTCCTAACGTTTGGCCCTTCACATCCTGGTCAAAATTAAGATGATGCATCAAGTACTTCTTGAGCTCTTGTCTCCCAGACGGATGAGAGAAAATATATAACGGAGTCTTTGATAAAGGAAACTCCTTTATTTTTCACGAAGTAAGAGACACTTAAAGAGATCTGAAGTACAAAATCAATTAATACAAACCATCAAAAAATCTCAGGTTCCTTTAGGAGAAAACAGAAAAATAATGTTTCATATAAATCAATGGGTCAAAAGAAAAAGTTCTATATAAATCAGTGGGCCAAAAAAGTCCTATATAAACCAGTGTCAAAAAGCAAGATCCTGTATAAATCAGTCGACCAAAACAGGGCCAAAAACAAAGTCTTATATATTCCTATATAAATCAATGAGCAAAAAGGGTTCTTCATAAATCAGTGGGCCAAAAAACAAAGTCTAACATAATCAGTCGGCCAAAAAACAGTCTTATATTAATCAGTGGACCAGGACCAAAAAGTCTTAAATAAATCAAAAGGCCAAATAAAGCTGAGAGGGAAAAGACTTCAGGTATTCATCAACGTTAAGAGTCATTCGCAGAAAATTTTATGCCATTTTTCGTTTTGAAAAGCAACTGATTAACAAACAGCAATATTATAATAAATACTATGTTCCTTAGGGATTGATTCATTGATCTGTATTTTTGTCCTTTGTTAATAGCAAGGCTTTATACGACTAATTCGTTGATCTGTATTTACGTCATTTTTAAGGAAGCAAAAACACTATATGATAAGGGCTACAATTTAAATTGCGATTTGAACCACTGAAGTGTGTTCGATATTCTCTCACCGGCCCGTCACAAATCAAAGGCATACGCTCTTGTCACTAGACAAGTGGGAGGATTATATTCCTTAGAAAGTATTAAGAATTTAACACATTTTCAGCTGAAGATAATATATCAGAGCTCTTTCTCTTATATACTAGGTGTGTGCAAAAAGGATCAAACCTTATTTTTTTCCGCATAAACCAATGAAGTGCGGGAAACTTTCTTCAGTGTAGATGTAGAAGGTACACTCAAGTGTACTTGTGAATGTTTTCCCGCTCGCACCAAGCGCCAGTCACTCGACAGTCACTATTGAAAGAAAAACGTAAACGTCGAAGAATTCGCATGTTTACTGTGTTTTACGTTGCAATGCAGCACGGAATTTTCTCTAAGTTAGCTGGCCAACTGAATATGGGTTTAGTATTCACAAATAAAAACACACACACACACACAATCCAAAACAGTACAGGGCTGTTATAAAGTCCTTGCTATAAAACAAGTGCTCATAACTTTAATAAATAAATAAATAAATAAATAAATAATAATGATACTGCAGTGAAATACATTTTAAATTATGCGATGATTTGTAAATTTTTAGTTGGCAATACTATCAGAATGATGTTGGCAACACTAGTGACAACAAACTTCAAGAAAATGATGCCGGTACAAGAGAAAGCACAGTGTGTATGTTGGTATGCAGAACTGAAATCAGGCATGTCGGTGCAGCGAAATTTCACACGTGTACAAGAAAAGTACCTCCTGATGTCAGAAGTATAGATAGTTAGCACAGCAAGTTTGCGACATGCAAAGAAGTGGTCGGCCGCCAGTGAGCTCAAACACGGTGCGAAGGGTTGCCGACAGCCTGGAGAGAAGTCCAAGAAAATAGATTCCGTGGCGGTCGCTGGAGTTGGAAATCCCTCAATCAACGTCGCATAAGATAATGCGTAAACATTTGAAAGCCAAATCACACAAGATTAAATTTGTGCATAAACTGACAGATGAAGACAAGACACGAGACTGGAGTTCTGTGAACTCATGCTGAAACGACTGGATTATGACAGAACTTCTACAGTTACTCATGTTCTCAGATCAGGCAACTTTCCATGTTTCAGGGAGGTAAACAGGCACAAATGTCTTGTTTGGGGAACTGAAAACCCTCATGAATATGAAACGCACAAAAGAGACAGTCCGAGAGTGAATGTGTGGTGTATCCGTATCAATGGAGCACTTCATAGGCCCGTATTTCTTCGACGAAAACACTGTAACAGGGGAGACATTCAAATGCTTAAAAATTTCCTGACGCCCAAATTGGTTAGGTTGGGATTCCAGGATCGCATCCACTACCAGCAATACGGAGCCCTCCCACTTTTGCACAAATCGTCAGGGACTACCTTGACCGTAAACTACCTGGTAGGTGGTTTGGGCGCAGAGGCCTACCCCTTGGCCCTCCCAAGTCTCCCGATTTGACACCCTGTGAGTTTTAGTTTTAGGAAATGAAATGAAATCTTTGAGTTTTACGTCCCACGGTTATGCCGGTTAGGCTAAAGGAGACGGTGATGATGAGTAATGAATGAAAATGGTGGAATGAAGAAAGTGGGAGGAAACGGGAGAACCCCGAGAAAACCCACGCACACGGTGTTTGTCCACCACAAAGTTCACTTGGCGGGGGCTGGGATCGAATCCGCGACCCCAAGCACCAGAGGTGAACGCTCTACCACTGAGCCACCGCGGCCCCTTCAAAACATAGGAGTATTGAGGAAAAATCAAAGAACTTGCAGGACCTGAAAGCTAAGATTAATGAAGTGATCCATGACGTTTCTGACGACGCCAGACGGAATAGCATTCACGGTTTCGCTGGAGGTTACAGGAATATATGGATGTCAACGGAGCCCAGCTGGAGGTATAGCGATGACGGCGGCGGTGTATCTATGGATGATGATACAAAATGTAAGTCTCAATAAAGATCTTCATATATATTTCACTGAAATATCATTAAAAAAAAGTTATGGGCATTTGTTTTACGGCAAGGACTTTATAACAGACCTGTATTTAACAATGTACTTTATACAGCGCTACACAGAATATAACTTGAACCAGACATCATGTACACAGTTTCCGTATAGCGTCTTTAAGCAAAAACGAGAGGGGAAATGCTGAGTGGGATTGGTGGCAATGGAGCCCAAATTTTTAAATGGAACTCCGTATTTCTTCAGGGATGGTTGCCAGGTGCTTTTCGTAAGCAGTCACAGCACTTGGCTCAAATAGATGGTCACGAATTTTCGTTCCTTGTGGGGAGTCACATGGAGCTAAATCAGAACTGTACGGGAGTGGAACAAAGTTTTTACTCTTGGCTCAAATCAGAAACGCTGTTTTTTGTCCAATAGTGTGTGTGTGCAGATGCATTGTCACGGTGCAAGAGGAGGTCGCGCCGATGGCAGAACTGACTTTGGAGGATTCCTCCTCACCTGCCGATGGCAGAACTTTGTCTTTCTGCGATGAGCTTTTGTAAGTCAAAACTTTTCTGCAGGAATTATGTAGAAGGAACACTTGTGATTGTTAAAAATACACTTTACGCGACGTAAAAAACAGTTCAAACTATATTTATGCGAGTCGTCCGTGTATTTAAGACATCTACACATAGCAGGCTTGTTTTTATACTTTTCTGTTGGCTATTTTTTTTTTTCTGGCAATTTTTCCGCACAGGCGCGGCAAATTTTCTGCGATCATATCGCAGATCGCGGCATGTTCTGCTATGGGGCCTCACCGCTTCGAACAATTTGGGAAATCATTTTGTCATGTAACATCTTGCCGTCACTGCTTTTTGTTCTTCCAGCAAAACTATCACGATAAGGCCACTGGGTTAGAACAAAAGCAAATCATTTTCTTCCCAACGCTCCGAGATTTCTTGACTTTTTTGAGCAGATACGTACCAGGGAAAATTCAAACTGATGACTGTCGCTTCGTTTCTAGATTGTACTGGTATATCCACCTTTCATAACTTGATGATGTTAAAAATGCTTTTTGACGGCGCCCCGTCGAATCTAACCAACATTTCACGGCACCAATCCATTCACGTCCTTTTCTGTTCATCCGTGAGTAGGTGTGGGATCCAACGCCTGCAGGGTTTCCTATTATTAAGTTTTCCATGTAGGATTCCTCTAACTGCTGCCGATCCAATGTTGAGTGAGTTCTGGATCTGGGCATAAGTGTACATGGTGTACAGGCAAAATCATTGCACGAAAATGTTCTCTCTTCACGTCCATTGTTGTTGGACGCGCAACGGCAAATGTTTCCATTACAGAGGACGTCCTAACAATCGTATGTTGATCCTTTTTCAAATTTAACGTACTTTTTAACTAAACACCATTCAAACAATAATCAAAGTTTCAACGAACTGCAATAACTCATTGTTGCCCATTCTCAAAACTTTCAGTGTTCCTCGTATTTTGTCAATACCAGTTGTTTATTTACTTGCCCCCAGTAGATTGAAATTACTATATTTTTAAGCTACGTAACAATTGAATCAGTGAATGGAAAAACGCACAATATTTTAAAAATAAAGTAGAAAATTTTGTGATATCAATTTCTGTGAAACTAAATATACAATCTCATTAAATTGTTGGAATTTTGGGAAATGAAAGGTCCTAATATGCAGTACAAGTGCTCCATACAAATATTTTTGTATAAATATCGCTTATTTTCGGCAAGCGATTGTATATCGCTTATTTGCTTTTCGTTCTCCAAGAGTAAGATGTTCCTTTTTCCACTTATCGATTCAACTGATATCTGTAAATTTAACGTTAGCGCACAATTTAATCACTAAAAACCTGTTAATTTTTGTTTCGGTTGATTGGATATGATGAAGTCCATGTTTAAGAAGATTTCGCTGGAAAAGATTCTTAGATAACAAAAATTAACAGGTTTTCAGTAATTGAAGTTGTGCAGTAACGTTAACTTACACACATCAATTGTACATAGCTTGTGAATAGAGTACTTTATACCTACTGGAGCAAGCAGATAAATAACTAGTATCGACAAAGTATACTGGGCAATGGCCTTGTGGTCCTTACCAAAAATGTCCGAGAGAAGTATCTGAAATATTGGAAGGAACATTATTTACGTGGAGAGTCAATTAATTATTATTTACTGTTAATTTCAGGCAGGCATATTGTCGCATATTGTCTGAGTTTCTGTCCTACAGAAAGTTATCAATATAGTACTTTGCAATCGTTTCACACAAAACACTTAGTATTCCCTCGCAACTCAAGCGACTGTAACTGAGACATAAGAAAAATATATATCCTCTTCAGCGTTTAGAAACAACTATTCAGGCTACTTATTACCTTAAAAACAGTGCGAAACTCTCGCCTAACTTGCCTACTCTTATCATCTTTACTATTATATCTAAGAGACAGATCACTTACAGCTTCTCCCCTTTCTTTGCTAACCACTCGCTTGTCTTCCATATCGTTTTTGTTACCCAAAATCATCTTTTCAACATCTTCATTAGCATGCTGAAAGAAAAAAGAATGACTATCATTATACTACTCAGCAAGGCATCGGCTTCTTAAAACGGCAGAAATATTTAGATCACGGCAACGCAATTAACATGGTTAGGTGTGCAACAAAATCTCTAGAGGAGTATCGAGCGTATGGAACACATTATAACACCTCAAATTATTCACCTACCTATTCCTTAGTCAATCCTTTCTCGATATTTCGATTATGACACACACACATTCATCCTCAGGAATATTCAAGTCTTTTTTCCACATGACATTCACATTGTTTTATTGTCTTAACAGTGGTAGTTAATGAATACCGGCAATTAATAAATTTTATCGATACTTATGCTGGCTTATCTTTTCTGATATGTTATAGATTGCTCTTATTTTAGTATATAACAATATATGTATGTAACCCTAGGTTATTACTAAATTAAGTTGGTACATTAACATCAGGGCTACATACATACAGTATTAATAAGAGCAATCTAAAATACATTGCGAAAGGTAAGCGAACATAAGTATCGATAAAATTTACGATCACTGTTGAGATACAATAAATCAATCAATGTGAAGATCATGTTGTGAAAAAGGAATGGCGTAGTCCTGAGGATGAATGTCAGACTGTCACACTCGAAATATTGGACGATTTACTGAGATATATATATATATATATATATATATATATATATATATATATTTTTACCTTATATTCTGGAAATGACAATATCATAACAGACAGGTTCACTGGTTCCTTTTCTATGCATTTTCCTATGTTATACTACCAACTAAGAGACGGTGTAATGGGCTCTTTTCCTCTGTAAAAACCCATGCTTAAATATATAAGGTTGCACTAATACTCATCTACTTCTTGCAGATACAATTTCACAGAAGAAAACCGTTCTTTTGTTTCCCAACGAAATAAATTCCTGAAGAGGCTTGTAACAGTTTTCCATACAACAGAGTTCTTTTATATTTTTAATTAACATTTTACAAGTGTACATTGAACTTATTTTCTCTTTATAAAATTTTGTTTAAGCATGAGCTTATACGGATGAAAAAAAAAAAAAAAAACGCATTACATCATTTCTTAGTAGAGTAATGAAGGGAAATACATTGAAAAAGGTGCAAGTGAAACCTTGAAGCTGTTTGTTATGACATTGTTGTCTCCAGGATGTAAGGTAAGAAATGTTTCCTGCTAGATATCATCGCTGCGCCTCGAAGAATCGCTGTGTGTTAAAACCACAACTTTTCAGAAGACGCAAAAAACATTCTAAACTCTTAAAATTTTGCCAGATATACGCTAACACTTGAAAAATATAATAAAATTGGTCCTGCGTATATTATGCAGTGGGCATTGTTGTATCTTGCTTCAACAATATTATGTTACTAGTTTTGTGTCTATTGCGCCTTTGTAAGCACATAGAGTATTTGTATACTTAATCAATACGTACATGATGAGGACCTAAAGCCTTTAATTTCAATCAATTATTTTTTCATTGTTGTGGCGAAACAATTGAATATTCACTTCTCACATTATATAGGACGCTACCTGACAGCTTTCAGGTTTATTTGCACCTCATAATTCATTTTCGACAAAAATGTCACATGCGGTTCTTCGAGGCGCAGCGACGATATTCAATATGTTTCCTACAGCTCCCATATAAGTAAATGTATTTGAAAATCTACTGATTCAAGCTATTCTAAGAAACGTAACTCCTCATACCTCAATTTCCTTCCTTTAATCATTTCCTTTAAAGGAAGAAAATAAAAGTACAGAGTAAGTCACGTTCACATTTTTAAAAAAGTCTGTAACTTCAAGATGGTGTACCGGAACCAGTCTTTTGAAGACACCACTTGTACAATCCGCGGCAAAAAACCTGCAACATGAGGATGTAAGTTTATTGTGAAACTACGCCTAACAGCACAGGGAATGAATATAACGTCTAAGTGGAACGAATCATGCCAGGATAAACCTCGGCCTCCTCCCGTGCACACTTATTTTGGAGCAAAAGGCTTCGTCATTTCACAATAAACTTATATGGTCATGTTGCAGGTTTTTTGCCGCGAATTGTACACCCTTCAAGCGTTCAGAGGACACAGTGCCTTACGATGCAATAAAATTAGTTTTCGATAAAATCGCTGGTCAACAATCAAAAATTCAAAATGAAATATCTGAAAGTATAGTATTAATATAAATTCTACAAATTAAAAAGAATTAAACAACTATAAAAAATAAGAGAGGTTGCGAAAAGCCTAAAACAACAGATAAAATACGTAACATATAACTACAAAATAACTTTAGTTAAAAAAAAAAAAAAGAGCAATAATAGAAACATGAAGAGGAAAAAGCTAAAAACAAAAAATCTAAAAGCATATTAAATACTCCAATCTCACGAATAAAAAGAGAAAATGATCACTTAAAATCCTATTCCCAAAATTTCAATACGATTTTTAAGCCATCTTCCACGGTCTCTGAAGTCTGAGTACTCTGAACATTCTATTAGGATATGCCGAATACTCAGTGCGACGATGCAGTCTTCTTAATACAGACGGATAGAAATCAGTGAGATGGGCATGCACGATATACAAGAGCGCCAGAGTTTTTCAGGTAAGTACTTATTTAATGCATGTAACAAAACTTTTGCTGGTTAGTTGATTTCGAGTTCATCGTCCCGTTCAACACCGAGGTTATGTGAAACGTGAACCTAGAGCTTAACGAGGGATTCAACCCACTAGGAGTCCAAATCTGGATCTCTCATTCCCAAGGCGCGCACGCTACCCTTACTGCCACGAGGAAGTTTACATAGAATTTTTGCGTTTGGGTCTTCGGACTACATTTGCAAAATTCACAAAATACTTGAAACATTACCTAATCTGTATATACAAAAATGAAAGTGACTATGTGATTTTTCACTTCTTGAACAACCCGGTCGATCTCGATCAAATTTTTAACGTAGATGAGGTTCGGGCCTGGGAGTGATGTTATTTCACTTTGACAGTGCAACTTACAAGTAGAGGAAGGGGAGGGGTGTGTATAATATAAATGACCGATATTAGTGCCGAATCCATAGTTTTCGGGGTCGCTGTGATAAACAGTGACACTTCCGATGCCGTTTAAATCCAAATTCAGCCCCGCAACTTGGAGGAGGGAGAGAGAACCCTTTGCTTCTCACATGGCCAACTTTGTGTGTCAATGACTCGAGTTGGAAATCCCGAAAATTTGTGTGTTCTGGTTGACGAATGCAAGACAAAAAACATTGTCTATATCAGAGAACGCTTCAGAATAGTAAAAAGTGAGTGACTAACAGAAGATATTAGTAATTTTTCTTATTTTAATCCAGCGCAACGGATAATTGACGTTACTGTCATTATATTCAAAGTTACTGTGGAACGTGTGGAATTTAAAAATGAAAATTTTAATTTAATGCCCTACAGTTACACCCTTCAGGGTATGATTATCAAAGAAATTGTTGAAATGAAGATGTGGAAAAAAATGGAAGAACTACGAGACAACTCACGGACACTATGTGGTCGAACACAAATTCACAAGACTTGGGATCGAACCATGGACCCCTGGCACCAGAGCTCTGCGCTCTACCACTGAGCCACCGTGTTCCACACGTATAATTTGTGGTTCGTTCTAAAGATTTACATTCTAAATCCTTCCGGTATCATCAAATTTTGATAATTATTTTATTGTCAACAGAAATATATATATATATACCGTAGAATCTAAGTAGCCACTTACCTCATCAATGTTCCGTAGCCATTTAACAATATTTTCAAAACTTCTTTCATTTGTTATATCATACACTAACATAATTCCCATTGCACCTCTGTAATAGGATGTAGTTATTGTGTGGAATCTCTCTTGACCAGCTGTATCCCTGCAATCGAAGATAGAAACAGGATCTTAAAGAATACGAAAATAAACTCACCGTGTAAGGTACACAGACACAATATATATATATATATATATATATATATATATATATATAGTTATAGTTTCATTGTTACCGAATATTTGGCGCCCCATACATATTCAATACGTGGAAGTAAAAACATATTTACAATCACTGAAGCAAAAAAGCCCCATATAACCAATTTCTGGCTTTAATGTTGAACGGCTCAAATGAAAAAAATCATATGAAAATTACTGAGCCAAATAATAATAATAAACTAGAAAAAACTTGACATTAAACAAAAAAAAAAAAAAAGAAAGAAAGAAAAACCCGTGATACATCAAACCAGTTTTTCTATGTTGATGCAGTTTTCAAAATTAACCGTTTTGCTTTCATACAACTACTCTTAGTTTTATAAACTAGGAATAGGTTTGGTGATTTTTAGGCGAAAAAACAGGAAGTTCTAAATTTTGAGAGAAGAAACACTTAATAACCAAAGCACCACCTAGCAACAAGTTATACTTTTTAAACGACCCTACAGTTTCGTCAGATAACCTCCGTCATTGTCAAGAGTGCCAGAGGACCTTCCGCGTAAACATATTATTAACTTTTATCTATGAAGAAAATAGAAAATTTGGTCCAAAAGAAAAACAACGACAAAAAATGTATTTCTGAAATAAAAACTAATCACTTTAACAACAAACTCTTCACGTACAGTGTTCATGGCACATCCCTTTGTGATAGCCTTAATTTATATAAAACAATTACTTTGAAAAACTGACCGCAATGTTATCAGACAAATTGTGTTCTGGAACATTTAAAAACACGCAGCACAGGATTTTGATTATCACTGAATTACACACCTATTCATATCGTTAAGCACCCACAATCAACACCTTCATTTCAGTTGCTTGTAATTGTAATTCCTGAAATTACTTTGCACTTTCTAGTTTTCGGTTCTCCCCTAAAGGCTTGTTCAAGGAGAACGGAAACAATAAAATAGAAACAAATGGACACGGACTCACCGGAACAGAGCAATGCGAAAATCGCCTTGCCTTAGCTGCTAGTCACACATTGAATGCTGATGCACCACACTGTGGAATAGTGGGCTTAATCTATGGTAGCACATATTGATGTCCTTGTTTTGGTGCTAATGTTGTACTTTTTTTTAATTACCGTCTAACGATTCCTTGCTTAATCAATCCTTATCTACCTTAAGCTGTGTATTTTTAAGAAAATTAAAAAAATTTCAAAAACAAGTCTTTCTGTATCATCTTTGGCTACAAATTTTTTGAATCAACAATATTTTATTGTTTCTTTTGAATATCTCAACATAGCGGAACCGACTATTCTGCTTTAGTATCTCTGAGATACTCCCTGACCAATACTTTTTACCATGCTTATATAACCCTCCAAACTATTGCACTTTATCTCGTAGATTCCTGATTTTCCATTGGGGCCGGTCATTGAGCCTGCTATTCCACACTGTTCTGCCGATATGTGACTAAGAAAAGTTGCTTTTCGCACTGCTCTTCCCCAGGAGACCGTTTTTATATCTTTCCTGAAATTTTTATTGAATTTCTTCCTGTTATTTTTCATAAACAAACCAAACGCTAGGAAGTAAAGAAAATGAAATCTTGTAAGTTTTACGTCCCACTGTCATGCTGGCTAGGCTAAAGGAGATGATGATGATGAGGAATGAAATCGTGAAATGAATAGTGGGAGGAAACGGGAGAACCCGGAGAAAACCCATGCACACGGTGTTTGTCCACCACAAAGCTCACTTGGCGCGAGCTGGGATAGAACTAAGGGCCCCATGCACTAACGGTGAATGCTCTACCACTGAGCAACCACTAGGAAGTAAAAGAGTAATTTCAGGAATTACAATTACAAAGTGAGTAAAATGAGCGTAAAAAATCTTTAGCGTGTTAGCATATTGCCCGTAAATAGACACCTTAGTCAAAATGTTAATTAGAATTCTATGTTGTTACTGATTTTCTTAGATACAGAAGAATGAGAGAAAAAATTATTTTCTACATTCAATACCTAATCAATGATCATTTCACTTGACTGTCATAATAAAAAAATGAAAAAGAAAACACTGCAAATAGTGAATTATTAATTTTGATAATGAGAGAAAATTTGACGCATTCGCGCAAGACGAACGAAAACGAATCCGCTTGTAAATTAAGCGTAGACAATCCATCTCGTGGAACTTTCCTTCTTGTTACCGTAGCAAACTAGCTTGCTTTCTTCCTCGCGTATTTCTTCCGTTTTAATATGAACACATTCTAGACGGAGCTATCACAACTAGAGGTCTCCCACTGTAATAATCCTCAGATCTCGTTCTCTAACTGTGACTGTTATCATCGACTTGCAAAGTTTCGATACGAGGAAATCTATCGACGGCTCCGGAGCTGGTACTGCGACTTATAGTTAGCCGTTGTAAACCACCTCGTTCATGCATATACCCACCGTCGTTTATGTGCCTGCTCCCTATGGACGACACATCTTCGCTACCGCTTGGACCTCCTTGCTATGCGCCTGCCCTGACTCGGTGAGATAGCATTCGTACTTTTTAGAGATCATCTAGCACAAGTTGGATCGTATTTTATGCACTACAATTTTTATGACACTGTATTTATACTCATCACAGTTAAAAAATAACGAACCGTAATCACTACTAAGCGAGCCAGAGGCACTACCAAGTAATTTGGGGAAGAAACTAATTAATACTCCAGAAAGGAATACGGACTTTGCTGTGATGCCATATGCATTTATTATAATTAAAAACAGGATATATGCTAACACATTTTGTAATGAATCACTTTTACTTACTTGAATATCTAATTCCTGAAAATACATTAAACTCTGAAACTTTCAGCTGTCTCTTGGATTCTTGTTTACAGAGGATAAAAATAGAAAAAAAAATTCTAAATAAACGAAACCAATTGTATTTCCTTAATGTTCTTATTACTCTTTCCTCTTATTTTTTATGCTCCGTTAACAAGTCTCCAGGAATACGCCGAAAAAAATCGAAGTGTAAGATATTTTCAGGAGTCTAAAAACAGGAAACTTATTAAAAAGTAGCTTCTCTCACCATATTTGTAATTTTATCTTCTTTCCTCGTAATTCTACAGTTTTAATCTTGAAGTCAATTCCTGGAAAACGAAAACAATAAAAATAATTAATGGAAAGGATTCTTTCAGATATCTTATATACAAACCTGAATGTAAATCTGTCCACCATACAAGTAGAAGCTGTTTAAAAGTTTGAAAATGAAATGAAATCTTTTTAAGTTTAACGTCCCACTATTATGACTTTCAGGCTAAGGAAGACAGATGATGAAGACAAGTGAATGATGATGGAAGAGTCGGTAGAATGAGAATGTGGGAGTAATCCGAGGATCGGACCAGGGATCCCACACACCCGAGATAAGCGCTCTACCAGTGAGCAACTGTGCCCACATACGTTCAACAATTTCAAATGAATTTTGGAACATTGCTAGTACCTATCTCAAAACGGCCTCTTACAATGCCACTTGGATTAGTATGCTTCTCCTAAGAGTGGAGGAGAAAGTACAAAATTTATGGGGGGGAAAAATCAAAGGGGCTCCTGAAGTTAGAGCAGAGTTTCCCAACCGGTGTGCCGTGGATGGGCCGCTGGTGTGCCGCGAGTAAATCGAAACAAAATTATTAATTCTATAGCAATTAAACTGCAGGACATAGGGAAAAATGTATATTTGTATTTCCCATTACTATGAACCTCTAATATGAATCTAGAGTTTTAAGTTTCATACCGCGTTGCTTTTCTGTACATTTTTAATATTGAAAAAGGTATTTGTTATCATTGTTATGACGTTATGACCATTATTGCTTCTTTATTGTTGCAGACTATTTCGTAACTTCAAATTTTAAAATATTCAACCCTTTCGACAAAACAAACATGCATACGAATTACCTACATTTGTGTTTTAAAAGTAAAAGAGATTTGTTTGTTCGTTCGTTATTTAGTGATCTTCCTTGTTTGTGAAAGTTTGGATGCAGTTTTCGAAAAAGAAAGCGTATTTTTAAAAACCTAAGTACAATATTTCATTGCAATTGTTTTCTATTTTTAAATTAAAATGAAAAATAAGCATAATAATTTACCATGGTGGAAAATCAATGATCGAGCTTTCTTCTCTATGAAGAGATCAGTAATCACAGAAAAAGATACCATGGTATTTTATATTTAAATATAATTCAATCTATGAGTGTGCCACGAGAATTCAAGTTACACCCTTAGTGTGCCGCAATTTGAAAAAGGTTGGGAAACGCTGAGTTAGAGAGATGAAACTCAGTATATAAAGTCATTAAATATAATGGGCAAATATCGAAAATACCTTTCACTTATAATTTCATTCAACGCAGGAGTAATGCCCTTTTTATAATTATTTTTGAACCTGCAGTGTGAAATGCAGCGAGATGGTAATGCAACGAGAATTATTTTCACGCCTGTGTGGTTTCTTAATGATTAAAATGTTCATTACAATTAATTCAACACAAGGCAAGTCATGATTTACAGTGTATTATTATTAGTTACATATAAATAATGTTTGTACATTGTGTGTGTGTGTGCTCGGTTTGTTACCGGTAATCTTCCCAGAAGACGTTTCAGCAACCCTTCCCAACACAATAGATGAGCCTAAAAGTGTTTTGGTGTACAGTTTTAAATACACTGGCTGCAATCCCTGAGTTTAAAACTAATAAACAGAACGTAAAATAAATAAATAAATAATAAAAGAAATCGGATCATCGTATCACTAACCTTTCAGTACGCGTTTCTAAAAGTAAAAAAGGAGAGTTAGAGTACATAAGAAGATAGGTTTAATAATAATTTATTCTAGAGTGTAGGTGACACTTCATGGTAATGCAAATGGTAATGTGACACTTCAAATAACGTAAAAAATTCCTCAATGAAAATTAAATGAAATCTTTAAGTTTAACGTCCCACGATTATACCTGTTAGGTTAAGGGAGATGAATAAGTCAAATGAACGATGCTGAAATAATTGGTGGAATGAGAACGTGGAAGGAAAAGGGGAAAACCAACAGACACGAGTTGTCCTCCACTAACTTACTTTGGCCGGGAATCTCCTTAATGAAGTGATTCTAAAGAAAGTAAAAAGTCGATTGCTGAAACGTCTGCGGTAAAGATTAACAAAATGGAGCTCAAGTGAGCATCAACACTATTAATACGTATATGAATCCTATCAGATCATTTAGTTAGTTGTATATCATATAAAACAGCGCGAAATTAACTCCAAGAATTTGAGACACATACGTACGTCGTCAACTAGGATTTTAGTTCCCAACGATCCATCCATCTCCCTGCAAGAATTTCCCAGTAACAAACGACAAAACTAGTTTTATCAAAATTGCCTGTTTAAATGTTATGACCCTTGCACTAAAATGTGCAAGATGCTTCCATTAAAAGTTATTCGATCTATGTGAATGACTAAATCCTGCCGAAGACTAAGGCAAGAGTGGTTTAACAGTACAGGAAAAGCTCTTGGATAAATTCTAATTACGGGGGCCAGAATCTTCTCCGAAGAATTAACACCGTTTTGATAAGTATAGCCTAATTTTGGTTAGGTTAGGTTACATTACGTTGTATTTACATTCATGGTTTGTGTTAGCCCCTCGCAATCAGAATTAACCCCAGCTCTTAACGATGCAATTTTACGGTAAATCCTCAACAATGTCATATTACCATACAAATTACGTATTAAACATGCGCCCGTTGTTATTTTTAACAAATATAAAAATACTACCTTCGGAATAAAGATACATGGTAAATGAATACTACGCTGTCTTACTAAATGGGATGAATGGCATTGACAATTTGTATTTTAAGCATTACTTTTGTACTACGTGTCCAGTACATCTCCACTGAAAATATACTTTTTTACGATATTTTATGTCACCTTTTGGTACAGTATATTACTTTACATCGATATGGTTGATTATTAGGCATTTAATATCGATTGAATGCATTTATTCCTACCCCAATGTCACATTTCTTTGATATACAATACGGAAGAAAATCCTTACTTTTGTCTTTATCTCAGGTTTTATTATGTACCGCGGACTGAGTGATTCTTGCTCACAAGCAAATAAGATACTGATGAATGAGCATTAGTCAGCTATTCCAACAAGCCATAATAATATTCAAATGAAAGGATGGATGTATATGCTTTCCTAAACCTTGCTTTTTACATTTTCATGAGATATATACAACGATTTAAAAATAACTACTGCTTTAGTTATTTGAACCTAGTACTAGTTAAAATAAATAGGCCTACGGACAAGGATGAATTAAATTAAATGAAATCTTAATTCATTTAATGTACAGGTAGTAACAATACTGCTTACACTAAAAATGTTTTATTAGATATTAATTACTGCCACTTCAGTGAATCTGTTCGAAACTACATTTTTATTAGTTTCTTCAGGTGATAAGTTTACCCTTGCCAAGCCCAATCTCAAGGTCTTTCTAGAAGACACTACACTAAACGTCCTACAAACATCATTGTGACTATCTTGTATTTTGATATCATATACTTTCTAGTACAGCAGCTAAAACAGCTTGAATTTTCAGACCATATCTTCAGTAGTACGATGTTTGAATCACACAGAAAACCAATATAATCCTTTTCCGAATAATTAATTTCAAAATCAAGCCGTTCAGAAAAAACACTACAACATGTTGACACCTAATTACTTCTAATGATTTTCTCACCTATGGTTGATATGAATGTAGTCGTGAAGGCATCATCTGAAAATCTAAATAATATACATGTTTTTCCCACGCCGGAATCACCAATAAGCAACAACTTGAATAAAAGATCGTACGTTTTCTTCGCCATTTTCCTTACTCGCAATTACTTGAGTGACGTCACTTCTGGCGTAGTTGTAAGAAACGGAAGAAGATGTCAGTCTACTACAACAAAACAATAGTGAAATGCGACTTTACACCCGGCGCTGAGAAAGGGCGTGGCACTTCAAAATTTAGTAATGGTGATGTCATAGTAGTATGTACTGCAACCATAAATACTTAAATCATATCGGGCATACTAAAATTTAAAAATATTAAAAATTATATAAATAAATATAATGTTTTACAGCATTATTAATTAATACACTGTTAAATACTGTCTTTCAGTAAACATTTGTTGACAAGTGTTTTCTCTAGTCAGTCAATTAGCTCGCAATAAATATTAATTTAGAGTTGAAAATATGAATATAACTTGAAACTAATCTTAGAAAATGATGTGATGGTTTATTGCTTATTTCTCTGTTACAAACACCTGTGTGTCCCTCAAAAAACAAAAACAAAAAAAAGATAAGAAAACGATGAAAAGTTAATTTTATCATGTGTAACTTCAGATAAAAACTTTCCAGTAAAAAAAAAAAAAAAAAACAGAAAAGTAATCTATTTATTTAAAAAAGAAAAAGAAATAAAGATCTAAATAAAAGAAAATGAAACAAGTCATCAATGATCAATTCTGACGATACTTCACGCTGCAGTTGACAGACATTATTGTATAAAATAGTTGTACGTGTCTTCACAGCGCGTACAGTGGGTCAGTATCTGGATCAGTATCAAGGTAATTTCCCACCTTTGAACATTAATAACTTCTAAACTGTACAAGATAGAAAAAAACTAATTACACCACTAAATTCCTGAGCTCAAGCTAGTGTTATTTGATGTGTCATACACCCCCCTTCCCATTTTAAAAATTGACTTGAATCCAAATTGGCGGATTTCAAGATGGCGGCCATGAATGACATACACTCCAAAAGTTGCGGCCCCTCATCAAATCTCTGTTCCCATCATTACTTTTTACTTTTCCTGTCGATTTTCAAACTTATGCAGGTGTCCAAGGACTTTTGACTCACCCTGTATTATTGTTCATTGCTATTCGAATTACTATAAACAAATCAACAGAAGTCTGAACAATCCAAAAAAAAAAGTAGGTTGCGTATATGCTTCCTAAAAATAAATAAGCTTAAAGTGTAATGAATTATGATCTAAAAAAATTATAGTTCATTAGTTTTCTGAAAAGAAATGATTAAATCCTTACCATGTCACCTATTCAACTTAATTTCAAACTCGGGTCATACTTTCAATGGTGTTCAACATGAGCTGTCAATAGTACTGTTATCCTTCGTGTAATGAAAGTCACTCCGGATTGAATCTGCAATCACCAATGTCGGCGCCATTTGGCATATTAAAAAAAAAAAGTTTAACGACTCATGTTTATGCACCGAGAGTAAGAAAAAACGGCGATAATGATATGAATGTTAATAGTTGAATAGTGAAAGTGGGAGGAAACTGTAGAATTCCGATAAAAGCCACGTAGACGGTATTTATCCACCATATCCACGGTATTTATCCACTTGGTGAGGTGCTAGGGGATCTAGCCAGGGTCTCTATGCACCAGAGGTGACCATTCTGTCATTCAGGCACTGCCGGCTTCAAAGTAAGTAAGATGTTTTGCTAGGGGGCAGTGGCGTATTTACGATTTTGTTTCGGTAGGCTTTGCTAACTTTCGGGGGGGCTTTGCCTGAAAATGTTTAAATTCTGCAAGATATTTCATTTACTTTACTATAGTAAGTAAGATTTCAGGGGGGCTTAAGCCCGGAAGCCCCCCCCCCTAAATACTCCATTGCTCGTTACTTCTGAGAATTGAAAGAATCTTACCTGTAGTCGAATGGTATTCTAAGAGGCAACTTTGTTCTAGACGGGTCTGGCTTGCTGACCTCTTCTAATTATGCCTATACCCTAAAACAGCACAATGAAATTTTAATTATAACCATAATTACGCTTTTCAAAACACTAACTGCGAAGAAGAACGTTACAATAATCAATTGTGTATTGTCGTTTTGATTGAAAGGACAAAATTATGGCGAGAGGCATAAGAGGACACAAGTTGTTTCTGCCTTTAAAAGAGGGATGGGGACACAAACTACCAAGTGAATTAACCTCCTATGTATTTGACATACAAATCAGTCTACAAATCTATTATCTCTTTTTGAGGGGATGGTAAATTAGGAGGAAAACACCGTGGAACAGTGGCGGATCCAGGGTGGCGATTGCCCTCCCAGAAGAGGAAACATTCTTATGATATATATATATATATATATATATATATATATATATATAACTCATCCCAGAGTTTAGACCTTTTAAAAGTAGCTTTAAGTAGCAGTATTCCAACTCACCACCCCTAGAAGTCCGTCCTGGATCCGCCCCTGCCGTGGAGTATTTGTATTCTGTGTAATAAAACCTCCTCATATACAAAATATCATACAGCTGTGTAAAATGCTTCACAATAGGCCCACTGTAGCTCAGTAGTCCTCTATCTGCTGCGTGAGATACTGATTCGAACCCAACTCCCGTCAAGGGGGTTTCGTAGGGGCAAACACGTGTGCGTGGGTTTTCTCGGGGTTCTTCTGTTTCATCCCTGTTTCTTCATTTCATTATTAACATTCATCTTATTATCACCTTCCCTTTAACCTCGGTGCGTAGTCGTGGGGCGTTAAGCTAAATAAAAAAAAATAAAAATAAAAATAAAAAAAGATCCTCTGATTCCGTCTGGAATATCGAATTCGTTCCTTAGCTTTGAGGATGAAATTTCCGATATCTGTACAAAAGAATTAATCATTCTGCGAATTCAATGTATCAGAAAGCGCCCATTTATCAAATTTTGTGTATTAGGAGCCACGCCGGAGCCATATGAGGGAAGAGTTTGACTCTCCAGGAAAAATGACAGTTTTAGTATATCTGATTCATTCTGGGGATTCAAAATAGGGATGCGCACGAGTCGAGACACACTTTGTAAAATTCGAGACGAGTCGAGACAAACGTATTTCTCGACTCGAATTTTCGAGTCGAGACAGCTGGTAAAAATCTCGACTCGACTCGAATGTCTCGAAAATTTTTCTATAATTTTTAATATTATTTTTTCGGAAACTGCAGGACTTGTCAGGTGTTCGAGGAGTGCTTTGTCTTCAGCAAATGGCGAAACCAAGGGGAAAAGACGTCCAAATGTCGAGGGGTTGGGTGCCCCCACCTCATTACAGATGTCGAACGTCGTAGGCTGGGCAGACTGGTAAAACAGAACAGGCGTCGAACTGCGTCGGAACTAAGATCAGAGTTTAATGTTGGGCAAAGTACAAGTGTGTTTGAACTAGTGTTGTCAAATTTCCGGAAATTTTGAACCTTTTTTTTAAAAAAAACGTTTTTTTTTCGATTTTCCGGAAAAATTGAAAAAATAAATATGTTTGTATTAGGTTAATTTTACTAGTAATGATATATATTTTTTTTAAACACGCGAAAAATGTAAGTTCAAAAATTTCAATATTGCGAATATTAAACAATAGCACTCGAAAATAAAACTATTCCAATTATTATCTACATATTAAAATACTAGATTTACGCGTAAATGTTTCTCCTCATAGAAAAGTTTATATGTTTGTCTCCAACACTTTCAACAATGAGATCTCGAACCCACAAGTGCTAGTAACGTGCCGTTTTCATTTGTCGATTCCAAATTTTATGTAAATTGTCCAGTTCTAATTGAATATTTTTATTTTAAAAAATGGCCATTAGTTCTTGGGGTACACAACAAGTACTGTGGGGGCGCGGTGACTCAGTGGTAGGGCGTTCACCTCCGGTGCTTGGGGTCCCTGGTTCGATCCCAGATCGCACCGTGTGGACTTTGTGGTGGACAAACACCATGCTCGTGGGTTTTCTCGGGGTTCTCCCGTTCCCTCCCACTTTCTTGATTCCACCATTTCATTCATTTCTCATCATCACCGTCTCCTTTAGCCTAACCGGCATAACCGTGAAACGTAAAACTAAAGATTTCATTTCACTAGAAGTAATGAAATTTTTGAAAAAGTAAAGCATCATACCCTACGAGTTTAGCATCTTGGCAAAATCTCATTCTTTCCTCTGGAGAACAGAAAAAGAACGAAAATTTAGATGGCCTACTGACCGTTGGGAATTATCCCTTAGTTGAAGCGATGGTTGGAGTAGTTATTAATTTCCTCTGTTGTATTGTTGAATTCACAGAAATGTTCAAAAATAACCAAAACGTGACTCTGTACAAGATGTTTACTTACCCATAGTTTTATTATTGTCAACTGAACCCTGAGTGTCTGGGATGTTTCTGTCCCTTCTCACTTTACAACTTGAGAGGGGAGGGGGTATGACCGCTAAAAGAAATGCTCCAGTGCTGCGTCGGAAGCGCGGCATGTTTTGTATATATTTCTTTGAAATGTTATCCATTCATAAAGTATAAATTCCCCCTTCCTCCCCTGATTCTCTTTCCAATACAGAGAACCGACTCTTTAAATGAAGAAAGAACCCTGAACCCTCCCGAAAATGCAAAAATGAATGATGCGTACAAAAATAACAAATCTGTGGATGAATCAAATAATGCAGATACATGAGAAGATGATGACGAAAATAGCAATGCTTGATGCAGCGCAGTCCACCACATCTAAATAGATTTGAAGTGTTCATATTTGTGTATGTATACGTGTGTATGTGCTTGTTTCTGAGTATTTATATGCGTGTGTGTCTTGTAATTGTTATATTAATATTCACTGGATTAAGTGAAAGTATAAAATGGATTTGATGACTGCCAAATTGACGTCACCTTGGTAGTCATTATTTTCTAATATTTAGTAATATTAAATTAGATTATAGTTTAGCGTCGTTTTCAGGAGCAAAGCTCTACAAGACGTGAACGTACAGTTTAACGTCGGATTTGAAACACATGAGCTCCTACCATGAATCAAACCTCGTTCGAGAAAGGCGCATACGCTAACCACATAGCAACGGGAAGCTCAACATTTAGTGATATGTATATTAACTTGTAAAATCATATTCGTTTAATTTTCACTAATATAATCTTCACAATGTAAAGCATTCGCTAGACACGTTATCTTGTTTTAAAACAAAAAGCCTATCTCTTATGTTTCCGTCTCGGGGTTGGACTGCGGGATGATAGAAATCCAAAAGAGTTGTTTTTATTATATTTTGTACAGTAGATCTGCTCCTTCATAATCTCCGTGTTTGATAAGAATGAACCTCCCTGGCTCACGAAAATGTATACGTAATATAACAAACCATGCACATTAAATGCCAGAATATAGCAAACATTGAAGATGCCCCTCTAGAAAATTTTCTTCGGCCGCCCATGTCTGGAGGCACACAATTTCGCAACTCAGTGGATACGGTGTGGATGTATTCAGTCTACTGATTTACCCATAAAATTTAAATTTTATAACAATATTCTCAGTGAATACTAACCTGAGGAGAACTATTTTTTTAATTCGATCACTAAAGTTTTTTTTTTTGTTTGTTTGTTTTTTTGTTCACCAGGTCTCGGTAATCGTCCGGCACGAAAACTGAAGTTTCTACAAGTGTTTCTCCAGCAATTTTTTTGAAAAAAGGGGTCCTGGTGACACTTTCATTAGCGAGGACTTGCAAATTCAGCTACAATTGTATGCGGGCCGGGAGTTAACGGGGTCTCTGGGGGACGGTATCCGCCTCCCGGTGACCCCCGGCCCGAATAGGGTGAATTTGGAAGTTAATGCGATGAGAGTTTCACCATTGATTTCAGCGACCGTGAAAACTATGAATTCGACAGTAATATCGGCCATTTCCTACCACTTTTACATGTCCCTGTAAACGCCCCCTGAGACCCCCTGGTTGGATTCCGAGACATGTAAAAGTAATCCAAAATGATCGATATTAGTGTCAGATTCATAGTTTTTGCGGTCGCAGAAATGAATGGTAATACTTCAACAGGCGTTGTCTTCCAAATACTGCTCCCATGCGAAGAATGGGTATATTCAGCTGTCTAATATAAATACAATAAAAGAGTTTGTTTGTGTGTTTGTCTGTTTGTGTGCGGCCTGGGGACCAGACGAGTGGACCGAGAGTTACCAAATTTTGGTCAGGGGTACCTTGGCCTAGGCCCCAATCAAGACGAAAAGTTGTTTTCAAATTTCGAACCAATGGAGTCTCAGGGGGGCGTTTACCGGAACCGGCTTGGGAACCAGACAAATTGACCGAGAGTTACCTAATTTTAGTCACGAATACCTTGGTCCAGGCTCGAGACCAGAGTTAAACGATTTTGTCAAAATTCGAACCAGGGGGTTCTCAGGGGTCATTTACTGGGGCATGTAAAAGTAGTAGAAAATAACCGATATTAGTGTTGAATTAATAGTTTTCGCGGTCACTGAAATCAATTGTGAAACTCCGATCGCATTAACTTCCAAATTCATGCTATGCAGCACCGGGAGGGGGGCGGGAGTTGAGATATCGAGACATATAAAAGCAATCCACAATTACCGATATTAGTGTCAAATCCATAGTTTTCGCGGTCGTTGAGATCAATAGTGGCACTTCCATTAGCGATGATTTGCAAATTCAGCTACAATGTATGTGGGCCGGAAGTCAGGGGTGGGTGGGGGGATACCGAAACTTGTAAAAGTAATACAAAATGACCGATATTAGTGTCAAATCCATAATTTTGAAGTCGCTGAGATGAATGGTGACACTTCCATTAGCGATCACTTGCAAATTCAGTTACCATTGTATGCGGGCCAAGAGTCAGCGGGGGGGGGAGGATACCGAGACATCTAAAAGTAATCCAAAATGATCGTCTTACATCCATAGTTTTCGTGGTCGCGGAAATGAGGGTAATACTTCCACAGGCCTTGACTTCCATGCGAAGAATGGGTATATTTAGCTAACATACACCGTATATATATGCTGATCAAACAATTATGGAATCAGATGAAAACACGTAAAATTTCTTCCGAATAATGTGAGAACACTGTATTTTGTCCAGTTCAGATTAAAATCATGAAGGCCCAACGTGCAAACGAACCATTTGGAACATCTGTGTACGTGATCAGTGACGTGGTGCTACCAGATATCATTTTGTAGTGTGGTGCTGCCAACACATTCCAGCTCCAGGATACCTTTGTTCTCATTGTGTTTAGTGCGTCACAAATCTACGTAGTGAAATTGCGCAACAACGTGATTTGCCAGAATCGTTGGCACGGCAAGCTGTCGGCAGGTTGGAAGCTGGTCAATCATGGCGGAAGGTGGCACATGCCATAGGAGTGGCACAAAGTGTGATTTGTCGATTGTGGAATCGATTTCAGACAACTGGAAGTGTTCGAAGAAGACAAGGACAGGGCCGTCCACTAACAACCAAAACCAGAAACGATCGTTATCTCTTGTTAACAGCCCGTCGAAACCGGCGTCAGAATACAACTCTGCTCCCGCGAGCCTTCCGAACAACAACAGGACGCACAATATCTACCCAGACGGTCCGCAATCGCCTTCGAGAAGGTGGTCTCTACGCACGTAGGCCTACGGTGTGTGTCCCATCAACTGCACGACACCGTGTTGATCGAAGAGCGTAGGCGGAGGAACATCGTGGGTGGGCACGCAATGAATGGGGCAATGTTTTGTTCTCTGACAAGTCTCGATTCAGTGTAGAGCCTGATAATTGACGCATCTGGAGAGAGTGTGGAACACGACACAATCCCATGTTTGTGCGAGAAAGATCCCAGTATCATGGTGGTGGACGGATGGTGTAGGCAGGAATCAGCATTGGTGAGCGTACTGAGCTCCACATCATCCGAAATGGCTCTTTGACGGCTCTCAGATATAGGGATGAAAACCCTTGTTCTCCCTTATGCTGGTGCCATTGGTGATTCGTTCCTTTTTATGGATGACAATACTCGTCCTCACAGAGCTCGGTTAGTGGATGAGATGCTGGGTGCTGAGGGTATCGCTGGGATGAAGTGGTCAGCATGCTCTCCGGATCTCGTTCCAGCTGAGCATGTCTGGGATATGCTTGGCAGACGAATTGCCGCTAGACCAGTAAATCCAACAACCACTCCAGAGCTGGAAGTGGCTCTTCTGGATGAGTGACACAACATCCCCCAAGAACTCATCGATAATCTGATTGAATCCATGCCACGCAGATGCGAGGCTCTGTTGGCTATTCGAAGTGATCATATGACATATTAAGGAACAATCAGTGTTGTTGCCTTGCCTGTTTGTGAGCAGTTCGAGAGGTGCACACATAACCGTCTTGTGTCATGAGCCATGTGAACAAGGTTTTCCGTGCCCCAACACCAGTATGTGCCCCATTGTTCTACTGTATCTTAAAGCATTCCTTCTTGTATGATATATATGAGTTAAACACAAGCTTATTCATACACTATCTTAAGGTCTTGTGTGATATTTCAGCTGAACCCCTAATTTTTTTAAGCATATATATAGTGGCGGATCCAGGATATGATCAAGGGAGGGGCTAAACCATAGTTTGCAGTTTTATCCAGTGTAAAGCAGGATTGAAGCCCATTTTATGCAGTGTATACTTGAGTGTGAAGGGGGGCTATAGCCCCCTTGGATCCGCCGCTCTCTCTCTCTCTCTCTCTCTCTCTCCCTCTATATATATATATATATATATATATATATATATATATATATATATATATATATATATACATGATCGAAAATGGCCTCGAATCCATACTCGCTGAGATGAACAGAAGATGCAGTTTAAATCCACAAATTCAGCCCCATTAGTACTCTAAGGAGGATGGTGACATGTAAAGATACAGTAATTGAAAATTATCGATATTAATGTCAAATTCATAGTTTTGGGGCTCCACAAGTCCATTGGTGACAGTTTCGGTGCCCTTTGTGTCCAAAATGAAACGTATTCTCCCAGTGCGAAGAACGGATATTCTGCTAGTCTGTAATAATAACTAACGGAAGTTTCACTTAATATATTTCCCGCTGCTCAAATTTACTCATTTGTGCGGTATATGTGTGTAAAGTAGAATTAAAACATGTTGCTTTAAGTATTTTTCCGTTAGCGAAATACTGTACATTGTATATACAGTAGGACGTCAATAATCTTAACGTAAAAAATCCGAACGCGGTCCCTAGAAGCTTTTTACATTTTGTCTTAACGCTAGCGATAAACAAACAATAGTGTGTCCGTCGACGTTATCTGAAGTCACAGTGTTTTTATAAACGTTCATTTTTATTTTTTCTTAGGCCTATAAGTTTTAAGTGTGACTTACAAGAACAGTGCTATTTAGAGTACAAGCAAGTTCTTCAGAAACATTAAATGTAAGTAGCCTTACGTACGGTATTGTAATTACTGTATGTACTGAATAACCACTGTATCGATAGAAGAACATACCGTACAGTATATGTAAGCCTAAATGGCATTTTCTTGGTCATTTTCGAAAATCCGAACAATTTGAAAATCCGAATACCTGTGGTCCCAATTAGTTCGGACTTTCGACTTCCCACTGTATATGTTGCAGACATGTTACAGCAAGTAAGGTTACTAGCATCAGGCCAACAAATAGTTTTTAAACTACATTTTCCTGTTTTTGCCAATATTTCCGAACAAATGATTTTTACCTAATGGTTTCAAAATTTCCGGAATTTTACATAGAACAATGAAGATATCTCTATGAAATATATGTTTGATTTAACATATTACCTAAAATGATTCTGTGATTAACAAAAGTGATGATTCTGATAACACCCAAATTTTCCTTTTTTTCTCCAGCTCGGGGAAAAACCGTAAAAAAACTTTTTTTTACCCAAAATTTCCGTTTTTTTCACAGGCTTTTATAACACTAGTCTGAACACACAGTGCACCGAACACTCCTAACGATGGCGAATGTTAACACCACGACCTCGGCAACTATAACTGAAATGAACACGTGACCATCGCCACTAGACCTTGGCACAATGTCAGAGCGTTGCATTGCCTGATGAATCCCGATATCTTCTTCATCATGACGATGTGAGGGTGCGAATCCGTCGTGTTCAAAAGGAACAGCTCCTTGACATCTGTACTGCGGGACGGAGACAAACTGGCTGCGGCTTAATTATTATCTGGGGAACATTCAGGTGAGCATCCATATGTCTAGTGGAGCTCGAGCAAGGCACCATGACGGCCGAGGCGTCGCACACTGCTTGCAGACTACGTACTCCCCTTCATGACGGCCATGTTTCCCATTGGTAGTGGCATTTTTCGACAAGATAATGCACCAGGTCACAAGGCCAGGAGTGTGATGCTGCGGTTCGAGGAATACAAAAGCGAGTTCCAAGTGATGTGTTGGCCACCAAACTCTCCGGATCTGAACCCAATCGATCACATCTGGGATGTGATTGAACGTGACGTGAGGGCGCATCACCCCCTCCCCGGAATTTACGGGAATTAGATGACCTGTGTGTGCATATGTGGTGCCAACTCTCTCCAGCGACCCACCGAGGAACATTGCGACCATACCAAGACGCGTTGCCGTTGTTATTCGTGTCAAAAGGTGGACATACTAACAATTAGGTAGGTAGTAATAACGGTCTGGCTGATGTGTGTGTATATTTTAACTCGTATATTTTGTCTCGACTCGAATTTCGAGACGTCTCGACTCGAATCCGAGTCGAGTCGAGACAGAGACTGTCGAGTCGAGACACGAGTCGAGACAGCAACATATTTTCGAGTTGAGACACGAGTCGAGACAACATTTTCTCGAGACGAGTCGAGACAGGCTTAAATCTCGACTCGACTCGACTCGACTCGAGCGCATCCCTAATTCAAAACATTTAGAGATGAAGAAACACAATTTTCTAAGAATTTTTTTTTAACAACAGTTTTAATGCCGCGATTAGTGTTGCCCACCGGACAAGACAATGCGAGAAATAAGATTGAGGTTTTGTCTCGATTTTTGAACTTTTTTTTTTTTTTTTTGCCTAATGTTGATTCTATGAAAGGTTTTTCGTGTTGTCTCGAAAACTCTTTCTTTCTTTCTTTCTTTCTTTCTTTCTTTCTCTCTGTCTCTCCTCATTTTATTACCCTATCAAACCAATGTGAGTATGTTGCCAGTAAAATAATTTAGATTGATCGAACATCTGGAGTGATAACCACAATATGTCGGTTCGATTTGTGAAAAACTTACAACTTGCTTCCAAAGCAGAAATATTTCGAATCCCTGCCTAAAGAGACCTTTTTTGTGTGTGGATGTGTAGATCCGTTGCATGTTCCAGGCACGTAGCCAGGATTTCGTAGTGGTGGGGGTCCGTGACAAAAAACACTGTGGTTATCACACCAAGAACTCGATCATTTTAAACTATTTTACTGGCAACATATATTGGTTCGTTTAGACAGGATTTCTTAATGGGGGAAGTGACATGAAATACTGTGGTTATAACACCAAGGGCTTGATCAATCTAAACTATATTACTGGCAAACTTTTGCTCGTTTATTTTTGTTTTATTCTTAATTTTTTTTTCATTTCTGGTTTCGAAGGGGGTCTGAACCTCCCGGACACGTCTTGGCTACATGCCTATGTATACTTCTAACTTCGTCAACTTGGCTGTGTGCGCATGCAGCACTGTTTTTAAGAGGGCTTATTTTGCAGCGTGTTTGACTGTGTGTATATAATACTTTGATCTGAAATTTTTCTTATGTTGCTTGCGTTCAGTGTTGTTTTATTGTTTTAAATGGATAAATTTGTCATAAGAAAAAAATATAGCACTGTTGGCCAAAGCACTGCCATTATTGAAGAAAAGAGGAGAAAAATTAATTCGAATGATAGTTCAGGTGACGGATTACAACCTGAAACTGACAATGGAATTTCGAATCTCCGTAACAGGTCACCATCACCATCAGTGTCTATAGGAGGAACCCCTCAGTTTCCATGTTTACCAAGTAGTTCAGATTTTCTCCACCTTTTGAACTTTAAGAAACTCAACCAGCCTTTAGTGTTACCTACAAATTTTCCACAACAGTCTCTGAAAGGTCGAACATTGAAATTTGTACCAACCTGATTCCAGATATTTTCCTGGCTACGCGTCAGTCCAAACAAAAGCATGGACTTCTTGAAAAACAATAAAGAATAAGTTGATACTAAAAACATGGAAGACATTTTCACGACTAGGATTTTGTAACTTGAAGAAGGCTAAAGAGAAATTCCGTATACACAGAGATAAAAAAAAAAAAAATCCAATAGAAAACCAACCCAACAGACAAATTTCATATGATCAACTGAAAGCCAGGAAATGTCTCGAAAAAACAATTTCAAGTATACCCTATCTTGCGAGCCAAGGACTCGCATTGAGAGGATATGACTCCAGGTCGGGGAATTTATTTCATTTAATGAACCTTCGCTCTGAATATTTTCCAGAGTTGAAGAGCTGGATAAAGTTAAACATGAAGAGATGTAATTTCATAAATGATAAAATCCGGAACAAAATTCTAGAAATCATGGGTCAACAAATTCTTTTTTACATACATATGTAACAAAATCAAATCTCAAAACTCTCGTTTGTTCTCTATCATGTGTGATGGTTCCTTGATGTGAGTGGTGAAGAACTATTAAGTATTTGTGCCAGGTGGGTTGATGAAGATCTCTGTCCTCATGAAAGTTTTCTTGGGTTCTACAGTGTATGAAAAGCTACTGGCGAGTTTATAACTTCAGTTATTCTGGGTGCGATGGTGAGACTTCAGCTTCCCCTTGCTCAACTCAGAGGGCAAGTTTACGATGGTGCTCGAAATAGGAGTTTTGCAAACATTGGTGCCCAATCTATCATATGTAAACAGTAATCTCTTTCCTTGTACGCACGTAGTGGAGCTCACTCTGCTAATCTTGTGATTAAGGATGTCTGTTGTGCGTCAGAAATACGGTACTGAGAAACACTTTGCAGTGGGTACATGAACTAGGAGTAACTGCTTTATCAATCACTTCCAGTGAGGCTATGATTTTTTGCTCTCATCGCGGCTAATGACGATGGTACCGTCTCAAACATTGTAAACATCAAACCCTTGTGTCCCACTAGGTGGATTTGTAGACTCAGTCAAATTACGGGAGTTGATGAACATTATAAATAAATTCTCTATACGCTGGAAAACATGAAAACTGGCTTTTGTGCTTTTTGAAGAAAGATCTACGTTCCTTGGGCTCATTAAGAACGTCAATGGGTACTATACTGTTGTGCAAGTTTAGTTACTGCAACCATTTTGAAAATATTTATCTTTAAATGTATATTTTGCATTGCTCTCTTCACATGATTATTGATCCTTCTTTCCTCTCTGTTTCCTGCGTTTCTGCGTGTCAGCACGTAAAACTTTGGATTTCTTACTTTTTTCACCTGTCTATCGATGGTAAATTGTTTGGTTGGGAAATGCTGCTATAGGCTATAAGATGTTCACTCGTCAGTAGTGTCACTACTTTATAGAGACTTAATGACTTGCACAATTGTATTAATATTAATATTACTTGCTGAAATGCCCGTTTTTCGCATGGGGAGAATATATTTATGGAATTCATATTATCCCGTGAATAATACGAGTTTACATCATCTTGAAAATGCAAAAAAAAAAAAAAAAAAAAAAAACAATAGAGTGGGCGATATGAAACCGGTTAACGCACCACGCAAACGAGTGAAACGTACGAAGTTGTTGCGAGAAATGGAATCGAGTAGTGAAGAAGATGGCAATGACATGATGTGTATATGATGTGTTGTATTGTAATACATTTGCGCGATCAAAGGGTGGTGAGGGCTTGGATTCGTTGTGATCGTTGCTTAAGATAAGCACACCACGAGTGCGGAGCAGATGCGGATGCCGGAGCAGATGCGGATCATGAATTATGTTTGTCATTTGTGCGTGACATAGTGCTTCAATGGTGATAGTATATATCCGGAAGGACTGTCGTACAGAAACTAGTCCTCTAACACTTCAGTATGTCACGAGACATAGGTCAATGTGTTAAGAGACAGCCTTCCCAAGTAGCATTGTGGGTTGGCAAATGGTTGGGCCAACCGACCATAGTTGATTGGCCAACGGTGATTTTGGCGGCACTGTAAATCGTTATGCCAATAATTATTTGCAACGTTAGACCAATAGAAGATTGTGTACAGTTGGTCAACCAAAGTGTGCCAACCATGGAGGAGTTGGGCCAACGAAATTCCAACAAAATGCCAACGAGAAAATCACAGTTGGCCAACGATCGTTATCGTACAATTTACCAACTATGGTGTGCTTGGGCCAATGGAATGCCAACAAAACACCAACGTGAAAAAACAGTTGGCCAACGATCTTTATCCTACGGAACGCCAACATTGTGACAACAAAATAGAACATCGTCTTTCGATGCGTTGCCGTAACAACGATGTACCTACGTTGAACCACTGTTTTGTTTTCGCTTGTTAGCATGGATGGTTGAGGCATTGTCGAATTTGCCGTTGGCATTTTGATAGTGGGTTTGCCAACGATGCCTACAAATAGACAACGGTTGGCACACCGTTTGACAACGAAAATGTTACTTGGGTTCTATCTGTATTGATAGTTGGGCAGTCCGTGCTATTGTGACTACGTGCGTCACCCCTCTTCAGATTGCTTCATGAACGACAAGCTATCCTGGAATTCGTTAACTTATGCATGAGACTTGTCGGAGAACACACGGTTTCGACATTTTCATGTGTTGAGCTCATTCAAGGTCTTGCTAATCGTGCCTCGTCTTCCATTGATGTTCTTCCAATCTGAAAACGCGCATGCCACTGATAGTCCAGTCAAATTAAATTGAAAACGGGGCCAAACCTAGACATTTAGAATAAAAAGATGGAACCTTCTGGAATTTGTTCGTAATCTCTTCCTCATTAACCTCCAGAAAATTAAAAAAAAATCCAGTTGCGGGTTTCCCGCCATTTTAAATAAATAGTCTGCCATCTTGGATTTCTCACATGCACTTAGTTTATGCCACATAACTTCTAAACTAATTAACATAGAAGGATCATTCTTTCTTTATTATACTTCCAATATTATATTCAATGCAACACGTTGTTATCACTTTTCTCCGAGTAACCATTTTTGCATAACTTCAGGATAATGTGAAAAATTGGTATCTGTATTAGGGGACATATTCTATTCATTGCCTCATACAACTTAACAGGGTAGAAATATGAAGAAAAAGTACTCGAATAAAAGTTGTTGGAAATTTCACAAGCTTTAAAACGATGTACAGCTCACAGATGACGAGAGGAACCCTAGTAGAAGTAGTGTGACGTAGGTATGGGCTCGCCCACTTTTCACATGGGGGTTTCAAATGACACAACGGAATAGCACACATATAACTTTACGCGGAGTGCCAGATGACATCTAAATATAGACCATACCTCAAAAACCGAAAATGGACTTGTCCGTGTCGTTGACCTTTCCCCGCTTACCCTGTTTTAGGGTACTTCTCGTCATCTGTGAGCTGTATATATTACTACTATACACAATGTCTGAGATGCGCAATGAAGCTTCAAACGTGATCGGACTGCACACAATTTCTGTACAAACATATGAATAAACCATTTAACATGAAGAAAAAGGTATTTAGTGATTTGAGACGGCTATTCATTGCAATTTCCGATAAGTATAAACAAGTGTGGAAGTCGGTTAGTTTAATAAATAGTTCGTAAACAGTGGCGTCTGCAGGGGGTGCGCAAGAACCCTGAAAGTAGACTTACGCACTATCTTTCTGTATGTAAGCTTATATGTCCATGGAAATTAGTATTTGAGATAAACGTTTTAAAAAGAAGATGAAATCTATTGAAATATGTTTTACTGATGTTGTTATCCTGAAAAAAAAAAACAGTTGCGTGTTTTCCGTCTTTTTGAATAAATAGCCCTAGTCCAGTGCAATTGCCACAAAAATCAGACAGGGGCGTGTCGACGACAGGGGTAGACGTCGAGTGGCCCGCATCGTAACACTTGATAGATGGGCCACAGTGTGTAAAATCGCGGATAGGTTGATTGTAAAACAACTACTCTGTGTCAGCAGCCACACAATTCGCAACCACCTGCTCGCCATGGGGTACAGAAACCATCGACCCACGTGACCATCTAACAGCACAACACAGGAAACAACGTCTAACATGGGCAAAGGAACACTCTCTGGACAGTGGAAATGTGGGAAAAAGTTGCCTGGACAGTTTCACATTGGTACATGCCGATGAACCGGTAAGGGTGCGTCGCCAACCGCAAGAGGAAATTGATCCATAGTGACAGCAGAGAACTGTGCACGCCGGTGGTGGTGGTATTCTCATCTGAGGCATGTTTACGTGGACTGAAATGGGTCCCCTCACACGTGTAACAGTAACAATGCGCCCTCCAACCGCTCTAGGATGGCAGCAAACTGGTTTGATGAGCACTCCTCTGATCTGCCAACACGATCATCGGATTTCAATCCGATCTAACACCTGTGGAACGCCATGAAACGACGCCTTCGGCTGTGCACCCTCTTCCAACTAACCTGCAAGTTCTGTGGGGTACTTTGCAGCAGATATGGATTGAGATTCCACCAGGGCCGCAACTAGGGGGGGCAGAGGGGGCACGTGCCCCGGGCGCGTGGTTGGAGGGGGCGCCAGAAAGAAGATAGTATATCAATTGTTTTAAAAATCGCACCCTTTCCCTTGAGGAACTTATTCTAGAGGTTAAAAGAAATCAAAAGTTTACTTGGCCTTTTCAATGGAACCTCTTTTAGAGAGAGAGTCTCATCTAAATAAGTGTAATGTCATACATTAAAAACCTAATATTGCATGCATTTGTTCCCTTGGGCGACCACAGAGAATCCGCCCCTTTCCTTTTCCTACCACAAGAGGCTGTTTGTCTGTATAATTCCATTAAGTTGAGTTGATTTTGAGTTTAACTTCTCTTTCAGCAGCAAGGCTATATGAGACGTGGACCTACTGATTAACGTGGAACCCGAACCACATGAGCTCCCGCCAGGAATCGAACCCGGGTCTCCCACGCTAAAGGCGCGTACGCTAACCGCTTAGCCACGAAGAAGCTCTATAATTCCATTGAGAACAGCTCTGAAGTTTAAAACGCTGTTATCAATAGGGGCGGGGGCGAAAAGTTACCGATTTTTGTTGCTTGCTGGTGGTTGAAGAGTTTAGCTCAGACGCGCCCCCTCTAATGTTACGCAATTGCTGTAATGTTTTTAAACTAGAGGGCAGTTTTGTGGCGGAAAAGATAAGTTACACGCCTCGGTGTATTTAATTGTTTCTTGTACGCCTACCAAGGGATTTTGCGAGTGAAGGCTGTATGAAGTTTTTTCTATTAGTTTTGCTTGAGAGCTTTTCGAGGCATTTTGAATTGTTATCTATCAGTCCAACTTATGCTTTATTGTTAATTTCAATCGTTGTTTTACATTAATCGTGTATAATGTATAATATTTACTATACATTAAATAAACTAAATATCTTGATCTATTTATTAATATTTTATGAAGCAATTTCTTTCATATTTAATGAACTTTCATATTTAATGAACTTTCTAGTTAATGCACTGTAAAGAGATATGCTTTGCTCGAATCAGTTTTATCTATCACTTGTGTGCACCTTAGAGGTGCATATATACAGAAAGAGAAAGTATACAGAAAGGTGCACAAAAAGTACAGAAAGTGCTCAAGTTCGAGAGGTACACATAAGAATATAGTGAGGAGTTCTTGTGTGCTTCATTGTTGATGGAAAGTTTTCTTCTTTTCTCCACATCAAAGGATTACACCGAAAAATTTACAGAAATAAAAATAAGCTTTTCATTGTTGCATTGTTATGTTCTCAATGATTTTGCATTGTAAATATATTTTTAAAAAAATATTAATATAGTATATGTTAAACTTGCAGTTAAATAGAATTTCCAAGAATTATGCTATATATTTTAAATTATGCTTTATTTTCTAAAATTATGCTTTATTATTCTTTAAAATTAGTTTCTTCTGGACCCTAAACCACACCCATGTTCAAGGTACCAACCATATGTCTAAATTGCTATTATGCTTTTTATGCTTTTGAGTTGCTCTATTTATAATATACCAGATATTTTCAAGTTTATTTTCTATTGTTTTTATATTTTTAAATGAAAGCTTATGTACAAAAATATTTTTGGGTTTATTAGAACTAAATGTTATTTCAATTATAACTTTATGATGTACTAGATATTTTCTAGTTTATTTTGTATTAGTATCTTATTTTAATATGAAAGCGTATGTTCATAATTATTCTTCGGGTTATTAAAACTAAATGTGTTATTTCAATTAATAACTGTATAATGTGGCAGATATTTTCTAGTTCATTTTGTTTTGATTTCTTCATACAACATTAAAACAAAATGTATGTACAAAATTATTCTTAAAACTTGTGAGCACATAACGAATGTAATATATTTTTGTGATTAAAGTAAGTTTGATTAAAGTACTTAAAAATCGATATAACTGGTTTCATTAAGAATGTTATTTACAGTTGCAATCCATAAGTAAGTGATACTTTTCGACTAAACCTGGGGGGGGGGGCGCCGAATTGTGTGTTTGCCCCGGGTGACAGAAACCCTCTTTGCGGGCCTGGATTCCACAAACAACACTTCAGGCGCCTCGTGGAGTCCATGCCGCGGCGAGTAGCCTCCGTTATCAAAGCGAAAGGTGGTGTTACATGCTATTAAGTAGGTGTGTATAATTCAACTGACGATCAGTGTATACTGTCTTCCTTTTCATAACTGCAATACTTTTAAGTTTAGCAGTTTAATAGATGAGTACAAGAATCTAAGCACAATTATAAAAGCTAGTGCGTATAGTGAAATAGTGAAAATCATGAAACAGGATATGATGGTATTTGCTGTAAATCCGATACAAAATGCATCTGAAATAATTCCGGTAAGTATGTTTTCCTTCGTTTTTAATAATTAAACCATTGTTTAAATAACCATTCTTGTTTCCCCCCCCCTAAATTTATATTTTAAAGCACTAATAGATAAAACTTTAAGGTACACTGAACTTTTGGTAACGCCAACGCGGAGAAAGCGATCACTTATTATAAAACCTATAATATTAAAAGTATAATAATAATAAAAAAAAAACAACTTGACGTCAACTTGCTAACTTGACGTCAAGTTGGCATACACAAAAACGTCGCTCTATATTTTAAGTATAGCAGCACTAACGTTGGGAAGCTAACACAAGCCAGCACTAACGATTGATACAGTTACTTTCGTTAGTGCTTTAATTTTCGCATATGCATGCGCTAACTTAACGTCACGTTGGCATACAACAAAAAAGTCGCTCTATTTTTAACTATAGCAACACTTATGTTAGAAAGCTAGTACTAACAAGCACTAACGATTGGTATAGTTACTTTCGTTAGTGCTTTAAGTTTTGCATTTGCGTATGCAAATTTGACGTCAAGTTGGCATACAACAGAGAAGTCGGTCTAGGTTATTAACTATAGCAGCACTAACGTTAGGAAGCTAGCACCAACCAGCACTAACGTAACACTAACGATTGCTTTACTTACTTTCGTTAGTGTTTTAAATTTCGCATATGTGTATGCTAATTTGACGTCAAGTTGGCATACAAGAAAGCTCCAATCTTTAACTATAGCAGCAATAACGTTGGGAAGCTAGCACTTACCAGCACTAACGTAGCACTAACGATTGGTATACTTACTTTCGTTAGTGCTTAACTTTTTATATATGTGTATGCTAACTTGACGTCAAGTTAGCATACAAAAACAGCCACCACATTTTTTGTAACTATAGCAGCACTAACGTTGGGAAGCCAGCACTAACGTAGCACTAACGATTGGTATAGTTACTTTCGTTAGTGCTTCAATTTTTGTATATGAGTATGCTAACTTGACGTCAAGTTGGCATACAAAAACGTCGCTCTATTTTTTAACTATAGCAGCACTAACGTTGGGATGTTAGCACTAACGTAGCACTAACAATTGGTATACTTACTTTCGTTAGTGTTTTAATTTTTGCATATGCGTATGCTAACTTGACGTCAAGTTGGCATACAACAAAAAGTCGCTCTATTTCTTAAATATAGCAGCACTAACTTGGGAAGCTAGCACTAACCAGCGCTAACGTAGTACTAACGATTGGTACAGTTATTTTCGTTAGTGCTTTAATTCTTGTATATGCTAACTTGACGTCGAGTTGGCATACAACATAAAACTCAATCTAGGTTATTACCTATATAAGAACTAACGTTGGAAGCTAGCACTAACCAGCACTAACGTAGCACTAACGATTGGTATAGTTACTTTCGTTAGTGCTTTATTTTTTGTATATGTGTATGCTAACTTGACGTCAATTTGGCACACAAAAACAGTCCCTACATTTTTGATAACTATAGCAGCACTAACGTTGGGAAGCTAGCATTAACCAGCACTAACGTAGCACTAATGATTGGTATAGTTACTTTCGTTAGTGCTTTAAATTTTTGTATATGTGTATGCTAACTTCACGTCAAGTTGGCATCCAAAAAAAGCTCTAATCTTTAACTATAGCGTTCGGAAGCTAGCACTAACCAGTACTAACGTAGCACTGACGATTGGTATAGCTACTTTCGTTAGTGCTTTAATAATTTTTGTATATGTGTATGCTAACTTGACGTCAAGTTGGCATACAACGAAGTCGCTCTATTTTTAACTATAGCAGCACTAACGTTGGGATGCTAGCACTAACGTAGCACTAACAATTGATATAGTTACTTTCTTTAGTGTTTTAATTTTTGCATATGCGTATGCTAACTTGACGTCAAGTTGGCATACAACAAAAAAGTCGTTTTAATTTTTTTAAATATAGCAGCACTATCGTTGGGAAGCTAGCACTAACAAGCACTAACGTAGCACTAACGATTGGTATAGTTACTTTCGTTAGTGCATTAATTTTTGTATATGCGTATGCTAACTTGACGTCAAGTTGGCATACAACAAAAAAGTCGTTTTAATTTTTTAAATATAGCAGCACTATCGTTGGGAAGCTAGCACTAACAAACACTAACATAGCACTAACGATTGGTATAGTTACTTTCGTTAGTGCATTAATTTTTGTATATGCGTATGCTAACTTGACGTCAAGTTGGCATACAACAAAAAAGTCGTTTTAATTTTTTAAATATAGCAGCACTATCGTTGGGAAGCTAGCACTAACAAGCACTAACGTAGCACTAACGATTGGTATAGTTACTTTCGTTAGTGCATTAATTTTTGTATATGCGTATGCTAACTTGACTTCAAGTTGGCATACAACAAAAAAGTCGTTTTAATTTTTTAAGTATAGCAGCACTAACGTGGGAAGCTAGCACTAACCAGCACTAACGATTGTATACTTTTGGTCGTAAATGTGTGTATGCTAACTTGACACACGTCTTTGTTTTGTGGGAAATTGAATTATAGAAAAGAAAAATGAGTTGGATTAGGGATGTTCTTTGCCCACATACATCTTTGTGATTTTCGTTGTTTAATATAACCGGCGAGAACTGTTGTTACAACCATTATAGCTTTAGCTACTTCACGCTTTAGTTTCTGAACCATAATTGCGCTCTTCTCCAGTGATTTGTTTGCTACGTCACGACAAGGTGCTTATCAAAATGCTACTGTGTAAAATCACCATATACTTTTGATACCATAGAATATTATACGAGATTTCTGGCAGCACATCTGCTACGAGAAATGCTTCTGTCTAAAACTAGCCTTAAGGTGTATATTATGCCCCCACTTCCCCTACATCGATATTTGCATACTGAAGATAATAAGCAGAGAGATTACAGGACATTACATTTTATGTTTTCGACTGAAATGAACCTTGAGAACTTTTTCTACTGCGATTACACAACAGTGTTTGATAATAATAATAATAAAAAATACAAGGAAAAGGAGAAATTAGAAAGGGAAGCCAACTCATTGCATAACGACCAAGTCAAAAGTCAAACAGAAGCAGCATCCCATAGCCCTCTGGCGGCTTCGGAAGGAAATTAATCTTTGGTTAACAAAGGAGCGTAGAAGTTGCAAAAAATAAAGACATTGAATAAACATACGTATTACGCGTGTACTTCTACGGCAACAGTGATTGGTTCAAATTTTGGTTTGAGTAATAACATTTTCAATTGATTTATAAAATCAATTCTTTCATATTCTAAGTGATTTTTTCTAGTATAGTAAAAATTCTGATTTTAAACATTCGTTTCTTTTTCTTGAGACTTGTAAACTAAGCTATGCGTAAGTACTTGAAGTATGCTAGAATGGTTGTGTCCGTCCGTTCGTCTGTCTACAAACAGGGCCGGATTTAGGGGGGGGATGAAAAGGTGCACGTGTCCCCTCCTCCCTTTCGTTGTAAATATACACTACCTAAAGTGAGAAACTGGCAGTGAGTTTTGCAAAAATCAATAGTTTCAGTCAATTTTCTGAAGGTTGAAGGGAAAGGATTCATCGAGAGTAGACAGCATTTCCAGGGCAATTCCTCATTCACACCACAGATGCCTAAACGCATTAAAAAAAAAACTCAAATTTAATTCAAATGTACTGGCTGTTATTTGGTGCACCCTCTCAGAAAATCCTGGATCCGACCCTGTCTACAAATATCAGAGCACAAAGTGTAAATGATAGCGAAAATTTTATCTCTAATATGAAGTCAAGGTCTCAAGAACAGTGTTTCTTTCAGAAACAATGTTCAGGGGAGTATTGCTAGTACTACGTATTCCACTGATTATTATATTATAGATGTATTATTTTGGTCTCCTCCGTGGGACACTCTCAGAACTCCGGGGGGCAGTGTCCCCGAAAAAAAAAAAACATCTGGAAGAAGCACTGCTCAAGAATATGTTCCTGTTAGTATTAAACTTCCTAAGTTTAGTTCCGCCAAGTCTCTTAGGTTAAGTTCTATTCTCCTAATTTGTTAGGTTAAATTCAGTTCACTTTCAAAACCCCTTTAGGTTGATCTTCCAAAATTCTAACCCCTAGGATACTAACAACACTGATCCAATATACTCGTAAACTTCTGTCCCTAGCAACATAAACATCTCTTTTCTTCCTTTTCTTCTTTTTCGCTAGTGCTTTATTATTTTCTCAACGCTTACAATGTATTCTTAAAAACGCCTATATTTTCTACTCCTAACAGTTCCGTGTTCTCCTTATCCCTCTATGCCGAATGCAGGTGGTACAAATTACCTTATCTGATTTCAATGGACTTGCAATTTTTCAGGTTGTGCTTGAGGGATACTCTTTGCTTGGTTAATGCAAGTGATTGATGAAGGAAGAATTGGTGAGAATGTGGGATGAAACGAGAATATCCCAAGAAAACCCATGGACACAATGTTGTCTACCACAAACATTGTGCCTTGGGATCGAACCAGGGATTCCCGTACCAGAGGTCAGCGCTCTACCACTGAGCCACCGTGTCTCTTATTTTATTTTATTTTTTAAAAATATATTCATATATCAAACTCAAAGGGCAATTACTCCCAATCCTATGAAAACTCAAATGACGCCTTTGTTTCAATGATGATCGCTATTGAGGAGAAACAGTTTTGATTCCCATTCGTCGTTCCAAGAATAGACAAGTTCTTCGTCCTCATCACTCTATTCAGACGGAAATGGTTGAAATTCACTTCAACTTCCGGTTTCAAAATTTGACCCCCCCCCCCAGAAGCAAAATCTCCTAGGGATGGCGTGGTCTTTCTACTCAGCTCGCATAGAGACGAGATAGTCTGATGGTGAACGGCATTTGCTGTGAACGTTAATTGTTCATGATAGTCTATGAAGCTGAATACAGGGAACGAAATGGACGTCCTAAATTTGAGGGGTGGTTTCTGCTTTCGGAATCTACGTGGATAGAGCTATCATTTAGTTACAAAATAATGTTTTTTTTTCTTATCTCTAAATATAAATACCTGACACGTGAATGCTGAAATTTTGTTAAAACAGCTGCTTTAAGAATATGAATTTAACCAGTCCCACAAGATATAAACCGCCTTATGAAGAGTCGTTTTGACGTATCATTAGTGTCATACTAAAGGTCTGACTACTACAGGAGTCGAACTCTTTAGTATGGCTCTAATCACACGTCAGAAGGAATCTGCATAAGGCCCAAATTGTTTATGCAGCTGGAATTTGCAATACTGTTGATTGATTGATTAATGAATTGGTTGATTATCGTTTAGCGTCCCCTTTCATGAGCGAGGCTATATGAGTCGTGGACCTATAGTTTTTAACGTGGAATACAAACCACTGTCATTCAATGCTCTTGTTACCTTATGCTCAGCATAATGTAACATGGCCCGATGCTTTTGAGCACCTTGTATGTTGGTAGAGAAATTTTAAAATTTATTTAGAATGTTAATAGAAACTTTTGTTTTATAGTAGAGCAAACCGTAGGTTGAGAATTTTGCGTAAATTTTGTAAAACAGAGCGTTTCGATATATGTTAGATGAAGATTACATGATTATTAATTATATTTTATATATTTTACGCATTTATCCATGAATATATTATTATTTTAGACAAATAAGTGTGTATTTCGACTTTTTCAATGGTTTTCAGTTCGTTTCTATTCATATTTCGGCATAGGGAATCTTCACAAGAAAGCTAAAAATTTTATTTCGTAAAATCTTCATCAAAATTCCAAATTAATAAAGTCAGCCATAATTTCTTCTTGGTGCATCTCTTTGTTTCGAAGTAAAATTATCTGATTGGCTAATCCACAATCACAGCTGCGGCTGAGATTTCGGTTCTCTTTGATCTTCACTCAGAAGCCTATCATCCTATGATTACGTCATAATTATCTTCCAATTGGGGATCATCTTCTCGTAACTCTTGGTCTTACGGCGTCAGCCATTTCAAGAGTCAGACGTGCAGTATTTAGCGTCTGCGAAAAAGTGGAATAATTTGTAATCACGTGAAAATTGTGTCAAATTCTTCGTTTTGGCGAATATTGGAAGAGATAACTATACGATGTTTGGTGTTTCAACAAATTGTTAATCCGGAAATAAGACAATTGTGAAGTAATTTCGCATAACACAACGGATACTAGCCTGTAGCTATCCAGTGGTATGGAATGAGCTCCTTAGCAAATTTTGCGTTCTCGGTCAACCAGAGAACCTAAGAGAAGAAAGAGGAGACGGTGGAAGAGAGAGAAAGAATATTGAGTAGTGGTGCAGACCCGAGGAAGAAGAAGTCAAGCCACGCTCGACGGCTTTTCTGGAAAGGTGCTGAAGGAGTTTTCCAAAACTTATTTTTGAGACCACGTATCACGAGTTTCCCAGGAACCTCGGGTGGAAGTTATCAGGACTTTTGTTGTTTAACATATCCGTTTAATCTCGGTGTAAGAAGAGGATGTCAAGTAAGTAAGGAACAGTGAAAGTGAAACTCAGGTATTTGGCTTCAAAATTTTCCTTGTTCTGGCAAACTATCATGAGTGAATATATTTTCTGGTGTTTGTGTAATACTTGTAATATGAAGCACTAAATTCGTAAAGTTTCCCTCAACGCCGCACGCATGTAGATTTAGGCAATGTGACATCGTGTTTTCATTCGATGGGGGGGAAAGAAAGCTAGAATCTCAGCACAGAGCGATTGTCGTAATCTCAAGAAAATGTGTGTTCCACACACACATTTTCCCCAGTGATGAAGGATGTTTTAGATTCCCCAAAATCTAGAAATTATTCATTTTCGGTAATTCTGCGCAAAAATTCAACCTTTATTCATTTTGGCATGTTTTCTTTGGTTTGACGTAGAATGATTATGAATGTTAAAGATGTAAACAAGTGTCAGTTTCACGGCTATTGTTTAGTGCAAGGGTACATGCATCTTGCGTACCGATAATCGAAAACGTTCATCAATAGGTTAAACCTACGTACTATTTTAGAAAACTGATACCCATCAAGTTATAAAATGCAATGTTGATAATTATTAGTAAATATTTTTCCTTCTTTTTAAGAAATTGAATATATTCTGAACGACACTAATGCAAAACTAACCACTGCGTCTTCGGTAGAAGTGTGGTAGCGAAAATAAAATATAAATGCAAGTTAAGTATGGTGCTTTAGGAAATATATGTGTGATTTTTTTTTTTTAATATAAATATATACTTGTTTAGGTTAAGTTAGTTTAGTTAGATTAGGGCTTTAGATTTAAGTATGTCGATTTTTATATGCATGTCTTGCCTGTGCTAGATTGTCATGTGGGTCCGAGCTGACAAGAGGTCGCGAAGAGCGTAAATCCTCTACGCCGGCCACAATCTCGATGCACAGAAGAGTGTAAGCACCAAGGAATATAAGTAAACAAAGGGCAAATAAAGCTAACCACAATCTGTAGGCAGTGAATTTATTATTTTCAGTAGTGTTTTGTATTTTCTGTTGTACTCTTTTGTTTGTTTTGCGTGTCGATACCATGGAAATGCTCTAGAAGGCAAGAATATTCAATGAATATCAAAGAATATGAATATTTCGAGAATATAAACAAAAGTAAATAATGTTTTTGGCTTTGAAAGTATAGAAATCGATTTTATTAAATTTTATTCAGATGGGTATGTCAGTGCAATGTAACTATTTTTTCTGTTAACGAATATTTTGTGCTACATTCATGAATATTTTGAAAGAAAATAAAACATACTAGCCGTGAATGCATCTTTCTTTTCGAATACGAAATCTAACTAGCTTGTAATTTTGAGAAATAGTAAAAATACGTAGTCGATGTTTTTGGTATGCATGCGAAGCATGATAAAAACAAGAACAGTATGTGCAGAATAAGTTTACTGGGGAAATGAAATAGCTGTGAAATTCAGGGAAGAGACTTTCCTTAGTGTGACCGAGTTGAAAACAACCGAATCTGTAGAAATTTCTCATTTCATCGATTTTTATCAAAATCTTAGTTTGGATTTTTTTTTTTTAATTACAAAATTCTGTTTTCAAGATTTTTTTTTTTTAAAAATTCAGATAGGGCTTTCACAGACAACATCAAGATCTTCTTGGTGCTCAGTACCAGCTCCACTCGGGGGTCGGTGTCCTGTGTCTGTAGTCGTGGTTCACAACCTATTTCCGGATGGGATGTGAATGATGAACTGCAGGCCTGGAAATCGGGCTGCGAGTTGAGATGGAACAGAGTTTGGAAGCTTTATATTTCGGGCCAAATTTGAGTTCTATTTTCCGTAGATGATTGGCTTGGTGATTGTATCAGTGACTGTTGATGACGAGCCCATACGGGCCCAGTAGGTTCGGTGTCACTAGTCAATGATACATTCAGCATAGCATGTAATCTCAAGGAAAGGGAACATCATACAAGAAAACAAACAACAATATTTCATTATTTTATTTATCATTATTATTATTTTTATTATTTTTTGTAAAAATGGCGACCCAGCCAGGATTTCTGTTGTTTCAATCCTACGCGAGCGCTAAGGAAAGCAAACAGTCACAGCAGAATATTTGTAATGGGGATAATTACGACAATCGCTACATTGAATGAAACATGGTCACTTCTGAATCTATATGTGCGTGATGTTGTGGGAAACAAACTCAATGAAAGTGGAAATGTCTGTGGGTAGCAGATCAAGTAACGAATCTCGGCATCCGAGTGAATATATATGCTGTTCAGACGAAATTGCTGGGTTTAGTGTTTATTGTGACAGCTGTTTTAGATGGGTACATGCCCAATGTTATGGTTTGTCCGAGGAACAAGTACAGGAGTTAGACAAAAGTAGTGAGCCGTGGCTATGTAAGCCCTGCCTGGCGAAACAGGCGACAGTGTTGCCACTGCCGAAATCTTCGGAAACTGAAAGTGATGAAGGCGAACGTGGAACGCGTGGTAGTCCGAACAATTCTGATAAAGAGGAAGGAAGTCGAGGAAACGTAGCTTCCGGTTCGAATGTGCAACTAACGGACTTTGCGGCCATGATGGAACGCTTCAGTCAAACTTTAACATTAACCCTAAACGAAAAATTTGAAAAAGTAGACAATAAATTCCAGGCGATGAGCAATCAGGTTGACAGTAAATTCCAGGTTATGAATGAGAAATTCGATAATGTAAAATTTGAATTGTTACAAACGATCAATGAAAAAGTAGCCCATGTGAACGAAGACGTAGAGGCGGTTAGGTCGGAAGTTCGCGACTTATATACCTCTGTTGGGAATTATCAGAATAAAATAGACGCGCGGGTAGATGCCGTTGAGGAGGGTCTCCGGTTATCGGTTGAAGCGCAGAATCGACGATGTGACGACTTGACAAAGGAGTTCTCACATCTCGAACTCAGTACCCAAAGGTCGTGTCAGGCACTTGAAGCCAGGATTCAGACGTTAGAGGGAAAAACAAACCAAAGAAAAGATAAACGGTGTGGTCGTAAGCGAGCGCGAGACTTTGTTGTCGGTGATGGAATCGAGTCTGACGGGACCGAGTCAGACATCCAAGTGGATGTACCGGTCTCTTCAGTTGGGGAGACTCGTACTATTCCCACGGTGACTGTCTCTGTCTGTCAGCCGACCAACATTCACGGCACAAATGTCCTTCCCTTTGAATTATCTTCACGTACATTGAATTTAAACAAGTCACATATGTCCGGTGTTGAGACAATAGGTAGTCAGGCGTTGTCCAGGAGGTCGAATCCGTTGTTAGTTTCGCCTCAGGTGTCAGGATTTTCCAATCCTAGTTGTCGGTTGAACCATGTGGTGTCCTCTAGTAGTGTAGCAGACATGACTCCTTCGTGTGCTGGAGTTCAGGAGGGAATATGTGGTCACGCGGTGGTATCAATGCCAGACAACTTAATTTCTGGACAAAATTACCAACACTATTCCATTTTCGGTCAAAATCAATTGGGTGCAAAGAGCCCCGTGGTTGGCCACAATTCTCCCGTGAACCCCAGTAGAAGCGAGGAAGGCTTTGGTAAGCGAACTCTAAATTTAAGACTCTCTGAATTAAATCACTTACCTACATTTTCTGGTGAATACGGTTTGGCTAGAACATTTCTAGAAAATTTGGAACAAACGTTCAAGGTAATTTCGGCATCTGAACACGAACGTCTAACCTTGGTACCTTGTTGCTTAACAGCTGGGGCCAAGACATGGTTCCAGACTGTATGTCAAGACATAAATAGTTACGCGGATTTTGTGCGTCTGTTCCGAGAACACTATTTTTCAGCGAGAATGGAAAGGTTGCAAAAGAAGTTCATTCAGGGAATGAAATACGATCGAGCAAAGTACAGCCGATTAACGGACTTTGCGTGGAAAATAGTGGCAGAATATTATGCGGTGGCACAACACCCGGATGAAAGTGAACTGATAGAGATAGTCTTGGATTGCTTACCAGCTGGTGACGCCAAGTTGTTGAGAGCTGTTGAGCCAAAGAACATTCAACACCTTATGGTGAAAATAGCTGAAATAGAGGGACATCCAGAGCCTAGTGAACCGGTCACGGACAAGAAGTTTAGACGCTTTCAGGTACGTCAGGCGAAAGTCGTCAAAAAGACAGAAAAGTTAGGGAAACAAGCCACCAAAGATACTTCGTCTCAGACGGAGGAAGACGAAAGCAAGAGGAAGGAAGGAAATTCCAATGGCAAAGGAGATGACCGATTTTCCGGAAACCGGGGTCGAAGAAGGAACTTCCAGTCTCGAAGACCATGGCCCAATCAAGGAAGATCGAATTGGGTAAGAGAGAGTAATGGAAATCGGAATGCTCCGTATGGGTACAACCAACGCTACTATCCAGCAGCGATGAGTTATGGGTATCCTCGGGGTACATCTCAGACATGCGCGCCGAACGCGATGACCTCAGCAGGAGCGCAAGCCTATCCGGGATACGCGCCGAATTTACTTCCTGGAGGGGGAGTGGCGGCTCCCACGTCCACTTCTTCCCCAGGAGTGAACATGGCGATGTCTACTGGATGGCCTCCGCAATACACGTCATTCGTACCGACGATGGCTCAGCCACCAGAAACGAACGGGAATAGTTTGGGAAATGCATACCGCAGCCCTCATTAGGGGAGAGTGTGGACTGCGATGTGGATTCCTCAACTCCCCAGAAAGAACAAGATCGGTTAGCGAGTAGTCAAAATTCCAATTTGGAACCAACCTCGTTCGATTTTGATACTAACCTTCTAAATTCGAAATTCAATGTTTTGGCAGATTCCGAAAATCGGGAAACAAAATTGGGCACGCCTCTGTTCTCGATTCGTTTCGTGATCGACGAGAAGGAGTGTGACTCCAGTGCGGGAAAAGGTATCCTTTTAACTTATCCTTCGCCCACGTTAAGTTGTTCAGTTGGAAGTTTAACTCTAGTTTGCGTTCTGGATTCTGGAGCGGATACGAATTTGTTGTCTGGAGACGTTTGGAGGAGGATCAAGGAGATTTATCCGTCAGCTAAACTTCGTCCAAAATCCAACATATCATTACGAGGTTTCGCAGGAGACGAATCTTTTCAAGTCAAGGGTTTTCAGATTCTAAATTTCACAATTCAAGGTTACGTTTTCGAGGTTCCGGTATATGTGATTCACAAATTGAAAACAGATTGTATTCTAGGTTTCCCCTTTTTCATTCGTTATAATGTTCTTCTAAATTGTAAGACGAAAGAAGTCTCTCTTGAGACTGATTCTGGTCAGACCATCTCCATCAACATGGAAAAGCAGCATTGTTGTCGAGTCACAGTTGCGGAAGTATTATCAGATGAAGGGGAAGACTCTTTGTACCAACCAGCTATTTCGAAAGAAGATATTCAAAATTTTGTTTCGCAGAGAACTGATTTGGATTCGGATTCTAGGAATCGTTTATTTTCTTTGTTGATCAGATTTCGTTGTCTTTTTACAGAGAATCCCAGAGTCGTGAAGGTTGAGCCGTATAGAATACAGCTTTCAGACGACGTTCCCGTGGTAGGAAAGTTGTATCCTGTACCTGTTCACCTCCAGAAAGAATTCGAGCAAGTGCTGGACAAATGGTTGAAACTCGGAATCATCATAGAAGGTCCTTCACCTTACAGATGTCCGGTACATATTGTGCGTAAGGCGTCTGGAGAGCTAAGGCCTGTAGTCGATTTGCGTGGTATCAATGAGCGTGTGATTGCACCAAAGATTCAAGTCGAACCGATCTCTGATCTAATCGCACGAGTCAGTGGTGCAACCATTTTTACCTCATTGGACTGTACGCAGTCCTATCACAGTGTCCCGATCCATCCAGACTCTTACAAATACGTCAGCTTCATTTACAAAGGTCGTCAGTATCAAATGACACGTCTAACCATGGGTTTGAAGTCATCTCCAGCAGTTTTCCAATCAATCATGCATATTTTTTTCGGCTTAGAACCTTTCAAAAACTTTCTTATTGTGTACCTTGATGACGTCCTTTGTTTTTCATCATCTATTGACGAACACTTTCAGCATTTGGAAAAGGTCTTTGAAACTCTTCGTTCGGCAAATCTTTCGCTCAATTTTCAAAAGTGTAATTTCCTTCAATCACAAATTCCTTTTCTTGGCCACATAATTTCAGGATCTTCAGTCAAAATTAATCCCAAAAGTAACGAGGCCATCCGTCACTTTCCTCTGCCGCGGACTAAGAAAGCTTTACGAAGATTTCTTGGTCTCGTGGGATGGCGAAAGCGACATTTTCCTGACTTTGCGGGGTTAACAGCTCCATTTTATGATCTTCTGAAAAAGGACCGAAAGATTGAATACTCTCCGGAGTTACTGGAAAAATTCGATCAGTTGAGAGAACTTTTAAGTAGTCCTCCCGCACTTGCTCAACCGGACTTCAATCTTGATTTTCATTTGTACAGCGATGCATCTGCGGAGTCGTTGGCCGGCTATGTGGCGCAATATCCCCCGGGACAGGATGATCCGGAGGTTATTGCGTATGCGAGTCGGCGAATAAAACCGCATGAGGCCTCGTTGTCAGTGTTCCAGTTAGAATTAGCTGCAGTTCTTTTTCTTTGCGAAAAATTTTCGTACTTCATATTAGGTCGCCGGACTACGGTCCACTGTGACAATGCTGCAGTCACATATGCTTTCAGTTTGAGAAATCTTGATGCTCGAACAACTCGTCTTCTGCTTAAACTGCAACGCTTTGATCTTCAGTTCATTCACATAAAAGGCACGGACAATGAAATTGCAGACCTGTTGAGTCGCTATCCTCCAGAGATTCCTCAGGCAGAAGAGGATCATTTTGTAAATTTCTTGACCGCGGAGGACACGGACTTCTTGAATGTCACGGAACTGAAGCGAGAACAGCGGAAAGATCCGTATTGTAGAAAATTACATACCATTTGGAAGGGTTGTCAAAACAATACTAGGGTACGTGTGGAGAATAATTTAGTTTACGTCAGAAATTCTCAAAATTCTGTTTGGTTGCTGGTCATTCCTTCCAGCTCAGTGAAAAATATTGTTTCGGCAATTCACAACAAAGGCCATTTTGGAGTGAAGCGATGTCTGTCGTTCGCTAAGGCCATGTTTCATTGGAGAGGTATGCGTGAGACTTTTACAAAGTATATTCAAGAGTGCCTTCTTTGTGCACGAACCAAATACTCCTACAGGGTGATTAGAAAGGAGCCCTGTCATGTTGAGGCGTCTTCTTCCTTTGAGAAGCAATGCCTCGACCTGGTCGGGCCTCTTCCTAAGAGCCAAGGATATAAATATATCTTGTCCATCCTGGACGTCTACAGTCGTTTTGTGTGTTTCTTCCCTCTTCGGACGGCACACACAAGAGAGATTGTGGCGGTCCTTGAAAAGAGATATTATTATCAGCTACCATACCCGAAGTATTTGGTGAGTGACCAAGGTCCGCAGTTCTTGTCGCGCTTCTGGAAAGAGTTTTGTCAAAAACACCGGATAAAACATATACTTACCACGCCATACCATCCGGCTTCACATGGCATTATCGAACGCAGACATCGTGACCTTCATCGCATTCTCCGCCTGTATTGCAGTGACAACCAGTCCAAATGGAGTAATTTTCTAAAAGCAGCCCAAGATTTGTGTAATCACTCTTGGTGTGATGCTCTCGGATGTACTCCAGCGGAGCGTTTCTTAACGTATTCAGCATCCAAGAGCTTCAAGGAAAACTTTATCTGGCCCAAAGAGACGGTGCAAGTAAATGAAGACAAGAAATTTGTAGTTTCTGTTCCGGCAGCAGAACCGAAGAAGGAAAGAAAGCTGCGGAAACAGCAAGACATCGTTACAGAAGGTTCTTTGGTGATGGTGAAAACTCACCATATATCGTCAATACCCAAAAAGGTGTTTGCAAAATTTATGCACACATACGTCGGACCTTACCAAGTGGTATCTCTATCTCGAAATTCGGCGAGATTGCAGACTCTGAAGGGAGAAAACATAGGAGTTCAGAGTTTTGACAATCTGAAACTGTTTCGCTGCTCAGAAGAGAAAAGAAAGGAATTATTAGAAGGATGAAAAAAAAAAAAAAAAAAAAAAAAAAAAGAAAAAGAAAACTTAGTTTATAGGTTAAGGTTAGGTTAAGCTTGATTAGAATGTATAGTTGTAATTAGAATTGAAAAAAAAAAAAAAAAGATGTTTTATCTTGTATAGTCTCTAGTAATTTAGTAGTAACAAAAAAAAAAAAAAAAAAACAACTTAAGAAGAACTCATAAGTTCAGATTTTTTTTTTTTCTCCGAAGCTCCCGGAGGATGTTACCTTATGCTCAGCATAATGTAACATGGCCCGATGCTTTTGAGCACCTTGTATGTTGGTAGAGAAATTTTAAAATTTATTTAGAATGTTAATAGAAACTTTTGTTTTATAGTAGAGCAAACCGTAGGTTGAGAATTTTGCGTAAATTTTGTAAAACAGAGCGTTTCGATATGTTAGATGAAGATTACATGATTATTAATTATATTTTATATATTTTACGCATTTATCCATGAATATATTATTATTTTAGACAAATAAGTGTGTATTTCGACTTTTTCAATGGTTTTCAGTTCGTTTCTATTCATATTTCGGCATAGGGAATCTTCACAAGAAAGCTAAAAATTTTATTTCGTAAAATCTTCATCAAAATTCCAAATTAATAAAGTCAGCCATAATTTCTTCTTGGTGCATCTCTTTGTTTCGAAGTAAAATTATCTGATTGGCTAATCCACAATCACAGCTGCGGCTGAGATTTCGGTTCTCTTTGATCTTCACTCAGAAGCCTATCATCCTATGATTACGTCATAATTATCTTCCAATTGGGGATCATCTTCTCGTAACTCTTGGTCTTACGGCGTCAGCCATTTCAAGAGTCAGACGTGCAGTATTTAGCGTCTGCGAAAAAGTGGAATAATTTGTAATCACGTGAAAATTGTGTCAAATTCTTCGTTTTGGCGAATATTGGAAGAGATAACTATACGATGTTTGGTGTTTCAACAAATTGTTAATCCGGAAATAAGACAATTGTGAAGTAATTTCGCATAACACAACGGATACTAGCCTGTAGCTATCCAGTGGTATGGAATGAGCTCCTTAGCAAATTTTGCGTTCTCGGTCAACCAGAGAACCTAAGAGAAGAAAGAGGAGACGGTGGAAGAGAGAGAAAGAATATTGAGTAGTGGTGCAGACCCGAGGAAGAAGAAGTCAAGCCACGCTCGACGGCTTTTCTGGAAAGGTGCTGAAGGAGTTTTCCAAAACTTATTTTTGAGACCACGTATCACGAGTTTCCCAGGAACCTCGGGTGGAAGTTATCAGGACTTTTGTTGTTTAACATATCCGTTTAATCTCGGTGTAAGAAGAGGATGTCAAGTAAGTAAGGAACAGTGAAAGTGAAACTCAGGTATTTGGCTTCAAAATTTTCCTTGTTCTGGCAAACTATCATGAGTGAATATATTTTCTGGTGTTTGTGTAATACTTGTAATATGAAGCACTAAATTCGTAAAGTTTCCCTCAACGCCGCACGCATGTAGATTTAGGCAATGTGACATCGTGTTTTCATTCGATGGGGGGGAAAGAAAGCTAGAATCTCAGCACAGAGCGATTGTCGTAATCTCAAGAAAATGTGTGTTCCACACACACATTTTCCCCAGTGATGAAGGATGTTTTAGATTCCCCAAAATCTAGAAATTATTCATTTTCGGTAATTCTGCGCAAAAATTCAACCTTTATTCATTTTGGCATGTTTTCTTTGGTTTGACGTAGAATGATTATGAATGTTAAAGATGTAAACAAGTGTCAGTTTCACGGCTATTGTTTAGTGCAAGGGTACATGCATCTTGCGTACCGATAATCGAAAACGTTCATCAATAGGTTAAACCTACGTACTATTTTAGAAAACTGATACCCATCAAGTTATAAAATGCAATGTTGATAATTATTAGTAAATATTTTTCCTTCTTTTTAAGAAATTGAATATATTCTGAACGACACTAATGCAAAACTAACCACTGCGTCTTCGGTAGAAGTGTGGTAGCGAAAATAAAATATAAATGCAAGTTAAGTATGGTGCTTTAGGAAATATATGTGTGATTTTTTTTTTTTAATATAAATATATACTTGTTTAGGTTAAGTTAGTTTAGTTAGATTAGGGCTTTAGATTTAAGTATGTCGATTTTTATATGCATGTCTTGCCTGTGCTAGATTGTCATGTGGGTCCGAGCTGACAAGAGGTCGCGAAGAGCGTAAATCCTCTACGCCGGCCACAATCTCGATGCACAGAAGAGTGTAAGCACCAAGGAATATAAGTAAACAAAGGGCAAATAAAGCTAACCACAATCTGTAGGCAGTGAATTTATTATTTTCAGTAGTGTTTTGTATTTTCTGTTGTACTCTTTTGTTTGTTTTGCGTGTCGATACCATGGAAATGCTCTAGAAGGCAAGAATATTCAATGAATATCAAAGAATATGAATATTTCGAGAATATAAACAAAAGTAAATAATGTTTTTGGCTTTGAAAGTATAGAAATCGATTTTATTAAATTTTATTCAGATGGGTATGTCAGTGCAATGTAACTATTTTTTCTGTTAACGAATATTTTGTGCTACATTCATGAATATTTTGAAAGAAAATAAAACATACTAGCCGTGAATGCATCTTTCTTTTCGAATACGAAATCTAACTAGCTTGTAATTTTGAGAAATAGTAAAAATACGTAGTCGATGTTTTTGGTATGCATGCGAAGCATGATAAAAACAAGAACAGTATGTGCAGAATAAGTTTACTGGGGAAATGAAATAGCTGTGAAATTCAGGGAAGAGACTTTCCTTAGTGTGACCGAGTTGAAAACAACCGAATCTGTAGAAATTTCTCATTTCATCGATTTTTATCAAAATCTTAGTTTGGATTTTTTTTTTTTTAATTACAAAATTCTGTTTTCAAGATTTTTTTTTTTTAAAAATTCAGATAGGGCTTTCACAGACAACATCAAGATCTTCTTGGTGCTCAGTACCAGCTCCACTCGGGGGTCGGTGTCCTGTGTCTGTAGTCGTGGTTCACAACCTATTTCCGGATGGGATGTGAATGATGAACTGCAGGCCTGGAAATCGGGCTGCGAGTTGAGATGGAACAGAGTTTGGAAGCTTTATATTTCGGGCCAAATTTGAGTTCTATTTTCCGTAGATGATTGGCTTGGTGATTGTATCAGTGACTGTTGATGACGAGCCCATACGGGCCCAGTAGGTTCGGTGTCACTAGTCAATGATACATTCAGCATAGCATGTAATCTCAAGGAAAGGGAACATCATACAAGAAAACAAACAACAATATTTCATTATTTTATTTATCATTATTATTATTTTTATTATTTTTTGTAAAACTCTCTCACTGGAAATCGATCACCAAAAGCGCGCGTGCTAGCCACTACACCAGGAAGGCTTGTAATAGTTCCTGTCTGTTTCACCGAATGCCTTAAGCTACGAAATTATCGCACAAGTGGACAGTCGGCCATGTTCGTCGAAACAGGAAATCCATTGCCGCAAGACAGTTTCCGTATTGTGCCGAAAATCTTTGATGGAAAAAGTGAAATGAAATTTTTGAGTTTTACGTCCCATAGTTATGCCGGTTAGGCTAAAGGAGACGGTCATGATGAGAGATGAATGAAATGGTGAAATGAAGAAAGTGGGAGGAAACGGGAGAACCCCAAGAAAACTCACGCACACGGTGTTTGTCCACCACAAAGCAGGATTTCAACCCAGGACCCCAAGTACCAGAGGTGAACGCTCTACCACTGAGCCACCGCGGCTCCAAGTCTTTGATGGATTGCGGCCTCTGATACACCTTCCGACAACAAAAAGCGGAACACTGCTCGTTGTTCCTCTTTGGTGCAAACTTATAATGGAGCGGCCGTGATCTATCTGCAGAGCCGTAGCTAGGGGGAGGGGGACAAACAAGACGGTCGCCCAGGGCGCCGATAGCAAGGAGGCGCCGAAGGAGCAAGAAGAAAGAAAAGTGTCGGAAAAGACAACACGGCGCCCCGTAAAAGAATTGGCGCCCAATTAAATCAATATTGTTGTCAGTTTGCAAAGAAATACACTTGTTAGAAATTTTCTTGCTCGCTCCTCTCACAACACAAGTTTTTCAATAAGAATCATTACACGTTTTTACTTATTACTTAAAGAAAGTTATTAATGCGATTTGTTAATGACGATGTGATATACAAGATGCCGAGTAATGATTATAGTGTACACAGGAACGGTTTTTACGTCCCATGGTTATGCCGTTTAGGCTAAAGGAGACGGTGATGATGGGTGATGAATGAAATCCCACAAGCTTAGGAGCGTTTTCAAAATCAGAAACGGTCAAAGTCTGAAATACGTGTTCAGCGTTGCGATGGTGATGAGTTTGCTTAGTTAATCACGATTTTCTACCCAATTGGATTAATCACGATGGTGAGAATGAAGGTATGGAAATGAGAGGAGTTAAAAGACACGCAAACTGATGTTTCTGTGGGAATATTAAAAATGAAGGTAAATAAGGGGAATAATAACATATTCGAAATCGTAGAGTAGGGGCTAAACAGGTCAGAACTTAACCCAACAATTTCGTCTTTTCCAAATACTAATCACTAACACGGATTTTTTAAATATTTCATTGACATATGAAATGCTTCCAATTTAAAAGAATTTATTGGAATCATTTCTCCATCAAGTTGTATCGCAAGGATATGTTTTCTGTGCATACATATCAGTTGTGCTCTGTTTTATCTATCTACATACAGACAAAACAGACCTTCTGAATTTCCGTTATATTACACAAAATATTTTTTACCGTAAAAGAACAAACAACCTCTATAGCCTATAGAAAAGGAAGGTTCTATGCCACGTTCATAGAATCTCTCCAATGACTTCTGTCCTTACCCAATTGAATCCAGTCAGTGACGACGCCAGAGGGGGGGCAAGGGGGGCGAGCGCCCCCCTGGTGGCTACTCCTGCCCCCCTGACTGCCATCCAGACTGCCCCCCCCCCTAGACTCCTACAATCATATAACATTCTACATATAGTATTTTATATCAGTATCATAACCAATCTCATTGTCAGATCATACTATCTATACATTTACTATGTGGCAGATTAGTCCTCAAGGTTTCTTCTTTGAGCGTCTGGGTATGCACGCATATTTCTGTTTTCTAATTTAGCGCCTTTTCCGGTAAATTTTAGTTACAGTTCTTTCTTATGAATTTTAATTATTGTGCCTAGCGAGCAATAGTAGATTTGGTCGACTCGTTTTCTTCTCATTGGATCAACTTTGATTGGAAACAAAAGAAAGGTAAAACCAATTACATAGCTTGTTTGTATTTATCCAGTTTTGAAGTTTTCAGTTTCATATTTTGTTTTATTTAAAGGTTCTATACTTCTATTTCCTGAAACATTATTCTCGGCTTTTAATATTCGGAGGATGGTCTTATAACAGCTTAATTCGCGACTACCATGGCTTAATTTTTTGAAGGGAAAAAAGTTGTGTTTTCCCTTCCTGCAAATGATAATAATAATAAAAATGTATGGAATTAAATCGATTATTTATTTAGCTCCCAATAAAACGTATTGTCAGAGTATTGATCTTTAGTTAGTAATTGGTATGTACTAATGCTCCCTTACTTATTTTGTTTCAAAGTACTGACATGACGTCTAACATATTGACTAGAAATGTACGTGGAGCTGCTGAAAAATTCGTAGCCCAACCCAGGAGTGCACGTGGAATGGTGAAGTTTTACTTCTTCTACACTTCCCCCGAGAGTCAATATACTACCTTGTACAGTGTTCCAGTTTTGCAGAAGTTAAAAAAATCTGGAGACCTCCTCGCACCACTGTTCGTAACACTACCCTTATCAGATCTAAAGTTCAATCAGATCTAAGTTTGGGAAATAAATACAGGCAATAGTTAAACGGATCTAAATCTGGGGAATAAGGATGATGATCTAGACATTGAAATCCTAGATTATGCAATGCTAATTGTGTTCGCAGGGGTTCGATGGACAGGTGTATTCTCTTAAAGGAACACAATTCCTTTCTTTTCATTTTCCGCGGTGTTGAACTTTGAATTTTTCTTTCAGTTTTGTGAGTAATGTAGAGATTCTGAATTAACTATCTGACCGTTGCAGATGTAGTCTATGAATACGACTCCATACTTATCCCAGAAGAATGTTGCAAACAGTTTTTCAACCTACTTCTGTGTCTTGAAGTTCTTGGGGCGAGGGAGAGATGAGTGCTACTACTCCATTGACTGTTGTTTCGTTTCAGGATCATGGTGTTTCAACCATATTTCGTTCATGGTTACTATTCGTGAGCGAAATGATCAGCATTACATTCAAATTGGAAGAAGACTTCTCTTAATGCCGTCACTCTTTTATTCTCCTGACAGATTTTTTGGGAACCCATTGTGTCAAGAACTTGCGCATACCCAAGCCATTCTGAATTATACTACCGACGCGTTCCAAAGAAATGCCCACAATCTCTGACACAAGTTTTATTGAGATGGTAAAAACTGGGAAAGGGGGTTGCAGCCAGACTTCAGACTATAATAAGTATATCGTGAGTAGACTATACACTTTAAAAAGTGTATAAATAATAGCTTAATTTTTTTTCGTCAGTCAAAAACTGGGGTGGTGTAGGAACCCCGGCCCCAGGTAATATCTACCACTGGCTGAAATGCTGCAATTTTCAAGAATAATGTCACAAATTGCATCCATGATTTCGGGAACAGTCACTGGATGTAAAGCATAATTTGTTGAGAAACCGCCACGTTTGAACTAAGCCATCATTTCTACACCACTGTATATAATGGTGGAGAGTGCCGTAGTGTTTCACTGATTTTCTCATTAATTTACTTTGGTGACTATCCTTGGTGGAACAAAAATGTTATAATAGTTGTGATCTGGATATTCGTGAAATTTGCTGTTTGGGCACACATAATCACTTCAGAGGCCTGAGAAAGCAATAAGAATTTCATTATTAATATGAAAATTTGTTGAAAACATGCTTTTCAAAACTCAGTTTTCAAAACTCATGCTACAGTTTCATCATTCTATCTAGTACCTAAACTCCTTCCGGATTGGAGTACGAGATTTTCAGCAGCCCCTTGTAAATTATATATATATATATATATATATATATATATATATACGTCACATATAGTACTAGACGATTTTGTTACTTGTAGCAAACGCGAAATACACAGTGTAAAGTAAGTCATACATAATAAATGTCATTTTTGGTGTGGAAAATAGCCGCCCCCCCGAAAATGTATCTGCCCCTCCTTTGCCCCTTTAGGAACTTACAGCTGGCGTCGTCACTGAATCCAGTTTCTACTTTGTATTCCTATTTCTGCGAGATTCATCTTAATATTGTCCTTCCATCTGTGTCTAGTTCTTCCCAATGGACGTTTTCCGATTGGATTTCCAGTCAAAACTTTGAAAGCGTTCCTACTTTCTTTCATTCTGGCTACATGACCTGCCCACCTGAGCCTCCTTGATGACTCCAACAATGTTTGGTAAAGGGTGTAAGTTATGCAGTTCCTCCTTATGAAGTTTCCGCCATACTCGATTGCCGTTCCTCTTCGGTCCGAATATTCGTTTCTGGATTTTATTCTCAAATACTTTCAGTTTGCGTTCTTCCCTTAAATGTAAGTGACTATGTTTCGCAGCTATACAGAACAACAGGCATGATTATCGTTCTATGTATTTTAAGCTTAAAATTCTTCGACAGAATTCGCGACGACAAAAGATTTCGAACTGAATAATAATACGAATTCCCTGCTTTCAGTCGATATTTAATTTCTTAGTGGATATGATCTTGATTTGTTAATATTGATCCTAGATACAAGAAAGTATCCACTTTATCGAAAATATTGTTTGATACTTTGACGCATCTATAATTTGCAGTATTACGATCCCAGTGAACTTCCATGTGTTTACTTTTTTCTGCATTTACTTCTGCTGCTGCAAGCATTTAATATAGTCTCTGCATTTCTTTCTATTGTTGTCCTATCATCTCCTATCAGAATTACATCATCAGCATACGCCATAATCTCTTGAATACCATTCAGCTCTAGGCCCTGCTTGATATCTTTGATTTTCCTTAAGCCCGCCTCACACGGACCTGAACTAAGGTCTCAACCCAGGTTACAACTTGACAGTGTTGCTTAACTCAAAATTCCATGCAATTTCTTTTATCCTGGAGTGATCTAGAGGTCTCAGACGATCCCTCAAATTAAGTAGGTCCAAGGATGTTATAAAATAGAGTATCTGTCCATACAATAAAATCGTGAAGCCATACGTCACAGTTTCGCCACACCTACTCTGCCCGCTCCGCGCCACTAAGAGCGCAATGTTTCGAGCCAACAATCATGGCGTGAGCGACAGCAGCCAATCAGACGTGCCGGTTCACACGATGCTCGGTTGTTTTTTTGGCTTCACTGAGGTTCATAGGAAGAAGATACGTATCTGCAGATCCTCTATTTTATAACATCCTTGGGTAGGTCTTACCAACAGAGCCTCCTATGGCCGTTGTATTAAACAGACGAAAAACACTTGAAGAATGTGTTACGTACAGGGCAACCAGCTGTCGTAATCGTAAATATTATCATGTTTCTATTTCGCAATATGAATTCATCCAAAGAGGTTGAAATAACCATTGCAACGATATCTCTCTGTTGTTGGCACGAAATCCCAACCACCACCACCACCAAAAAAAAAAAAAAAAGCTTTGTCAGGAAGTGAATTCTTCGCCGCAATAATGCACAGGAAAGCATTGTATTTTCAGTGGTGGATAATTAAGTACTTGCAGAAGATCCTAATTCCTTTAAAAAAATCTACAAAATGGACTATTCAGAATTCCATACGTTACTGGCAGTGGCGTATTTACGATTTTGTTTCGGGAGGGGCTTTGCTAACTTTCGGGGGAGTTTTGCTTGAAAATGTGAAAATTCAGCAAGATATTTCATATACTTTACTATAGTAAGTTTTTGGGGGGCTTAAGCCTAAATACGCCACTGGTTACTGGAATTAGTAACTCCAAAAATTCGGAAGCAAGATCGAACCTGAGGGAGTCTGTATCAGCTGAAAAAAGGTTTGTAGATCCTTGCGTCAGCCAGATTGTAGAACTGGAAATCAAATGACTTGGGCTGATATGTAAATGAGTGCTGTTATCAGGCGCTGAAAGCCAAAATAAATGACGAAGAGCAATTTTCTATAAGGTAACCAAAAAAGTACTGTCGCTTTTTGTAGAGGTCTGTATTCAATTGGCTCTCACAACATGAGTTCAATGCGAATGGACATAAGGCGGAGGGCAGTTCTTGGTGTGGGGATATCCAACATACTATCTGGTTGTGGCATTTTAGTTACACCGTGAACTTGCGTAAGGACAGAGTGAACATGGGACCTCCACAGAACGTCATAAGGGTGTGTATACTGTGCGAGTTCAAACTGGGGTCAAACGCCCGCAGCGGGGCGGTAGATATGCCAGGCCTTTGGTGAGGTGTCATGACTACGTGGACAGTGCAGCGGTGGTTTAACAAGTTTAAAAACGGTGACTAAACACTCGAAGACGCACCACGTGCCGGAAGACCAACACATATACAAAATGAAGATCTTCAGATAGCAATTGAGGCAAACAGTGGCCAGACATGTGAGGAACTGGGACTACAATTCAATGTGAGTGGAGAAACCATTTGGCAGCACCTCCATCAACTTCAGAAGCACTACAAGTTGGGTCTATGGGTTCCAGGAGGCAACGCGAGCAGACATATGTTTCTTTGTTTGTTGTGTCGTCTGAGAAAGGAGCCATTTCTGGACAAGGTGTTGACATGTGATGAGAAGTGCGTTCTGTACTAAGCCCCACGGCACTGTCATCATTGGTTAGCATCCCATAAACCGGTTCCAAACCAGCCGAAACCATCACTGCACCAGAAGAAGGTTTTCCTGTACGTTTGGTGAACTGCTCGTGACATCGTGCATTGTGAACTCCTACCAGATGGTCAGAGCATCAATGCAACTGTGTACTGTCAGTAATGGAGTCGTGTTCAAGAAAAACTCAAAACTCTGGAGCCAGCATCCTGAATTCCAAAGGGGTCCTCCTATTACAGGGGAAAGCTAAGTTCTACTTGGCTTCGATGACCCGGGACACTATTTTACGCCTTGGATGGGAAACACTATTGCATCCACCATACTCACCGGACATTGCACCGTCTGATTATCATCTGTTCCATTCCTTGGGCAATCACCTTAGAGGACGCCAGTTTAAATCCCTAGTAGAGATGCAAAATGCACTTGATAACTTCTTCGCTTCACAGCCCACCAAGTTCTACCGCGATGGAATCCATGGCCTTCCAGAACGTTGGCAGAAGGTCGTATATGCTGATGGGGACTATTTTTGATCTTCCAAGTACGTCTTAGGTGACATATCGATATTCGAAGGTAATAAATTAAAAAGAGACAGAACTTTCTTGGTTACCTTTATAGTTTAGGTACTGAATGTATCCGCTCAGCTCTCTACCCTCAAAAGGTACCCACATATCCCATAACTTACACCGCGCCAGGATCCCTCTCATCTACTACACCCGGACTTTTTGTATTGCGCCAGCATTCTAAAGCTGTTCCCTAAAATTGCACGAAGCCCTTAAAGTACACAATTTCATTTTGAAATGTAAAGTTTGTGTATATTACTGCTTCTTAGAAAAAATTTCGCCATTTAATATTTGCCGTTGCGTGAGTACGTATGGGTTATTTGTCTTCCAGTCGAGTTAAGAAAGCTACAGGAATTCCGTTTCAATTGCCACGAAAAATGGCCCCAAAACAGCGACGTAACTTATATTTGGGGGGGGAGGCAAGCATTAATACGCGTATTTCGGCCCCCTAGAAAAAGTTGCTTTTCTAATTCTCGGGTCCCCTCTTTCCATCTTTCTCTTACTCTTTATGGGACCCCGGAGCCTGTAGGCCCTCCCGCAGGGCATGGTCTGCGGGGCCATTAGTTATTTCCCTGGGCCCGTTCCATACATGACAAATTAATTAATGGGACAATATTCACCAACGTCAAAGCCATATGAATAAATATTATTTCTAGGGACCCTAATAGTAGATAGTTTTTACTGAAATGGACCCACAACTTATTTTTGTTTTATTTACCTTTTGTGTGCTGTTTAGTTTATGTAATGTAGTGAAACTGTTTGATTCTTCATTTATATTTTCCATGTTCGTACCGTATATGGAGTAAGAAAATTTTGTCTTAAAATGGGCTCGGCGGCGGAGAGCTTCTCTGGTGGACAGTTGCCCCCCGCCCCCTACAAGTTACGGCACTGACCAAAATTTAACCTATTGCAGCGCAACAATTCCTTCTTACAAGGACTCGATATGTTAGCCGCTTTGAAACTAATTGAGAGAACATTTCGCAAAAGAAAAAATGACTTTCACAAGTTATTCTTAAATTGCACAAAAATCGACAGTGCCTAAAATGTCTTTATTCATTACTATAATTAATATTATCCTTTCCATTTATTTGTTTTGCAAATTTGTTATTAAATAATCTGATCTCACACTTTTCCAGATATAATTTTAAGATATCCATGAGCAAGTAATCAAATCTCTTTTTACACCTTCGTTGTTTAGACTACAAAGGGCTAGTACCTATTTGAGTTTCCCTTGCCAATTTACTTAATAAATATGAAATACAATATACGATATTTTAATTGAAAAAAGATGTATCCTATTAGTTATGCAACCTTTCGGCAAACAAAGTATTAGAAACAACTAGGGAAACTAACGTTGATATACAAATATTCATATCAGATCTTGCCCCCCCCCACTTTTAAAGTCCAATCGCCGCCACTGGATATAGCCATAAATAAAATAGTCTTTATACTTAAAACATCTCGGAGCTTTTGTGCATTTTTTCATTGAACAAAAAACTTTAGTTTCTATTTCATTTCCTATAATTTACACATACACAGACACATACACACAAACACCATATACATTTTTCATTACTAAGTACGAAATAACATTTCAAAGTTTTCCAGTTATGAAAAGTGGTTATAGGAAAATTAAAATTTGCTGCTTTTTAGTATTGCAAGGTCATAAACTTTATTTTTGCCTTCAGCCTATTTTAAAACTTTATGTGGTTTTAATATTTTATCCCGAACATTTGTTTAGAATGTATAATTTCCCGCAGAAAATATAGTGAAAAATTTGTCCGAAACGGAAAATTTTGCACCTCCTTCGGCTTCTTGGTTTTGCGAAGGTTAGTACGGAATGGGGCCCAAGACTTTTTTTCGGCTGATTTTTTTTTCAAAAAACGATTTTTCATTAAACCCGTCCAAAATGACAGAAGTAATTATTTATGAAAAGAGAGCGAAATAGTTTAGTAATGCATTCCTTCATAATGTAATATTTATTTCTGTTGCTTGCAGGAATCTGTTTCTTAAAAGTATTCCTTTTGATGTACTTTCCAAATTTTGATTGTAGTTAACATGAGTCGTTTTATCATTGAATTCATTAGTTTCCTCGTTTTGAAGAAAACAGAAATATTTATATATAAATATTTGAGAATGAGGGATTTTTCACGAAATTATTTAGGGTTTTGCTAGTAACTCGTTTGCTTATAGTAGTACACATCTGGCAACATCGAAAATAACATGAACAGCAAATCCTATTGACGTAGTCGGCGTTGGTGTTTGTGATAATTAATTTCATTTCATGAAATATATGTTTTAACCAGTTTATGGAGGTGAGCAAGTTCATGCAGCCGACGAATTGGATATTTGGTGTCGAGTGTAGTTACGTGCACATCGCAGTGTTAAACAAATTGCTAAATGGGTAACATTGCTTACACAATACACACGAAAGAACTTAGCGATGTAAACAATAATTTGTTAAGTACGGTTACTGAACATTATACATGTATATATTTGAACTAATATGTCTTATACAATATAGTGCAACTATTTTATATATTTAAGTAAAAAACAGAAGTCATAAACTTTATTTTTGTATGAATTACATGTTTTTCTGTGGCTATAAAATCATACGGGGGACTTTATGGGATGGGTAAGAATTTTAATACATACGGGGCAAGTATAGTTTACCAGTGGTGCATTCAATGTAGAATCGAAGTGTTTTAATGAGTTATTAGAGCGGACTGTAAGGACGTTTTAATAGTTGTAGCTTTCTCTTTTATCTACAAGGTGTGAAAAATTTAGCTGCCAAATGGCAATAAGCTTAATTGTGTATTGAACTTGTTTGGAATGTGTGTGCTTTCTTATTTTCCTGTGGGTTAACTCCTTTCATAGTGTTTCGATCAACGTGCACAATATTTGTAGTAATGGATGTAAATGTATGGAATAGGCGTATGTTTATTACTATTGATAAAAAGAGACTATTATTTGATGTGTGAGACGTGAAGTTCGTGTCTTTGAGGACATTGGAATCCTATTGTTATACTCATTATTTCATAATAGTAACTTCATTTTGTATCAAGTTTGGTGGATTTTGTTCTTTCGTAAAATGGAATTCAGAGGTGAGTGAATTTACATCGGCGAACAATTTTAGACTAACGTATTCATGGTTTTAATTTTCTTGATCAAGGTTTCACACTTTTCTTTGCTTTTTCATTTAAGATTCTTTGTGCTACATCTAGTTGTGCAGGAGCACAATCATACGATATAATTTTATTTTGCCAATTAATATTCACATTTGAATCTTTTTTCTTGTTAGCATTGTCTTAAGATAACGAATTGTCATCTTTATATATATTCTGTAATCTACAAAGATTGTGCTATAGCACCTTTATCGTTAAAGACAAGCCTTATCAATTATCGAAACGTAGATGCTTATGCATTTCTTGTGCTTTTAAATACAACTCTATGAGCTAAGTGTTGAAGTGTTATAACGCCAGGGGTTTGATATATAAGAAACTTAAAGGGTAGTTATCATGTCCTTTAAAAAAAAAAATAATAATAATGGGTCAACTTGACAATGCCTACTACTGCTGGTATCCTTACATAGACACGAAAATTACACTGGGTTAATTTTAAGAAAATGAGGCCAAACTTTCGTAACCTTGCTGTACTTTACTCGTCAAGTCTTTAATTTGGCCATTTCATTCAATTGATTCGTTCAATGAACCGATTCATAAAGAACGTTCCTCCGAACATTTCGTTAAATATCACCAGGAACCAGTTCCTTAGGAACCGAATCGATGGTGGTTCCGACTGTAATAATTCTGCTATTATTTACATTTCATATTTCAAGTATTAATACACATAGAACTAAGCAAATTTCGTATCGTATCAGTTCAAAATGTAACAAAACTTGAAATACATTACGTATTGAAGTAGATAAAACTACAGTAAGAATCACCACACTTTCATAATGAAAAAAAAAAAAAAAGCACAGGGGGGAAAGCCTCACAACCAGGGTTTGAAAAAACCCGGGCTTTTTTGAAAAAGCCCAACCCACCTGGGCCCATATGGGTTTTTTCGGGTATTTTCGGGTTTAATCGGGTTTTTTCGAAATATTTCAATCTCTCTGGGGTAAAAGTGTTAAAATGTGACTTATATTTCAAGCTTGTCATTGTCACAACTTGCAACAATTTTCTACTCACTGCCGTTTTGAAAAAAGGGCCGCCATTTTGAAATTTTACATTCGATCACCGAGAAAATCTATACAGCAAATTTAGCATATCTTGTGCTTCCACCGTCAAAATTTTAACTTTAAAGACTGAAATTTGCGCTTCGTAGCGTAGATACTCGCTGTTTTGAAAAAATGGCCGCCATTTTGACATTTTACGTTGGTATATCGCCAAAATCTGTACAGGAAATTTAGTGTGTCTCGTGCGTGTACTCTGAAAATTTTAACTTAAAAGGCCGAAAGTTGTACTCTGTAGTGTGTGTGGTAGAGGCAGACAAACCAATTGAGTTGATTTTGAGTTTAACGTCCCTTTCAGCAGTGAGGCTATATGAGACGGGACCTACTGATTAAAGTGGAATCCGAACCACACGAGCTCCCTCCGGAAAGCAAACCCAGGTCACTCACGCCGAAGACGCACACACTAACCGCTTAGCCATGAAGGACCTCGGCAGACAAATGAACAAATGTAGACCAAGTCATCTAGAAGCCTGACTGACGTTCGCCAAATATGAATACCAAAAGGGGTCTATTGATTTAAAACAAAGATAGAATTCATGTTGTATGAAATAGTAAATGTTTCAAAATGTCTTACATGAAATTAACATCTTCCAGCGTAAATAAACCTGCCACATTTTCTCCATGAGAATACGGGACACCTCAGACCCCCCCCTCAGCTTTCCAACACAATGAATTGAACTATAGTCTGGTTATGAACAAAAGTGTAATACGCCGCGGTGGCTCAGTGATAGAGCGTTCACCTCTGGTGCATGGGGTCCCTAGTTCGATCCCAGCTCACGCCAAGTGAGCTTTGTGGTGGACAAACACCTTGTGCGTGGATTTTCTCGGGATTCTCACATTTCCTCCTACTTTCTTCATTCCGTCATTTCATTCATTTCTCATCATCATCGTCACCTTGAGCATAGCAGGCATAACCGTGACACTAAAAGTAAAAGATTTAATTTTATTTAATTTTAATTTTTTTTTTCCAAGAATATAATTGGCGAAAGTTCGCTAAGCAGCAGCTGCTTTTCTCTCTTCGTACACTGCAATTAATTGTATAGACTAAAGATGCCTAAAAACTTAAGATGTGCTATAAAAATGCTTTACAGGAAAACAATATGCAAATTATTTAAATCAGTGGTACAATCTACCTTCAATATTCTTCGCGCGTTTAGCAATATTTATTTACATGGCTGTATTTGCCAAAATTACATTCGTCAGTTTAATCTGATGAAAAGCTGATTTTTCTCCCTGTGTCGTGTGTAATTGTCAGGACCAGATTTTTCTAAGACCTGGACCAAAGCACACTTCTGTGCCCCTAGCCTCTGAAAAAGATTATAATCCTTGTTAACTTATCTAATGTATTGCTGGAGAATAGGTCAGCCATCTTCCCTGTGTTTGTACATGTAGGAACACTCAAAGCTTTTATATATATATATGTTCCGGAGAGTATCCGAGTTTCCATCAAGTTCAATGGAAAAAAGTAGCATTGCAAATTTCACTCGCTATCAAGTCGAACAGGGTGGTGTAATAACTTCCTCGAAACTGTTACATGCAACAGCGTACTGTTCATTCACTAATTACAGGATTCCCAGCCAATGTCAGAATTTTTTGTTTTTCACTTTTCGAATAAGCTGATATTGATAGCAGAAATGGAACGGAGTTTAAATACGGACATTTCCCTGTCCCGACTAAATTTACGGGGACACGGGACACTCGGGGCCCAAAAACGGGACTGTTCCGTTTTTTACGGGACGTATGGCACGCTTAAGCGTAAAATAAAAATTTTTATTGTTGAAGTATTCATTTCCGATCCTTCTGCGTTGAATTCGGGAATTTCCCGAGTTCTTCTTCCACGGCGTGTACATCAAAACTTCCCACTAGTATGGAAATTTGAACTCAGCACTTGAAATAGTAAGCGTTACATAGTCTTCGGAACCCCGAGCATTAAGCTTCTTAAATTTGACAAGAATTTTTATGCTATTGCTGGTGCTGATTCTACAGAATGCTTATTTGAAGAGTAGCAACGAATGATTGAACTAAACTGTTATTGTTCAACCAGATTTTAGTTGAAAAAACGTGTTTTACAGCAAAGGTAAGAAATAATACTAATAGTTTTACTAATGTATTTACATATGTACTATTAGTACCGGCACCTATGACCTTAAACCCGTCAAACGTATGAGTGATAACGTCCCTTGGTGTCGCCGAGTCGATGAGCACACTATTCACGGAAAATATTTTCTAAAGTACAAAATTGCTTATTTTACTTCAAAAGGCTATAAGCATAATCCAAACATTAAATTGTTCTATAACTATCTCAAGCTAAGGTTTTTTTTTTTTTTTTTTAATTCATTTAGTGCATTCAGAGCTTTATAAAGGTCTTATGTTGAATGTTGTTGTATACCTTAACTTGAAAGCCTCTAATTCGCCCAAGGAAAGTCTAAAACCTGATAAAAATCACTTACAATGTGATCATCTTAGTTGTACCAATAATATACTAACAAATAGGTCAAAAACCCAGGTGGGTTTTAAAGTGGGTTTATTCAGGTGGGTCCAACCCGAAAAAACCCACCGGGTTTTTTCGGGCTGGGCCCACTTCGGCAAACCCTGCTCACAACCCCCTCTCTTAGAAAGGGAAAATAAATTATACACATGAGGGAAGCATGCCCTCGTAACTCCATTACAGTTTAAAAAAACGACAATTAACGTACAGTGGAAATTTCACAGAACTATATACTTGAAATGAAAAACAACTGGGGACCGCGGTGGCTCACTGGTAGAGCGTTCACTTCTGGTGTTTGAGGTCCCGGGTTCGATCCCAGCCCCCGGCAAGTGAACTTTGTGGTGGACAAACACCGTGTGCGTGAGTTTTTCGGAGTTCTCCCGTTTCCTCCCACTTTCTTCATTACGCCATTTCATTCATTACTTATCATCACCGTCTCCTTTAGCCTAACCAGCATAACCGTGGGACGCAAAACTCAAATATTTCATTTGGAATAATGAAACAGCAAACGAAACCAAGGGAAAAAATAATCAAAAGTAAATATCTGATATTTTAATGCTGTGTGTACAATTCCACAGCATGCCTCATAAATCATACTTTTGTCCAATGCTGTATCCGGAACAAAATTTCCTGTTCCATAAATAATATCCAAACTGCAACATCATCCCTTCTGACCTACGGGTGCAGCTCAAATTCCTCTTCAAATTACGCCAAAAATTCTCAATATTTTACGTATGTGCCCCCACTTACAACGTCCACAAAGTTATAAGAATGGTTCACAGTCAAATGCTTCCACTGACCACGAATGGCAAATAACCTTTCCAGCAATTCGTGCTTAATACAGGATCAAATGAACATTCATTAATAATATTTTCATACCTCGTAACTCCGGACATAAACATGAGACAAAGTAAAAGAATCTCACGTACTTCATACCTAGATCCACTAATAAAACTACCATTACATTGTTTCTGCTCTTTTTAACAAACACTGCAACTCCTCTTAAGGTTCAATAGTTTCACAGTGCAACAAAATCTATAAGTATCAATATCAGTTTCATACACTAATTTCGACAGCCTATAAAAATTTAATTATAATATCAATCCTTTATCGAAAAAAGAAAAAAAAAATCCATCGCATTCGACACTGACACCACGATCGTACTAACAACTTAGAAACGAACCACGTGAAACATTGGAGACGGTAACACAAGATGACGTCACACCATATCCATAATTCCCCGTTCAAACAACAAACAAATATATATCAACTGCCCATCACGTACCACATGATTTGATACCAGCAACCAAGTTAGCGGAGCAGGTAAGCTTTCAAAACCAGAACCAAAAGATCAAATCACTGAATCGGAAAAATGAATGAAATGGCCAAAGTAAGTACTTGCCGTCTCTGCTCTACTATACGGTGTTCTTTAAAGCGATCCAAAATTATGTCGTGGGAAAAGAAGAGGCTAGGCTCTTTACTTTGGGCAGGGCAGTGATATCCTGTCAGTACATAGTATTGCCGAGCGAGCGTCAGCGAGTGAAGGTTAGAGCCCCACAGGACACGTTGTTTTCTGTCTCTCGTTCTTGGGAACCGTAACTGTAACTGAGGGAACTGGTTCAAATGAATTGGTTATTGTCACTGCCTTGCCTACAGTAAAGACTTACCAACAAGAGTTCGGTGAGTTCTATCCGAAGACTTCACTTTTTGAGCTCCAAGCGACCGTTTCAAGGTCAAAGTAAGAATCAAAATTAATAGATTCACCTGCGTTGAGTTCAAAACCCTAGAGCAGTGCTCAAGTACGAAAACAGGCAGACAATGAGCAGTCCACATGAGGTGGACTTCCAAGTAGAGCCATGTGATATCAACGCAATTGTGAAACAAATTCTACCTTACCTTTCCAGATTTTGATGAAATTTTGTACAGTTCTTGGTACTATTGGAAAGTGACAAACCCTGATATTTCAGGTTGATATGAGAATTTGTTTCAAAATTAGAGACCCCTAAAATTCTCAAAACTTACTAGCGATTGGACAGGGTTCTAGAACACTGACCCGTATCGCTATTGAGTCGTAGTAAACAAAGTAATCAACCTGGCTTTTAACCCGCCTTCACTCTCTATCTCTTGTTCGGCTTTACCATGTGAATTGAGCACGAAGCTTCGAGAAAAAAGAAAAACGAACCAACCTGGCTGCTAACTCACCTTCACTTATATGTGCAGGCCAGCATTCTAGAATCTTCTTCAAAATTTGCGTGACATTTGTTCGATTGGCACCTGTAACTGAAGGAAAGGACCTAGGACATTAGTTGAGATGTCATTTTAAAACTTATAAAAAGAGCTTTCAGATGGTATACAACACTGGATTATTATTATTATTATTATTATTATTATTATTATTATTTTTTTTAAGTTAGCGTATATTTGGTTTCCTCAAAAAACTATATTTTGAAATTTTTCAAGAATTGTATAAAAAAAATATTCGGACAGTTATGAATGTATATCTGCGAAGTTTTATTTTGAGATCATTTCTTGCAGGGATTTTTATGTCTAACATGGAATCGGAAATTGCTTAATTTTATGGCACAGGATGAGGCGCAGAGTTATCATTCGACTGGTGAGTAAGCCACTGGTCATCCATTTATTGTGATGTCGCCAGAGGGGAGCGCAGACGGTGATGACTGTCTGCTCCCCCCCCCCCTATACATTTGTTATTGCAATGTAGGTCAAATAACATAAAACTGTCCTTTTGGGTGTACAAAAGAATAGCTACCCCTCCATTGCCTCCCCCTTCCCAGGAAATTATAGCTGGCTTCGTCACTGTAGTGTGCTATAGAGGGGTAACAAAAACAGAGCATATCCAGTTATGTTTTAATTTTGGAATGTCTCGAAATGCACAACACTGCGGCTGTGTGCTGCTTCCAGCAGAAACTTATTGTGTTCTTGAGATACTAAAATATAATAATACTATTTTGATGGGTATAGTGCTCAGTAGAACAAGAATAACTTTTTTTAAACTTAACATTTACGTAAAGCTGATTTTGGCATTTGAAGCTGAATGGCATTTTGCTACAAGTCTGCAACAGCTTATGAAAAGGAGTCTTTTAATGTGGTTGTGGCCAAGTCTGTAGTATCGGTATGCGACAAACTTTACGGGAGTGCAGCCATTTGTCAGTCAGTTCACCGAATAAGCAATTCCTGGGACACAGAATGTGCACACGTTCATTTCTACAGCTTCAGATACTTCCAAACTGCCAGAATTCGTTGAAACAAACACTCGCCAAATTCGGCAGTGGGAGAATTAGTGGGTACATAACTGCAGTCTATAACAACAGGCGCTGGCTGGCCCACTCTACCTTTTGCATACCTTATGGAGCTGTGCTTTCTGGATTCGTGCAGTGGATGTACTGCGTAAGGTGAACCTAGTGACCTCATTTTGCCGACTATATACTTTGCCTCACAAAGATGTAGTGACAATCAAAAAAGCCTTTCAATTTTACTTGGTTGCAAGCAGTATCCAGAGAAAATGTGGACTTCTAAATATGGACAGAAATCTAGTCAATTTTTTGACACTTTAATTGGACTATGATACTTGGATTGGAATGTAATGCATCCTTATTCCTTTAACATGATATATATATATATATATATAGAGAGAGAGAGAGGGAGTGAGCGGGAATTAACTCAATAGGGAATTTGTTTATAACCTTTTTAATACTTAACCAGTTTTTATGAAATAAAAGAAGTTTGTTACTTACAATGATAGAATTGTTATGCATTGCAAAAATTTCACACAAGCAGAACCAGTTTTTGTATATGGTTGGGGATGATTGCGACAGACTTCTGCAGATACTCCAGCGGTACGTTTGCAAGAACTTGGTAGTAGTTTCCATGAACAAAAACTCAACTCTTCCTTCAGCATATTTCGGAATGTGTCAGGTTAAACTACTTTCGTGAGATGCCTGCTTTTGTCATTTCTGAGAACTTTGAATATTTCTTAAACCACTTGCACATTTTCCTCCGTCCTGGATGTTCAGAGATGCCCGCGTCTTCTAATATTTGCTACAGAACTTGCATCAGTTAGCTTCGAACAGTAATTTCTTATGGTTTTTGCATCTACCGAGGCACTCAGGTCTTTTCACACTTCGGTACTATCTCTTTACTTGTGTCGTGGACTGCCAAGCCCGCTCATGCAAGGTTAGACGTTGCACCATGGTACGCCACTGATAGGCCTATATGCAATGACATAAATGAGATGTCATGTAATAAATTCTGCGAATATAAAGAACAAATTACTTTTTGTTTCATGAAAATTGATTAGGTATTTAAAAAGTTACAAAGAAGTTTTAATATGAAGTTAATTCTTGTCCATCCTGCATATATGAAGAACCGAAATTAATACGATTTTCAGTTCGACATTTGGTAGTGAAAACTATAGCAAATGATCCCTTGTTGATTTCAAAACAAAATGTTTAGGGATATATTCATAGCGGTCCGAATATTGTTTTATATTTTTTCAGATTTTTCAAAATATGTTTCTTTGAGAAAATCAAACTTTAAATTCTCATGTTTTCGAAAAAATAGAAAATCCTAGTGTCATATACCATATGAAAGCTCTTGTGGTAAGCTTTAAAATAACGCCTGAATTAAGGTTCTAGGTCCTTTAAGTCAGGCGCAAATACTTACCGATCAAGTTGAGTGTAAGTTTAACGTCCCGTTCAGCAGCGAGGCTATGTGAGACGTGGACCTACTGATTAACGTGGAATCCAAACCACATGAGCTCCCGCCGGGAATCGAACCGGGATCTTCCACGCTAAAGGCGCGTACGCTAACCGCTTAGCCACGGAGGAGCTCTCTTATCGATCAAGTATCACTCGTGCTTTTCGGTTAATTGTGAGAAGACGAGGAGTCTGTAATTTGGAAACTGCTCTACTCTGATAAAAGCGGTCAGAATACAAATTATCCTACAATCTGTAAGGGTCGATTCGAAACCATGTATTGATTTGATATGGAATGGCTCAGTAACGAGTGAGTATATATAGAGAGAGAAAAAAATTATCTTGCTGTTACAGGAAGGAGATGTCCGAGTTGCTTTAGCATCATGGACAGCTTATCTTTTATCCTCTGCTAAAAAGGACTGAGGTTATGATTTCTTGAAGATATTGAGAGGTGTAATCATATATAATCTCGAGGCAAAGATTTCTAATGGAGATTCTACTTTTAAGTTGAGGGGGAATAATCTTTCAAGCCACATTGTTCCTTCTGTAAGACCAAGATGATACTCTTTTTATTATTTCCACTTATTCGTTACTTCGAACTTACTAGAACATGTAGATTGCTCATTGTGCTTGAGCGTTGCTCTACCCTTTTGCATTTTTGATCTCTAAAGTTTACCTTTTTAAAGGGATCATTGGGATAGAACTCGTAGAGTTCTATCTATTCCTTCGAAATAGTAAGAAAAATGGGTCTAAGTTAATTTTGTTTTAACCGAAAATTAAATGCATGTAAAGAATTACAATTAAAATTACAGTAGTTTTGTCCTAATTTGTCTGGGTGTTTTCTCTTAAAACTGGTTCTAGCCTAATTGTGCACTTAACCGTACTTGAACGTAGCCGCTTAGCCAGTAGAGCAAGGGTAGTTTCACCAGTTCTTTTCCCTGTGATTCAGTAAGATGTATGATGTCATGATTAGACAATATTTGTTAACCTCGTATTCGTACTTCTAATTTTCAAACTATGAGATGTATACTACGTTCGCTTTCCTGATATACAGTTTCAGAATCTCAAAGGCTCGGTCCCTTCCCCCCCCTCCCCCCCAAAAAAAAAACACAAACAAACTGCGCCCAAATAACGACAACGAAAAACCCTCCCGCTGGCAAAACCCATTTTTTCCAATTCTTTTTAAAATTCTTTCCAGAACACACACTTCTTTTTCTTCCCGTAACTCAAATATAGTAAACTTATTTGCCGCGAAACTAGAGCAATGTAACACAACACGCGTAAGTGTTTCCCTTGAGGTATTACGTTTAAAAAAAATACAGTGGTTTAAAAAAAAAATTCAAGAAATAACAAAAAGGAAAATTTGGCAACAACAGAACTGTCACCCTCACTAACTTTCCTTCGACTAGCCATAAATAAGCCCCGATACTGAGTTTGGCGACATCCTCCACCACCCACGGTGTGTCGGCATCGGACAGCAACTGTATATAAGGATAGCGAACGTACTATACACAGAAAGTACTGGACTCATAAGTTCTTATTACTTATTACTTAACTACCTGGTATAGTCAGCATCTTCGTCATCAAGTAATTCCTTTCGTCATTTCCATACTTTTACATTTGTTGCTACACTTTTGGTAACAATATTGGACGTCATCTTCTGTGTGATTAAATAGGAGATAAATGTCAAGCATTACAGTTTCATGAATGTCAATGAACACAACAGCATTACCTTAAATTTTGAACATTAAATGCATGCTTTTTGTTTGATGTGAAGGAATTTCACTTGATAGGTTGCTCCTTAGTCTTCGGGCCGCAGATTAAAAAAATCCATGTTTTGTCGAAAGTGATTACAGATTACAGTGTCTCTTTCATTTTTGATGCGTTGAGACATGTCTGCACACACTTCTTCACAGCTTTTTTTTTTTTTTTTTTTTTCATCATGCAAGAGATTTTTCAGTAGAACCTTCGTACAGATTTTTCTTGTGTTTAATTCCCCTGTGATAATTCGCCGAACAGATTCTCTGTTTTAAGTTTCCCAGTTGAGCCACTGCATACACACTCAGTCTTCGGTCATTTCTGATCACCTCGCGTAATCTTTTGATGTTTGCGTTAGTAACTGAAGACCTGTGCCTGATTGAACGATTATTGTTTTATTCCCCCCCTCCCCCCCGGAAAGACTTGTACTGTGTTCATTTCTACATATAAATATCACCGGATGCTTCAGTCAACATTCAGAATGTTTCTGTTAATGACTGTTTAAATTTCACAAGAAACTTAGTGTAACCCTTCGTTCCACTTTAGAACAAATCATTTTCCTACTCACCTGGATTACATGTTTCCACGGAATAACGCCTCACTCGGAACTGCCTAGATCAAGTGAGTCTAAACTTCATGCAGACGGAAGGAATGGATGGCGATTGAACACAACACAAACCAATTTACTGCAGTAGCTTCCGTTAATGAAATTCAAATTAATTACTCTTTGTGGGTGTCACACCTCGTATATATCTATTTCGGCCTCTTAAATTTCTATTTTACGTGCACCTTTTGAATTGGTCTCACATGTCTTCTCTACTGGCTTAGTAGTCCGTAGTAAGTGGGCTAGAACTGATCTTGGACGACACTCGGAACAGGGAGGACAAAGTCTTTGTATAAATATTTGTAAGATGATAATAAAGTAGAACATCCCAAAGGAAGTTTTGTAGAATAACTTCTCGTTATAAGCATTATTATCTATCAAAGGGAAGAGTTGTATTATGAATTGCCGATAGTTGATATAGAATACATGAGGATTAATTCAAATACCAGGTAGTTTTAAAAAGTAAACTCACGAAATGGCGTTAGTGTCTCAAATTTCAGGATATGTGGGTCACAGAGGGTTAGATATAACATCAATTGACAGCTGAAGCAATCAGATGTGCAGCAAAAAGTGTAGGAATTCTTAGAAATCAGACGTAAAGTATTGCACCATCAAGACGAGTGAACTTCTCGCAGGACTGCACTACATTTTACAATTTTATTTCAGTAAAGGCGCAGATGCTGCTTAGACACATGAAGAAATTTGTGCACAGCACACCAACATTCCATCACCATCTTAATTCTGTTCGAGACATCGATGTTCTGTCAACAATTTTTTTGTTAGTTGGGGGATATCCTTCCATAGGTCATGAATCAGACCCATCTTTCCTACGGAATATTCAGGAACCCCTCACTTCCTGTGGGAGAATCCGTTACGCCACCATTAATAGATTCTGAATCATTCGTTTTTGGATAGAGCAGATTACAAGTGGGTCAATCCATGCAAAGTGATCGAGAAAACAGAAAAATTGCCGCTCGACCTTTTTTTTTTTTTAAAAAAAAAATCTAAGTTTTTCATGAATGTTTGTCCTATATCAGGGTACTTCAAAACCACAATTAATTATTTTTTTTACAGCATCCCATAGCGATACAGCTGCTGCCGCCATTTTGCGTTTTTTTTTTTTTTTTCGATTTTAGGCGTTTACGTTGTTTTGAATATCTCAGCATGTATTTGTCCTACCAAACTGAAAATTGCTGGACGTCTCCAAACTCGTGTGAAGCTAAAACTTTGATCTCTTAACATTTTTGCCTAAAGCCACTTGAAGGGAGTGAAATCAAGGCCTAGAGTAGCAACATTTTTGGACATTGAAAACATCTTTGGGAAGAGGAAACAACTGGGGTAGAGGTCTGAATTTGTGTGTGCATGTAATCCGGGGTCATAAGTTAATACAGAAAAATTTACACACCTGTAGCTGCTCCCAAAGGCCTGAAAAAAAAAAAAAAAAAAAAAAAAAATCGTAAAGTTGGGGAATTGTGCCAATTTAACATGTTTCACTGTCCAATATCTCCAATGGGCCTGGATAAAAAATATCTCCAATGGGCCTGGATAAAAAAATCTGAAATTTTGGGAATAGTTAGTCCTTTAGTATACCATAACATACAACAAAACGCGTTTTGTGTTTGTGAGCAGAAGGGGGTGAAAGTATTAAGTAATGACTTCATACTCTAGGAGGTGTTTTTGTTCACAAATTCAACTGGAAATTTGTTGTTGTAAAGTAAAATAAAGTAGGATGAATGGTTAATCCTCTCAAGGCTTTCAAGCTCATTTCTTTCCTCTAGTTGTAACACTGTCTTATCACACCCACAGCAGCACTGGTGAAGAATACCGCTATCAGCAGAAGGCGAGGAAAGTCAAAATGCATACTTGACAAAATAAGGTCCATAAGTATTCCTTGTTTGCTATATCAATGATATTCAATCATGTTTATTCTTGTTTTAACTGTCAACTCGTGCAGGAGACTGTTGTTCTTTGGTTTGATCTCCATTCCCCAGTCAGTGACCACTTACTCGCTGTAAACACTGACTCCGGAATGTAGATCAAACGAAAGGACAACAGTCTCCTGCACGAGTTGACAGTTAAAACAAGAATAAACATGATTGAATATCATTGATATAGCAAACAAGGAATACTTATGGACCTTATTTTGTCAAGTATGCATTTTGACTTTCCTCGCCTTCTGCTGATAGCGGTATTCTTCACCAGTGCTGCTGTGGGTGTGATAAGACAGTGTTACAACTAGAGGAAAGAAATGAGCTTGAAAGCCTTGAGAGGATTAACCATTCATTCTACTTTATTTTACTTTACAACAACAAATTTCCAGTTGAATTTGTGAATAAAACACCTCCTAGAGTATGACGTCATTACTTAATACTTTGACCTCCTTCTGCTCAAAAACACAAAACGCATTTTGTTGTATGCTGTGGTATACTAAAGGACTAACTATTCCCAAAATTTCAGATTTTTTTTTATTCAGGCCAATTGGAGATATTAGACAGTGAAACATGCTAAATTGACATAAATCCCCAACTTTACGATATTTTTTCAGACCTTTGGGAGCAGCTACAGGTCGGTAAATATTTGTGTATTAACTTATGACCCCGGACTACATGCACACACAAATTCAGACCTTTACCTTTACGGACGTCTCTTCCCAAACATGTTTTCAATGTCCAAAAATGTTGCTACTGTAGGCCCTGATTTCACCCCCTTGAAGTGGTTTTAGGCAAAAATGTTAAGAGATCAAAGTTTTAGCTCTGCAAGAGTTGGAGACGTCCAGCAATTTTCAGTTTGGTAGGACAAATATATGCTGAGATATTCAAAACAACGTAAACGCCTAAAATCGAAAAAATGCACAATGGCGGCAGCCGCAGCGTCGCCATGGGATGTTGTAAAAAGTAATTAATTGTGGTTTTGAAGTATCCTGATATAGGACAAACATTCATGGAAATCCGCTCGACCCACTTAGAGTGGATTGACTCAAGTCTAAGACGATAACATGGCGTCTCATCTCCAAATTCATCCATATTCATCTCCAAATTTTGTTTTCTTGCTCTTTCGGTAGCCTCGTAACACTGAAACTAAACGATTCCGTGAGAATGTTTACTGGAATTTTCGTGTTTTTGTGAGTAGACTCACTTCCCAAGCATTGTAAACAAATTGAAGTACACTGTGCATATATAGTTGATTCCCGACTATTCAGCCTAATGTAGTGGAAGGGCAGGCCGGGTAACAAGAAAGGTCGGAGTTCCATAGGTGCTGGCTTCAGGCTTTCCAGTGCTCCTATTTTTCCTATATATTTGTGTGTCTTCCTATAAACTCCTATATTTCCTACATTTTAACGAAACCTCCTATGTTTTTGTGGCATTGCCACTTCCATTTGTGAAAATAACATAAGGAAATAAGGTGTGGGTGATTGGAAGATCTTTTTATTTTCAGTAGTAGGGTGGTTGAATGGAGACTCTTATGTGTTTCGTCCTTTTCTGCTTATTGTTTAGAGATAATTTCACCAAACAGTTTACAGTTAGCGCTAAAAAGTATTCATACACCTACAAAATGGAACAAGAAATAAACTAGTTTCGTCATATTCATTCAAAAAGTTCTATGGAGTAGTGGTTTTAAAGAATTTATTTAGGTGCATCAATACTTTTTGCATTAATTGTGGGCAAATAATTGTAGAGTATGTTACAGATAGTCAAATCTTACCTTCAAAGCGCCAGCTGCAGAATATTTACGTTTTAGATTTTATTTTACATTTCAGATAGTTGTTCCGGGAAAGGTGCAATGGTATTTCTGCGTTTCCTGTTCTGTCATTCTTGTTCTGATATCCAATTTTCTGTTTCAGTGACATTTATTGAGCGTACAGGGTTGACTTTATAATAATATTTTATGAGTTTCTTTGTTCCTTATTCTTTCAAAATATTCCAAATGCACTAATGTTCCTTCAATATGTTCCAGGAAATAATTAAAATGTTCCTTTTTCACAACTTTACGAAACTTCCTGTATGTTTTCGTTGTGATTTCCTATACTTTTTCATTAGCATTGGAAAGCCTGTAACTTCCTGTCCCGCCCATACCAAAACTTTTCATATTTATATTTATATTTCTGACCTCTTAACACAAGCCAGTACTTTATACATTTTTGTTATGTATTATAATACTGTACGTTTAAAGAATTTATTACAGATTAAAGATACGGATCTCCGCACTGAACTTTCTCGCTCAAATACCTTAAATTATATCATGTTTTGCTGCAGCTATTAATGAAATATTTTCTTGCGAAATACGAACAAAATTATAAGACATTTTCGAAAAGCTTCACCGAAAGAAAATTCATCCCCCAAAGCAAACTATCCCTTGCAGATTTTTCCATAAGAAATAACTTATGCCATATGGTAGGGTTGCCATAGAAATAACTTATGCCATATGGTAGGGTTATTAGTGAAATATTTGTTCATAAAGTAATAAAAACGCCTGAGTAGTAGTTTACAAAATTGTTAAAACCACTCTTGAGTAAACTACCCCGTATGGATATTCCCACGGAAGTGATTTATGCAACATTAATAAGAATAGCTGCAGCAAATGCAACAAATGCAACGAATAATAATGAAATATTTACTTATAAAATAGTACCAAGATCACCGGAGCCGTTTTGGAGAAAGTAGTATGTAAAGAAACTCATCCCGAAGAAGAATTGAAAGGTAAGGGGAAAAAACAAGAAATGTCCATGTGTGTACTTTATCGGGTGCTTTGTCCTATCTGTTGGTGACTCTTGGTACTATTTGACTGAATATGCCATGCATGCGTAGATGTAGAAATGTCCATGTAAAAAGAGGCAAAAGATTAAATAACCCTATTCTTTGTATGCGGTTTTCAACATTAAAACAGCGTTTTCTTGAAAATGCAGTTTTGTGACATTCCTTCTTTTTTTTCCCCCTTACCCTTCAATTATCTTTGTGATTTTTTTTTTTTCATTCTCATAAGGAAGAATTTGACAATATTACAGAGTTATTGATGACATACTTATTTATGAAATATGGACAAAATGACTTGAGTTGATCGTCCGAAGGAATCTTACCCCCCCCCCCTCCCCAAGAATAAACTATCGCTTGTAGAGTTGTTCAGAACAAATGAGTTATGACATATTATCATGTTATTGAGAATAAAGTATGAGCAAAATTGCTTCAGTCGTTTTTGAGAAAACCGTCCGAAAAAAAATCCTCAAAAATAAACTACCCTCGTAGATGTTTTTCAGCACAAATGAGTTATATTATATTGTCAGGCTGTTAATGAAATATTAATTTATAAAATAACATGAGTCGTTTTTGAGAAAATCATCCGAAAGAAAACTCACCCTCTAGAATAAACTATCCCTTCTTGATTTTTGCCAGAGAAATTACTTGTACTACGTAATGGGGTTGTTTTTGGAAAATTGATTAATGAAACATAAACAAAATCGTTAGAGCCATTTTTGAGAAAATCTCAATTTTTTATTTTCACCGTTCAGTAAACCATCCTTATTTTTACGGGTAGGAGGAAAATTCGAGTTGAGTTGATTTTGAGTTTAACGTCCCTTTCAGCACCAATGTTATATGAGACGTCTACTGATTAAAGTGGAATCCGAACCACATGAGCTTCTGCCGGGAATCGAACTCGGGTCTCCCCCCACGCCAAAGATGCATACGCTAACCGCTTAGTCACGAATGAGTTCTGGGAAGAAAATTCGAAAAACCTTAAATTTAAAATTTGCTTAAGATACGTTGAATGGTGTGGCCTCTGGGTGAGTGTACATCATGACGAACAGAAGAACAGATGTCGAAAAACCAATTTTTCAGTGTCTATAAAACGTGTAAAACCGTTGAACATTCTAGAATTGAATTTTTTGACTATCACCATACTTTCTTCTCATCTTTTGTCGCTCGAATATATATATATTATACACAGTTTAAGGTAAATTTTATCATATCTAACTTAGGTACAGGAAACATAAAGTGATGTACACTGTGCAGCAGGGTTGGCTTGTTTCAATCAAGGTGGTTAAAAAAAAAGAGCTTTAAATCGTGTGAACTTCGTGGTGACGTTTTCACATATCAAACAATCTGCATTAGTTTTATCTCCTTTGCACCTTTTAATCAAGGCGTCCCATGTTCAATTCTCCGTCGAACCATAACCCTTCTTTCAAGTCTAAACCAAGTACCGATTCGAATGTCACTTTAAGCAAAATTCTTCTCCTTGATAACCGTGGTATTACATAAGGATGTTAAGCTTAAACATACGAAACGAAACCAAATTGTATATTTCTGCTTGCCTGAATGCCTGTTGCTTTATAAAGAAACCAAGGTTGCTTAAATATATTGATAGATATTGGCAAAATTTATCGACTGCCCACGTAGCTTCCAACATTAGTTTGGATTGGACTTTCATTTTTAATTTAATTGAATGATATCTACATACTAAATTTGTAATTTTAATACCTCAGTTTTAGCGTACTGATTATGACACATTGACCTTAAAATGTTACATAACAAGCAATAACGGGATTTACCCCGTTATTGCGTTGCATTTAAAGTAATAACAGGATTTTATCGATGGCTAAGGCGGGAGTTTCGCAATATATGTATAATTCTGTATAATGGTTTCACTTTTTTGTCCTTCTAAAATGACTCTTAACGATTATATTAACAAGTACGAAAAGATCAGTCAATGTATTTTTATCAGGAGTGCTTCGTGAGTGAGTTGGCAGACTCATCGTATTTGTGACCAATTAGTCCCGGTTTCGAGTCCAAATGGAGGACAAATTCCTCTCGGATGTAAGCCGAGAAGCGGTTTGGATCCCGTTTTAAGCTTATGTGACCCCTTTCAGCCTAACTCTGTTGTTGCATAATAACACCAAGGCGAAACAAACTTATTTCTGTCCATAAAAAAATGGGTTTAAACAAAAAAAAGTTCTTGTTTTTTTATATTTTTTTTTATAAAAAACATGGTTTTTGCCAACCCTGCTGTGCAGTATGAATACATACAATTTTAAAATAAACGAAATATCGACCTAAAATGCAGGCCTAGTTATTTAAAAAAAGTGATTTAAACTTATTTTCTGTTCATTGGTGAATGATTACAGAAATGTGAAAAGATAAAATGAGTCAAAACTTACAATATTCGTTTTCGATAAGTCCTTGGCAGAGGACGGCTTCTCGACGTCAAAGTCCTGTTTTTATGAAGGCGCAATAGATCGTTCGAAAAAATATCGGGGAGGTTTTATTTATTTATTTTTTTTTTAACTAGGCCGGATAATCGGATATATGTAGCTTCTTCATTGAATTTGGTTAGGGTAAATTATATTATGTTTGCGCTTCTCATTTATTTGTTGTATTTCCGACATGTACTAAAATGAAATACTAGATTGCACATCACACCAGTGCACAAGCTTTCGTTTTCATTCACTTGTCAGCCTATGAAAATTAACTTTTTCTTTTCGTACAAATACTGCTGTATTAATGCTATTTCGTACAAATACTGTTGTATTAATGCTATTTCGGTTTATTACTTGATTAACATACATTGCCTATAAAGTATTGCAACTACCTGATCGTACCTGTAAATTACTATTTATTATATAGAGAAATGAAGTAAATAACTGTTATATATCACATCCATTGTTCCTTAGGTGTGGTTTGAATTATATACAAAGAATGAAAAATACAGGGCTGGATTTCGAACCGAATCGGATATCCGCTTTACAATGCCGATGCATTAACCACTACGCTACACAGTCTCTTTCTTGAACATCCATACATTTTATTGCCCTTGAAATCGGTGCGTAACCACTTAAACCACTACTCCTGTTATGCTTGGCTAACCCAGCGTCTACAGAACATCTCTTGTGGTTGAACTATGTATTAAATAGCGCTCGCCGCTGATCTAGCGAGTAGTACTCGCTCCTGTGGTGTTCGGGTTCCTGGGTTCGAACCTCAGTAGGAGAGCTTTGAGATTTGAAGGGCACTACAATGGTGCGGATTCCACCTTAAAATGTAGGCCCGGCGCAGGAAAGAGACATTGAACTCCAACATATTATGTAGATGAATGGATGAAATAACCGATTTTATATCATACAGTTCCTGTATGGGTGTGAATTTAATGGTTTAGGTATAGTGAAAGAACGCACGACTGGAGGAGGAATCGAACCCAGGTCTCTGGAGTGTACTGGTTAACAGCACGGTAAGCTGAAGTGTTGGTTCGATTGCAGGTCTAATCGTGCATTTTTCACTTTTTTTTATATACTGTCTACCAAATGTATCCCTTTTAATAACAAATCGTACTTATCTAATGCTTAAATTCATTTCTCTTAGCATTCAAGTACTGCCGCTAACGTTGTTCAATGTCAGATGTTGAATACTACTCTAGAATTCCACTAGGAGAGAGTTAACCACTTAACTCCTAGAGAGCGTAATTGATTAAAGGTATACTGATCCTTTTGGGGAAATTAGTTGTTAATGCATTGTGGTGCATCCTACATTAGTCAATTGTTTAAGTTAAGTTAAACCATTAAGAAAGTTGTGCGTCGTAATACGTGAAGACTCTTTGTAAGTATAGTAGGCTTCAGCGTGGTAGAGGACTTTTTAATTTGTGGAACAATTTCTAATATTTTGTCACAATACTGACGTGAAGATATTCCTGTGGCAAACAATTTTTTTTTAAATCATCATGAATATTTCTAGCATGTTTCTAGAATACTCATCCTTAGGATGGTTTCAAATCTTATACCATGTTACACAGGTGATTACATGTGACAAAAACTAAATATTTAAAAAAAAAGTCAGGCAAGAAAGTCATGGATAAAACCTTTTTTGTGCTGTTTTTTCGTGCCGCTGTATCTGTAAATGCCATAAAAATAAAATTAAACAAAACAAACCATGGGCACTTACTCGCTCTTACCCAAGTAGTTGGTTCCATAGCTTATAAACTACGAAGATTCTACACGAAAACAAATTTTACAAGTTGATCCTCTCTTCAAAGCCAGAGCTTCAAACGCAATTCCCATCATCCACTTCATAAGATGGTGCTTCGAATTATTTTCCCATCGTCTTAAACAGAGCACACACTGATCATGAAGGTCGTGGAAATTAAAATGAGTCAGGGAAAATGCTGTAAAATATACCAAGAGTCAGGGAAATTGCTACATTTCACAGAAGAGTCAGGGAAATGCTTTAAAATATACCAAGAGTCAGGGAAATTGCTACATTTCACAGAAGAGTCAGGAAAATGCTTTAAAATATACAAAGAGTCAGGGAAATTGCTACATTTCACAGAAGAGTCAGGGGAATGCTTTAGAATATACCAAGTCAGGGAAATTGCTACATTTCACAGAAGAGTCAGGGAAATGCAGCAAAGTTTCATGAAAACACTCAGACAGTTCTTGTTGCACAGGCGATGGTAACAAGCTTTAGAGCTGCTCACAGAAGGTATGAAGAGCACCTCAAAGAATCAGTGTAGATTTATATATACCTGTATACACGAGTATATTTAAAAAAGATAAAAATGCTGTAAAAAGATAATTATCTTTAGAAAAAATAAACTTTACGTGCGAGATGTTAAATCAAGCTTTGAAAGAACAAGAAATTAAAAAAAATAGATACTAAAGAAGAAAAAATAAATTGATTGTAGATAATCAAAGAAATGGCCGAATTAAGATGTCTTTATTTGTTCGTGTGAGTGTATTCAGAATGCTTTGTTAATATCATTATTCAGGGTATCCACATTCTGTAAAGTCAGGGAGATAAAAATATATCAGGGAAAGTCAGGGAAAAGTCGATGTAGTTCCATTATTCAGTTATTGAGTTTATGAAATAGTAAATGTAATATCGGCCTACTACATATGTTTGTAAATTTACATTCTTTTGGATTGAAGAAAATTGTAAAAAGAAAGAAACAGAAGCGGAGAGAGCACAAGGCCCACTATGGGGAAGGTGGAGACTAGGGTTTCTTTCTTTTTTCTTATTTTAAATTATTGAATGGTCAGGGAAATCTGGAACTTTGGTCATGGTAAGACAGTTTTTTTTTTTTTTTTTGGCCAAATTGTGTAGACACCCTGTTAATCTTTAGTATTAATGTTTTATTTTATTCCAAATACTCATAATACTAAGAAAATAAACTTATTTTGTATTTAAAATACAGGATGTTTCAAATGGATATCGGGGTTTTAAGAGGCCTCTTCCCGGCGAAAATTTTACAGTAATTATGTGATATCTTCGAATAGATAAAATATAAATGAAATGTGGAACAAGGGCGCCCTAGACAATATTATTTTGCGTGAGGTACCGTTATCACAAGTCACCTAGTGGCTTTCCGTTTTCAGACGTTTAGAAACGCGAAAATAAATGCCGATTTTCAAAGTGGCTCGAAATCAAAAGCAGATAAATGAGTCATGATAACGATATCCCATGTAAAATGATATTGTCTAGAGTGCTCTTGTTCCACATTTCGATTATCTTGTATCTATTTGAAGATATCACATAATTACTGTAAAATTAGCGGTATTTTAATTTCGCTGGGATGAGGCCTCTTAAGGCTTTGTAGTATTTATTACATTTAACGTACAATTATAAATAAAATACATAAAACAAAAGAGCAAATCAAACCGTGTTTGCTACAGTTGTTCAATTTGAGCACGATTTGTCATACGGCACACATTGAGTCAATAGGCGAGTTCTTTCCAAATCTTGATCAATGTGTTTGGAATAATTGTTGCAACAACTGCTTCAATCCTCTTTTTTAAATTCCTCAATCGTGTTAAAATTCTCTACACAGATTTCACTGGAATTGCTAATTCGCGACTAGCCTTCCCAATTGATTTCTTGGGGCTATGCGTGAAAGACTCTCATTTGTTCACGTTCTTCAGTCACTCTTAGCCGTCCCGTACTCTTTGCTTTGCACAGACAGCCGGTGTTTTCAAACTGATGATATTATGTACGGATGTTATTATTATTTGGTGAATTGCAATTGAATTGAATACAGTAAACACGTTGCACTGTAACTACAGATTCAGTCTTTGCAAAATGTAAAACTAAAAATAAATTGAAAAAAAAAAAAAAAAAAAAAAAGCGTTTTGCTCACTACTCGCTATATTTGCTACTAGCGCTTTCTAACGGCAGACAGAGAAAACATTGTGTTTGAATTGCTCTTTCATTATTATTTATAAGTTAATTGTAATAAATACTTTAGAGCCTTAAAATCCCGATATCCATTTTGAAACTCCTGTGTAAAAATCAGAGCGTTGAATGGTGGAGGCCGATTTAAGAAAGTAGGTATTTTTTCTAAACCTGACCATAAATAATAGTAGTCGCGGTATCGCGAGTCAGTTAAAATTAACCTGAATTATACACAGAGAGTGAAAAAAAATGCTCGACTAGACTGCGATCTTCGGCGTACTGTGCCGATGCCTTAACAATACGTTATTCAGTCCACTCCCTAAGTAGTCATTGAATCAGTTCAATGCATTTTTTTTTAATCCTGTGAAACTATTTTTCAGGTAACATTGTTATTTAATTTTAATAACTTACGGTATATTAAAACTGTTTTGTTTATTACAAACTAAATACAACTGTTATCTAAAAAGTAGCAGGTTACCAAAACAACATGATATGTAATCAAATGGAATTGAATTCATTCCTCTAGTCTCTGTCTTAAACTTAGATTTTGAGGGAAATGTTATTTTGGGAGCACTGTAATTTCTATGGATGACAACACTGAAAATACTTCAGGTTCATATTTTCTATTGCAGAATAACATTTATCTATGATTGTGGTACGTTGCACTTCATTATCTCCTTTCACTTACGAAAAACAAGCAAAAGGAAAATGGTAAAATTTGTTTTTTTTTTTTTTTTAGAAAATCAGGTTCGTGAATAAATAACATGTAAATTCCCACTGGATTTAAATTTCAAAACGTAAAATACTCCAAAGAAGCTCGTGAAAGCAAAAGAAGCGAAATATTAGGATTTAAATAAATAATATTAGACACACAAAATTATGTATTGTCTTTATTATGACAACAGTTAATACGAGGGTATTCAGAAAGTAATGTCTCCAAGGTAATACCTTTATTTTTGTTTGACAGATAGCACCGATACAGGTATCAGTGGAAAGCTTGCAATGTCAGCTACAAATGGTGTCATTATTTTTCAACATAGTCCCCATTACGGGCAACACACATGCGCCAACGCGAAACAAGATGTTTCATGCCGTTGGCGAAGAATTGTGGTGGCTACTGGCGATACCAAGGCGAGCTGCTGCTTGCACCTCCGCGACATAACTGTAGCATTGGTCCTTAAGATGATCCTTAAGTTTGGAGAAGAGCCAAAAGTCGCAGGGCGCAAGATCCGGACTATAGACAGGATGAGGCAGAATGTCAACAACACTTTGCCAGCAGATGGGACAATTTTGAATTTTTTGGCGAAGGAGAGGACGTGTGGCGATACTCCATTGACTGACGCTTCGTTTCCGGGTCGTAATGGCGTATCCATGACTCGTCGCCGGCGATAAATGTTCCTGGGTGCACAACCTTCTCTAGTCAGAAGTTGAGTGACAGCCCGCTCTTTCAATCGGACGTCCGCACTAGATGCCATGGATTGCTCCATTACTTGGAACGAGAAAAGAGAGGAATGTGAAACAAATGACATTCTATAGCTTAATGATAAACAGTTCAGAATGTTTGCAGTAATGTTGGCCAAGTAGTGGGCTTGTAGGCATCACTTTCTGAATCACCCTTGTATTCAGTGTAATGCATACCATAAGTATAATATTCTTAGTTTATTATAGGTGTTGGTTGGTTAATTTGGAGTTTAACGTCCAAATTCAATATCGAGGCTGTGTGAGACGTGGGCGTATAGCTTAACGTGGGATCCGAACCACATAAGCCCATCCGAGAACCGAACCCGGGACTTCTGCACCAAATGCGCATAATCTAACAATATAGGCATGATGGAACTCTTTAATTATTATATTTGTCCCACTATGGATAGTATTAATTTTGAAATTTGCAATATGAAAATGTGTTGATATAAGTATCGTTGAAAGTATAAAGGAATGTTTTGGAAAAGATCCTGCAAAACCTTCGATAATTAGGATATAAATTGTTTCATTATTGTAAGGTATTTATTAAAAAAATAATAATAATAAACTTTTAATATGTGACAATAGTTTTGGAAAAGGTCTTACAAAGTCCGTGGCCAATTCGAAGCGTCCTTTGCGATAGTGGGTCATTCTCGGTGCTTGAACTCGATTTCCTGCGGTTTCGTAAGTTTGTGTGTGTGTGATCGTGCTGTTTCAATTTTTTGAAGACAACTGAGAAAATATTTTATAAAAAAACAGAGATTCAAGTTGTCCTGCTTTCGTTATTTATCAATCACAAATAAATATATACCAGAAACATTTTTATAAAGTGTACGCTGCATTTTTGGATCAAAAGATCCAATGTATTTGAATCAAAAGTTACCTTGTATGCCTTATATCTGGTGAACTACATATAATGTAGCCAAACCCAAACTATCACTTAACTCAGTATAATGTGCTTATTCCGTAATAATAATAATAATAATAAAACGAAAATTCGATTTAGGGGCCGTTCAAAAATCAAATCCCTGATCCAAAAATTAATTATTGACTAAGATCGCAATGTTTTGATGCTTTTTTTTTTATCATTCCTAAAATTCTTGTTAGTGATACACGTTGGTTGACCTTGATCCCCGCTCCTGAAAGACATATAACTCAGTGGCCAACAATAAAAGGAATATTTTATCTAAGAGCTTTCCAAATAAGACCAAAAGTTAGGACAAAACGATCTGTGTTAATGGATACTGTAGTGTATAAAATATTCTCGTTTGAGAACTGTTATTTAGTTGCATTTTCTATACAGTACATGCGTCATAAGATCATTTTAAAGCTGTTTAAGGAAGAGGAAACAGTAATTTATGTACTTCATGACGAAGTTTGCATCTCTGTGAAGAGTTCGTTGTGAACGTCAGAGAGTTTAATTCAGAGTTTGTTAAAGAATTTTTTTTCAGACAAAATTTCTAAGTTCACATGAGATGTTAAATAACACTAAAGTGTAAAAAGGATCGAGAACAAGGAAAGTTTTCAGAACAGAAAAACTGAAAATTGAAACACAGTCTGTTCCTTACATGGAATGAGAAGGTTTTATTAGAAAGTCACAGAACATGTCTTTTCAAAACTACCACTGATAAATTTCTGTTCTGAAAAACGGTAGGTTATCATGACCTACGTGAAACATTGTCAGTGGAAGACTATATAGTGAACAAATTGCATTTTTTTTTTCAAAAAGTTAAAGAATAATGTAGAATTCTAAAATAAGGAGGTAGCACATGAAACTCCTTATATGCCTCCGGAAAGAAGAGTAGTTAGAATTAACTTTGGGCAGACATAACAATTAATAAACATTATATAAATTACGGAATCACCTGACATTTATTAGAAAAGAACCCAGGTATGTGATGCACATGTAGAAAGGATATATATACTATTGACCGTACTTTTTGACAGCTCCAAAAAAAAGTCCTACTATTGAATCATTATAAGTGGCTTGAATCTCTGTAAGAAGTAACATGTTGAGGTTCAAAATTGGCAGGGTGTTGGCAGTTGATCCGTTCACTGCTCATCATATAGTTGCGTCTAGCTCGCTAGAGCTATGAGCTTCTTTTCGATATTTAGCCAATAGACCCTAAAAGAATATCGAATATATTTAACTGGTTCATACTATCTTTGCTGTCTTAATTAACTTAAACTAGAAATACAAAACAACGTTTATTTAAAAATAATAAATGTGTAACAGTTTCGCCAACTAACTGAACATATTGGCTTCATCAGACACTAAAATAATAAATGTGTAACAGTTTCGCCAATTCACTGAACATATTGGCTTCATCAGACACTAAAATAATAAATGTGTAACAGTTTCGCCAACTAACTGAACATATTGGCTTCATCAGACACTAAAATAATAAATGTGTAACAGTTTCGCCAACTAACTGAACATATTGGCTTCATCAGACACTAAAATAATAAATGTGTAACAGTTTCGCCAACTCACTGAACATATTGGCTTCATCAGACACTAAAATAATAAATGTGTAACAGTTTCGCCAATTCACTGAACATATTGGCTTCATCAGACACTAAAATAATAAATGTGTAACAGTTTCGCCAATTCACTGAACATATTGGCTTCATCAGACACTAAAATAATAAATGTGTAACAGTTTCGCCAACTAACTGAACATATTGGCTTCATCAGACACTAAAATAATAAATGTGTAACAGTTTCGCCAACTAACTGAACATATTGGCTTCATCAGACACTAAAATAATAAATGTGTAACAGTTTCGCCAATTCACTGAACATATTGGCTTCATCAGACACTAAAATAATAAATGTGTAACAGTTTCGCCAACTAACAAGATATTGGCTTCATCAGACACTGTAATCTACACATTTATTATTTTTAACCCTGCACCACTCGCGCGGTGTTAGGTATCAACAACCCTAGCGTGGGGTCACAGTGATCCCACTTTACATTAAACGTATTTTTTGTGTACGAAAAGTGTTGCAGTAAACAACTAACTAATTGTTGGCCTTGAAGTAGACAATACAACAGGCAGCTAGTAAGGTGGCCGGGTCAGAATTGCCAACTGTCTAGGAGAGCCAAACAAAAAATATCCCTCTGGGTTCATATTTACCCCGCGCGAGGGATGCAGGGTTAAATGAACATGGATTTGTTCAGTTATTTGTATTTCGAATATATTTATTTTAGGCTCGAAAACTATCGTATGAATAAGTATCGAAAATCGTACAGAACGGCTGTGTCTCCGTCTGTAACAATTTTTGGTTTCAACGTGGGTCGCCATAGAACGAATACGATAGTACGGAAGGTGATTCAAAAAGTAATGCTTCCAAGGTGATATCTTTATTTGTATTTGACAGATAGCACCGATACAGGCGTCAGTAGAAAGTCTGCAATGTCAGCTACAAATGGTGGCATCATTTTTCAACAAAGTCCTCATTACGGACAACACACTTGCACCAACGCGAAACAAGATTTTTCGTGCCGTCGGCGAAGAATTGTGGTAGCTGGTGGCGACACCATTGTCGAACTGCTGCTTGCACCTCCGCGTCACAACTGTAGCGTTGGCCCTTAAGGTGATCATTAAGTTTGAAGGAGAGCCAAATGTCGCAGGGCGCAAGATTCAGACTCTAGGAACTATGAGCCAGAATGTCAACAACATTTTGCGAGCAGATGGGGGAAACTTCTTTTTTTTTCGAAGGAAAGAACGTGTGGCGGTACTCCATTGACTGATGCTTCGTTTCCGGGTCCTAATAGTGTATCCACTACTCGTCGCCGGCGATGAATGTTCCTGGGTGCACAGCCTTCCGCAGTCAGAAATTCAATGACAGCCCGCTGTTTCAACCAGACATCACCGCTGGATACCGTGGATTGTTCCAATACTCTGAAACGAGAAGAGATAGGAAGGTGAAACAAGTGTCATTCTATAGCTTAAACATCAGTGCATTAATGATAAACAGTTCAGAATGTTTTCAGTACTATTGGCCAAGTAGTGGGCTTGGAGGCATTATTTTGTGAATCACCCCCGTACATAGGACCAGTAGTTTTTCTGGAATCGATCAGCATCTCGAGAAAACATACTGTCTTCACCTAGATCTCTGTACTAAAACTAAAAGGGATACACATTTATTATTGTTTCCGGTTTCAGTATTAATATCCATATGTAAACAGTAAGCGATAGCAAGTAATGGCTTTTTGCGTCCAAGAAACAAATTCTATCTTTGATCTTATTCCTCTTTTGGAATCTGAAGCTACAAATATACTACTTCCAGCTTCATAATTGAATTTTGTATAGTTTCGAAGTCTGCAGTAGTTTTCTAATATTCTTTGTAAGACCTTTTTCATATTTATCAAATTTATCAATTTGTTGCATGCTGAGTTTTATTTATGTACGAAAGCAGTAGAACTAATTGTGCAATTTTCGTGTGTTTCAGGTGGAGAGAGCCCGCATGAAGATCTTGTAGTTGTGGTTCGCCGCAGAGGAAGATGGAAAATAAGGAAGGGGAAGCAAACGGCTGTGGCGATGGAGACAACCTTAACATCAGCTTTAGCGAGGATATCAGCATGGGCGATGACCTGAAATTGGATTCGATGCCAGAGTATGACACTCGCAGCGAAGTGACCACGTCGTCGTCTGCATCGGATAAGTCTCGCAGCCGTTCCAGTCAGCCAAGCATAAGTTCCGCTCATTCAAAGTCGATGTCGGACTCTGAAGAACGGAAGCACAAGGGGTCGAAGCGGAAGCGTCGCTCGGCCGAGAGGAGGAGCCGCTCACCTGTTCGTACAGCGAAGAAGAAGTCAAGTTCCGGTGGGAAAAACTATGACTACATGACCAAGCTCAAGTATCTGTTTAGAGATGCTCGCTTTTTTGTTATTAAAAGTAATAATGCTGAAAATGTAACGCTATCTAAAGCCAAAGGTGTATGGTCCACTCTTCCACAAAATGAGTTTAAGTTGAACCAGGCGTTTAGAGAATCTAGGAATGTACTTCTAATATTCTCAGTTAAAGAGAGTGGGAAATTTGCTGGGTTTGCTCGGTTGGCAAGTGAATCACGCAGAAATGGTCCCCCCATCTCGTGGGTTCTTCCGCCGGGTCTTTCTGCCAGAGCTTTAGGAGGGGTTTTTAAAGTAGACTGGATTTGTCGTAAGGAGCTTCCCTTCACAGACACTCTTCACCTGTACAACCCATGGAATGATGGGAAGCCGGTCAAAATAGGAAGAGATGGCCAAGAGGTTGAGCCGAAAGTCGCCGAGGAGCTCTGCAAGCTGTTCCCTGTTGACGACGGCATCGACATGACACCTATATTGAGGAAATCTAAAGAAGCATCCAAAGTGGCCCGTCCTCCAGTACGGCGCCATCCGCCACCTTCGTCGTCTTCTAGATCTTATACAAGAAGAGCGCCTTTGAGAGCCAGGAGAAAGGGATTCATTTCAAAACGCACCCGAGGTCCTCTGAGGAATGTACGACGAGATAGAATGCCCGCGTGGCTCTCGAGCTCCAGAGATCGGTCATTGGTTGCTCCTTATGCCGAGTATTTGCGTAGTCTACATTCTAGAACCCCGATACCATACCCTCCTTCAGTGTACTTCACACAGTCTGCCCATAACCCTATGCCACCGCCCCCTAGATACTACGAGGGTCTACCTCTACCAAACTTTTCACCGAGGTCTACCAGTCACTCAGATAAACGGTCCTACGACCGATCAGTTGACGAATTCTTGTGGCGAACAAGTGAACGACGCTCAAGAGATCGTGAACACCGTTACCGTGATCGCCGTTGATACAGCGTGCTTTCCGTTCGGGTTAATGTGTCCCTTTTATAAATTATTGTTTTACATAAGATGTTCATAGCGATACCTACACTCCTATTAGATTCATGTGGATCACCTGTTATTGACAACGCCAAAAATCCAATAGAATGGAAAATGGAAAAATATCTAGTTGGTGTAACATTTGTGGGACCTGGAATCATTGTATATCTTTTGTGAGAAAATGCCTATTGTCTATATAAACAAGGTATAATTTTTAACAGATTGTTTTATCGAACCATACCATAAAATTATCTCTGTTGAGAGAGAGATGTATTTGAGTGTTACGTACGCAAATAAGACTGATTATCTAAGTACGTTCTTTAAATATTAGATTTTATTGAATTGTCTTTAGAGTAACAGCGAATGATCAGAAATTGAGAATTGTATTGAGATGAAAGAACTTCCTGTGAAAGTGATACAGTATTGTTGAGATAAGTTTCATTATAACAAACATATTGTTACGAAAAGAACCTCCTGAATGTAAATAATTGGATGGTAAATATTACTTTACACAACAGATCATTGACAATATGTAAAATATATATATTGGTAGAGGTTATTTGGTAAAATTAAGTTCTAATCAGAATCAGCAAGTGAAAAAAGGACTGAGTGTTGGTTCTAGTCGTTCCGTACTTTGTGGAGTTTCACTTCTGTATTGAAATCTGAGGTCCCAGAAATATTACATGTTGCAATACCAGTGTTATTGTCAACGCGTACAGTATTTTCTTTTTCTTAATACTTTAGCGTTTTGTATTTCATTATTTTTTTGCAGATTATGTTAAGCAGTTAGTTTTGAATTCAAAAGTAATGAAGAATCTAGCGTGCATTGAAACAAAGTGAGATAAGAGAAAACGGTTGTGATAAGTGTCACTTCGAAAATGTGTGTTAAAAGCTGTTACTGTATTTTTAGCCACTGGCATTGGGTAACTGTTTCAGAAGAGGCTTCAAATAAACAAACAATTTTAGCCTTTGTTCAGATCCATAACATGTAGGAATTGTGCTAATTACAGAACAAAAGGTTTTTAATCCAAAATAGAGAATTTGTACAATAAAAATATTTTCTCAACGTTTTATCCTTAAAATTGACTAACTAATGTGGTGATTAAATTTACCAGGACAAGGCAAAAATAAAGCTTTGTTCCGTAATTATTAAATATGTAAATTCTGGGAAGATTAGTTTCATTTATGCTAAACCTATATATATAGTAGAAGTCGCCCCCTTTTCCCAGACGTTGCTGGCCTTTGAATGCCAAAATAATCTTTAAGGGATTTCTAACCCTTTATAGACGGTTTGCAACTTTTTTGTAAATATATTTCCGTAATTCGGAACTTTTCTTGTAACATATTAGTTAAGGAAGTTACTTAAAATATGCAATATTGTAAACTTTGCATTTATATTTAATTATCACTTATTCGTTCTTCAGTTTCAGGTTACCCTATATTTTATGCAGAACCTTTATAAACGTCGTTTAACGTAATTGTTGAATTAGAATTTCTTTTTCTTTCTTTTGAAAATTCAGAAATGTCTACGTAAATTTTCTAAATAAAAGTTACGTAAGATTAGCTGGATCTACGTTTTATTACAACTGTACAAATTACAGGTTGCCGATTGAAGTTGTTAGTTCAAAAACTTAAACGCAAAATCAAAGAAAGCTAGCTTTGAAAGAAGGAAAAACTAGCTACGCCCTCAAATTCAAACTATATTCTACAGAATATAGAGACAAATTGAAGTGAAGTTTGAGATGTATACTTTTTAACGACACATACTAAAATATTCTTTGAATATTATATTCATTTTATAATGCAGTGATGGAAAGTATCACTGATGCCAGGTAATAGTACTTATGTAAAATTCTCAATTAGTAGTGTGCCATTATAGCTATGAGAAAACATAATTAATAAGAATGACCTAACATTGTGTACAACTTAGTCAATCGGATGAAATGTTGAGAAGTAGTAACAACCGCCAATACTATTTTTCGTTTCTCGTACATGAACCTGGTTTTCGTTAAGGCCTTCTGAACGAATTAAGGGTAAAATTATGTTACAGCTATAGTGACTCTTATATAATAACAGGAAAATGTGACACCAAAACCAAAACCGTAAGACGATCGAATCCTAGAACAAATAGGGGCTAAATGTTGAGCACACGTATGCTTATTTTGTTAATGCATCTACATTGCTTTGAATGAGGGGATTCATTAGTTATGTTAATAATGTTCTTTCATTGTTTTACTTTTTGTTTTCTGCAATGATTAACGGTATTTTTCAAATATGTGCGTTTTTAGAATATGTATCTAAATGTAATAAGTATTGGCACTTGAGTGCGAAATAGAAAGAATTTGATTATTGATTTAATAGATGCATATATTCAATATTCATTAAAAGGATACTTACCTCAGAAGCACCGAAACTTGTCCAATTCTGTACAGTACGTTTCGGTAAAACGTTATTGCCTTCCTCAGTACAAATTCTAACAAATGTCTGTAGAACTACATCTCATTGATTACCGTGTTTACTCGCGTAATAGTCGCACTTTTTGTACCAATTTTTAATGTCAAAATCCAACTGCGACTATTACGTAAGGAAAGCTGCCATTTAATTATCGCTCAGATCAAAACAATTTCGAATTTTGATACATACAGCATTGTGTCAACATAAAATGGAGGGTGGAAGTAGGTTACGTAATCTTTGTTGACAGATGGGTCACGATATTACGTATCAGTAAACACGAAAACAATTGCTAAGATAAACAATTTCAAAGCTAATCTAGTTCACAAAGACAAAAATCCCGTAGACTGTTATTTATGCGGTGAATTTTTTTTTGGCGAATATTTTTACTTCAAATTTAAGGTGCGACTATTACGCGAGTAAACACTTGTCCAGTTCCGGTAGTGTCATAAAATTTGCCTAACCTGTATGCACCTCCTCATAAAGTATTAACCGGTATCTTACGTAGCTGAATAGTAAAAATTAAAGGAACTTGCAATGCCCTCTGTAATTAGCTTTAAGTTTCTTTTTAAATTAATTTATCTATTATCTATGCCTCTAATTCACTTTTTTTTTTTCCTGAAACCTTAGATGCTGTAAAAGCAAGCTTGCTTGAATATTGTTCCTTCTGAAAACTTTTGGGGTAAAGTACTTTTTAATGAATAAAGAAAGACGTGGCAGATTTCATTTTATCAACTTGTACTATATGAATAAGATAAGAACTTGTAACCTTGTATTTGAGTACTTATTAACTTGTCCAATGTTTCAACCGCGTTTTTTACTGTGACCTTTCTCAGGGTAATATCTTCTACTTGAATTAAGTGCGAGTTTTGTAAATCTTCATAACTTCCTCGTTTTTTCCCTTGTGTTTTTAATTCATATTTCAATTTATGGGAAAACACCAAATGTAAATTATAATCGTTTCTTGAATATGATAATCTAGTACAGGGTTAGCCTAAATGATTAATCAGGTGTCAAAGCACTGTTTATTTACAAGTATACGACGTGCAAAGACGGCTTATATATGAAAGAAATACATACACTCACCAAGTTTCTGGTACATTCTGCAAATATTTAATGTGTAGGCCCTTGGTCATCCAGCACACATCCACACGGTAATCCATTTACGTTAATATGTTCACTAGTGTGTTTCCGCCAATGTCCGTAACAGCAGCAGTTGACATTGGTGGTACATAAGCTTTATCCTTAACGTAACACAAGAAGAAATGACATGGCTTGAGGCCTGAGAATCGGGGCTTTGAAACCCGATGAATCATTTAGGCTAACCCTGTATTGTGTTCACTGTTGCCACGTATCGTTTCCACAAAGATGCATAAAATTGTATGCGCAATTAACAATCTTTTATACTATTATAGTGCTGCCAAAATGTCTTGAGCCGTGACAAGAATGCGAACTAAAGCTCACACCTGCGACACCCATGCCTTGAGCCAATAAGGGTTCTGCTGTTGCTAAGCGAGAGAACTTTGCGGTCGTCTACGCCAAAGGGAGTGAAATTCTGTCAGCGGATAGCAGCGCTTGGAACGGAAGACTAGGTATTAAGTCAGTGTGGTATATCTATAGATAACGTATCTAACTTAATACTTCGTCATTTTTCTGTTAATTTCTCTTATTAAATTTAATCAAGTCTAGTGTCACGTTAAAGCAAAGTCGATTAATTAGCACTTTATAAATTTGGTACATACAAAGTGTTTTTATTTTATAATATATCAGAAAAGATATCAAAGTATTAAGTTAAATACTATTTCTAACAGTAGGCCGCTAAATACTATTTCTAACAGTAGGCCGCGGTGGCTCAGTGATAGATCGTTAACCTCTGCTGCATGGGCTTCTTGGTTCGATTCCAGCTCGCGCCAAGTGAGTTTTGTGGTGGACAAACACCTGTGCGTGGGTTTTCCCGGGGTCTCTCGTTTCTTCTAACTTTATTCATTCCACCATTTCATTTCTCATCATCACCGTCTCCTTTAGCACTGCCGTCATAATTGTGGGTTGTGAAACAGATTTCACTTTTTCCCTAACAGTATTAAAGAAGTTTGCTAATTGCGCGTACAATTTTATGCATCTTCGTGGAAAGGGTACGTAAAAGGAATGAACAAGATTTACTAGGCGTTAAAGGAAAGGTGACGTTAATTCTTTGGCTTGGATCTAAAAGGGTCAATGTCACTTTTGGGCAAAAATGAGATATTCTTAATTTTTAACGTCTGTAAATAGATGTTTTCTTGTGCAAGAAGAGCAAATGTCAACACATTAACACTTGTCTTTCTTGCGCAAGAAAATATCCATTTATAGGCGTTAAAATTGACGAACATCTCAGTTTTGCCAAAAATTTACATTGGCCCTATTAGATCCAAGCCACAGAATTAATATTCACTGTTTTCCCATAAATTCAAATATAAATTAGACACACAAAGAAAAGAATAGGAAATTATGGAGATTAAAAACACTTGCACTTACCCAAAGATGATGATACTATCCTGAGGAAGGCCATAAGTAAAGAAAGTGGTTGAAATATCAGACAAGTCAATAAGCACGCAAATAAAAGATTAAAAAAAAAGCTTTATCTTATGTGTATAGGATAAACAATTAATTTGTTGGGAGATCTCAGTTGGTCGGTGCATTTACGTGGTTGTGGCAGTACAAGAGAAGTGTACAAGAGTACTAGTTGTGGTGACGAGTGTTCTGTTAAGTCAATGTAAACTAGTTTGAATAAACAAAGACTGTTTTTTTTTTTTTTAAACTTAAACAACAGGACAAATAAAATGTCATTCCTCACATGTAATTTGTTTCAGTGATTAAACAAACAAAAAGAAAATGATCAAAACCAGTTATGATTTAAAAGTTGTTCGTTTTGGAGAACTACAGTAAGTAATGAGTACCTCATATTTTTTTAAAGCAATTTTGTATTCTCTCATAAAGTTTCTACTTTCAGTTACACTGAATGATTGTCGTTTTTGTTTGCATACTATAAATATTTATCTGTGGGATACCAAATAATTAAGTAAATATAACTTTTTTTAAAAGTGACTTTCTGCCTTGAAAGTGAAAGTTTTTTCTAATGAGAAAGTGATTCATTGAGATACATTGAACGAACGATTACAAAAGGACGTACTACCATATGTGAACGTTAAAAATGGTACCTGAACTTCACATACGTAAGGTTCACATACCATTATATCAGAACTTTTCCTTCACAGACTTTTCTTGTATAGAGAGAATCATCACAACAGAACATTCTGTTTGCACGAAACCCATACTAAATATATGCCATAGTCTTCTGTTCCAAGCGCTGCTATCGGCTGAAGGAATTCCACTCTTTCGCTGAGGCTCTCTCGCTTAACAACAGTTGAACCCTTATTGGCTCAACGCGTGGGTGTGTCGAGAATGTGAGCTTTAGTTCGCATTTTCGCCATGGCTCAAGACATTTTGGCAGTACTATAGCCTTCACCTTCTTTACTACATAACCGAGGAAAAAAGGAGACTAAAGGTATTACAGCTTTGAAATTTCATGCATAATCACGTAAATATCCTAAATCGAAACAGCATTGTTGTCAAACATAAAAAGGTAAAACTCAAAATTTATCAGCATCCCTCATAATTCGAATATTTACTACCGAAAATGAACATTTAACTGTAGTATGATTTTCCGATATTTTGATTTCTTGAATTTACAGCTTGTCATGAAGTGTTGTATTTTTAAGTTCAATAATAAAAAAAGTTAAATATTTCGAAAAGCCGTGGACAAGATAGGTAGACGTAAGAAAGTACTGGAAAAAAAGTTCATTGTATTTTATGCCAATTACTGACAAGTGTATCAAAAGTCCACGCCTGGGTTCAATTAGATTTTGCAATTTCTTTAAAATTTCCTAGTTACCTAGTCAAATGGCTGACCCTCCAGACCAGATGGTGTACGGATTTATTGAGTTAAATGTCCTTATTTTTTTATCATGTATGAAGCATGTTGTCTTTTCAGGAGCACTTTTATGATCGAATTAACAAAGGGATAGATCTGCCCTGCAAAGTATATACCTAATTCTCTCGTTCCCTGTGGAAAGAAAAAAAGAAATAATGTAATGCACTAATTATTACACTGTTTATTTATTTATCTGAAGAAAAATACAAAATAATACATAAAAGTTATAAGATATATTAATCCATAATGGAGAAAAAAAGTACTAATTTCCTCGGAACAATTTAAACTGTCCTGAGTAGTAATGAAAATTTATGATGAACATTTAAAGTGTTTTTACAGACAAAGACCAAGGAGATTTATGAAGTACCCTGCAAGTTGTAATAACGAAAATGGACTAAAAACCAGTCTTTAAGTAACATCAGGAGTTCCAGAAACAAGTGGAAGCACAGCATTAGTTTGTCGAAACATTTATTTGAAGATAAATACAAAGTCAATAGTTAAAATTTCATGCAATATCTGGGGATACAGCACCTTACTTGTAGAGCGCTAAAATCGCGTGCATTGTACGATCTCCAATCTTATTTAACTAACAACGCAAACTGTTGAAATGGGAACAACCAAACCACATTATCACGGAGTCCCACAAGAATCAATTATAGGTCTATACTGTTTTTGTGTTCGAAGTGGAAAAAGAGCAGAGGTGGCGTTTTATTACGATTTTGACTCGACATCCGGCTATCTAAATGTTGAAATACAATGAGGGTATGTTGCCTAAAAAATTGCATTTCTATTTACATACTGACTGAAAAGTATTGAAGAGTTTTTCTTTGGTTATGGGGGGAGGGAGCATGGAGAGACTTTGGTTCCCCACCTACAACTTTGTGAAAAAATAATTAAAAAATATCCCCTTTTGATGTATTATAGAGAATTATACAGGAAAATGTTCAAAAACCGAGTTTTTATATTAACACTCCTGCGGGAAAACTCCCGGACCCCCACTCGACTGAGGGGTATTCCAATCCCCCAAAAGATCCGTCCCGCACAGCATGCAACCCCTGCATCCAACAATGCTCAAAACACGACCTTTATATGCATTAAGGCAAGAAGACACGCATATACATAAGAAAGAAACAGTTCAGTATGGCAAAATATATAAACTAAATGAACAACTTTGAAGACACCTCATTCGAAAAACAAAAGGTAAGAAAAAAATAACAAAAATGTCGGTGTTGTCAACTAAGAAATTATTTCTACATGAAAAAATAAAATATTTTCACGTGCGAAGCTATTCGTCAATTACTGTGTATAAAAATTGATTTATTAAAGCATCAACTCTCCAGTGACGATATGTCTTGATCGCTGAAAAACCAGAGGCCGTTTGACATACTACCGCATACCGCCTCACTTCGACCACTATATATATTTGGTCTAGGAATTAATTCGTGCGGTTGGTACGCACACATTGAAGCTGTAGTACAAACCCAAAATACATAAATACCTTAAGAAAAATATTGTCCATCGCTAGCCACCACTTTCGCCCATCTGTCAGGCAATGTACGGATTCCGTGGCGAAAGAAGTCCTCATCCTTGGAAGCGATCCAGTCAGAGACCCATGTTTCGATATCTTCTGAAGAAGTAAACCGCTGTCCAATCAAATCGTTGTTCATGCAATCGAACAAGTAGTAGTCCGAAGGAGCAACGTCTGGTGAATACGGCGGCTGGGGTAAAACTTCCCATCCGACATTTTCTAAATAGGTTTTGACCGGTTTTGCGACATGTGGGCGAGCGTTATCATGTTGAACAATAAGTTTATCATGTCTGTTCTCCCATTCTGGTCGTGTTCTGGCCAGAGCTTGCTTCAAACGCATTAATTGTCGTCGATAACGTTCTCCATTCATAGTTTCACCCGGTTGCAGCAGCTCATAGTACACCACACCTTTCATATCCCACCATATGCACAGCATAACATTTGCACAGTGAATATCTCGTTTTGGTTGTGATGGACCTGGTTCACCTGGTTTCACCCAGGCCTTTTTTCGTTTAGGGTTCTCGTAATGGATCCACTTCTCATCACCCGTAATAATTCGATGCAGAAACCCCTTTCTGCTCTGTCGTTGAAGCAGCAATTCGCAAATGGTTTTTCGTCTTTCAACGTCTCTGTCTTTCAATTCATGTGGAACCCAATGTGACATCTTTTGAATCATTCCCATGGCTTTCAAGCGTTTGGAGACTGTTGTTTGATCAACGCCTAATGCTGCTGCAAGTTGTTCCTGCGTCTGACACGAATCCTGCTCGAGCAATGCTGTCAATTCTTCGTCTTGAAATTTTTTTGGCTGTCCAGCTCGCTCTTGGTCTGCCAAGCCGAAATCACCACTTCTAAACCGTGCAAACCACTTCTGACACGTTCGCTCAGCTAGAGCATGGTCACCATACACTTCCACCAAAATAACGATGACTTTCAGTCGCACTTTTCTGCATGTTAAAGTAATGCAGCAGGACACCCCGCAAAAACACTTTATCAGGCACAAATTGCGCCATGTTCACTTAACTACAAACTGGTGTTGTTGACGCTTTAATCCACTGCCCTATACTACGAACGATACGCGATGACAGGGGTTTGCAACACATGTGTGGATACACGGAACTGTGGGACGCTCCGTTCGTTGCGCCATCTCTTGTCCACCCGCACGAATTAATTCCTAGACCAAATATAATGAGAACACCTGAAGTTGGAATCAAATCAGATGCCTGGGGTGGCAACGATCAGAAGGAAACGGAGTACGGACTGGTGATGGTGGTGGTAAGGCAATTCCGTACTACGTGAGAACCAGTGGAACGGCAGCATGCAGTGGCTCGTTAATTGTGTAAATTTTGCGATACCTGCATATTCCAGAGGAGGCAAATTACAGGTGCTACGTTATGCAGTGCGAGCATGAAGAAAGTGGCAAATGTAGTAGATATGTCGCAATAGACAGTGTTCAAGGTAGTGACGGCTTACAAAAAATAAATTCGCAAAAAGTAACAATGGTCGGAAGAAGAAGTAGTGCTAAGTCACTCAGATTGCGTTGAAAGGGACCGAGGAATTCAGCACCTCCCACAGGTCACGGTAGATTCCATGATATGGACATGCAGGGTCGGGTGAAAACACTGATAAAGAACTATAACGGGGTCTAGCACCACACCAATGGTACTACGAATATGAAACATGAACCGGTGTCTGGAAACCTGTGGTATTGTCGGATGAATTATCGATCCCCTTATTTCGAACTATGGGTCTGTGGCGGTCGCCCAAGAAGCTTATGATCCATACATAGTTCCTCCGTCCAACCATGGAACATGCGGTTCTGTGATGCTACAGATCGCAATATCTTGGTTTTCAGTGGGTGCTGTTCTGACGCTTACCTGTCACAATTTTAGGGAAGGCGCTTACCTGTGCATCCCATGGTCCACATGTTGTTTCCGAGCAATGACGTTATATCCAGGATAATAACACGCTCATTCAACAATTAAAGTTGTTGGCGTCGTGGTTTGAGGAACATCGGGATAAAGTTGAACGACTGTAGCCCGCCCAATTCCCGCACATGAATATAAATGAACATGTGTGGTCCGTTTTGGAGGCACGAATCCGCCGCAAATGTCTGCTTCAATCGCCTCTCACGGAATTGAGTGATGCACTAGCCACGGAATGCATCCACTTGCTACCGTTCACGACCTGTGTGGCTCCATTTCCCGTCGCATCATGGCTAGTCTGAGGGCGGAAGTTGGTCCAAAGATATTTTTAATCTGGTGAGTTTCACGTCTTGTAGGTGTTTCCATTAATTTGATAATTATCTGTACATTAATGTTCTTGCTTGTATAACTCCCAATAAAAGCGCTCTTTACGTTGACCACACAAGGATTGTGCTTGAAATGTCTAACAATCTTGCCTTGAAGAAATAATATTCGACAATTTGACAACTAAACCTACGGAACGGAATTAACTAAACGTAAATATAGCGAAAACAAGAATAATGAGTTTTAATACAGCAAAACGGATTTCTGCATATATTCATCGATCAGTAACTCATACAGTTATTTGATACTTTTTTAAAAAAAAAATTAGGGATTGAGAGTACGTTAAAACAACCTGCGATGAATATGTCATTGATTTGTTGATGAAACTCAGCAGAAAAGTTTACCTTATTCGCAAACTCAGTAAGATCCTAACATTGGAGACATTAAATGTACAGTCTGAAAAAAAAAAAAAAAAAAAAAAAAAAAAAAAAAAAAAAAAAAAAACTGCAACATGAGCATGTAAGTTTATTGTAAAACGACGAAGTCTTGCTCCAAAATAAAATGTGCAGGGCAGAACGCCGAGGTTTCTCGTGGAGTGATTCGTGCCACTTATACGTTATGTTAATTCCTTGCACTGTTCGGCGTAATTTCACAATGAACTAACATGCTCATGTTGCAGTTATTTGAGAACAAGATCCTGATATAAATATTCGAACCCAAGAGAAATGGGAATGGCTGAAACTTCATAACAAAGAACCACGTAATTTATACCGTTTACTGAACATTAGGGTCTTCAAGTCTGGGAGGCTCAGGTAGACAGGTCATGTAGCCAGTATGGAAGAAAGTAGGAACGCTTTCAATTTTTTGACTGGAAATTCAATCGGAAAACGACCACTAGGAAGACCTAAGCGCAGATGGAAGGACAATATTAAAATGGATCTCACAAAAATAGAAATACAAAGTACGAACTGGATCCAGTTGACTAAAGATATAAGTCAATGAAGAGCTTTTGTAAACGCGGCATTATACCTCGGGGTTCCATAGCCCACAGAATTAGTTAATGCGCTTTAAGTAAATATGTTTAAAAATTCAAAATTGAAATATTGCAGCACCATTTGCTTGTATATGTTCAATTACAAACATACCCTAAATCTTTTTTTCTGAAAAATAAAGCAGTAAAACAATGTTTTGAACATCTTTCCCATTTTCGCCAGGACTTAACTACAGAATGGAAAAAAATGCACAAAAATATGGTTTTAGTGTAGCCTTTACTATATATTGTAATGTCCCACGTGGTGTTGTGTATAAACAATTCTACACGCCAGTGTTTACAAGAGGTTTTGCACCACATGGTTTTGCAAGAGGATTCTACACACCAGATGGACCCACTATCACCTGCAGACGACGGACTTCTGGCTTCTCCCATGGAGCAGACTATGACATCGGAGCAGCAGCGTCACCGCCACCCGAGGACCTGTATACATTTGGTGGACGACAGCAACTAGGTACCAGTTTTCTGGTGTCCCTCCTACTGTTTGCCACGGAACATTAGGAGTAATCTATCCCAAAGCCTCTAGTCTGCTACGGGACTACGCCTATCTCCTAAGGCTCTGTCTGGGAATCCTAACCTCAGCCACTTAGCCTGCTACGGGGCTCTGTAGAGATCCTGTCTGCGACCTTACTTACCTGTAAGTAACCTTGCATACTTGGAGAGATTATTTGTATAGTATTTTGTAAAAAACTTTTTATAGTGGAATTTTTATAATAAAAGTCGGTAGTTGGAGTCGATTCCGGACGCTCTTTTTATTAACGTTTTTCCTATAACCTATATGAGACAAAGTTTTACAATATATATATATATAGTTGTGATATACACACATAGGTAGAACGGAAAGAGACATTGGAACTGGAATTAAAAAAAAAAAAAAAAAAAGTGTTACAGACTTTAAGGACAAGAATGCGTTTTCAGAACTATCAAAATACCTGAGTGTATCTAAGTATAATCTACTCAATTTCGACATATTGAAATTATTCTTTTTCTCTATTACAAGAGACAAAACATGAATTAAATAGCGGTTCAATAAGAAACCCAAGGAATAAGTTTGTATGAATAACCAAACAGTAAAGTTTGTGATATATATTAGGACACTAATAGGCTACTCTCATCGGTAAAAGTGGATCTGAAAAGTTAAGGGGACGGCAGGTAGCGGCATGACGTCACACCGTTCTCCCTATCTATCTTTGCCCATTGTTATTTTTTAGGAACTGTAGGGACGCCTTTTTTTTTTTTTTTTTTTGAAGATGGAAAGATGGAGTGACGGCGTCTTCCGCGTTCTCCCTCAGTGTTACCCTGAATACTTCACGACCACCATTCAGGTAGCAATATTTGTTCTTTTATATTGAAAAACAGTTGTTTACATTGTAGCAGAAGGAAGAGCGATAAATATTTTAAGAAACGAAAGTCAAAGAAAATGTGAATGGCAATCAAAAATGTCGCTTGAAATACAGTATGTTATCTTAAAAGTGAACCCGACGTTAAAGATGAAAGAATGAATTGAAGTGCTTAAACTTAAAAAGGACACAAGCTCCTCCTTAATAGTGAAGTTAACAGCAAAGTGATGTTTTTAAATTATTTTGACAATTTGAAGAAGTAAGTATTAATACTTTGTCACGAAAGTAAAATGAAAACTCACATATCAGATTGATATAATCGTATTTGACCTCCTTTTACTTTTGAGAAATATTTTTATTACTTGTTCTATTTGGATAGAAATATAAGCAATTAGGTTATGTTTACAAATATTAACAAAACTGTAGCTAATTAGTACAAGATCATGCATACATTTTAATTAGGCCTATGTTTAGCAGAAGGGATCCAGCATTTTTTTCTAAAAAATGTTACAATGTCGGTAATTTCTATTTAGATTAGGTTCGTTTATCTTAGGTTAGGTTAGTTTATGTTAGTGTAGTGGTCCAACATAAATTTCAAATATATATATAAAATTTCGCGTATTTCTACTAATATTAGGTTAGTTTAGATTAGTTCATGTTAGCTTAGGTTAGGTTAGTTAGATTTGGTTATGTTAGGTCTAAGTACTTGCATCATCCATTTCTCCTGTAAATTTTGTATTCTTTACATGCTTCTGGATTTCTGGATCCCTTCTGATAAACATAACCCCTAAATATCGGGGTTCAGAATTTTTTCCTAAAAATTCACCTATATATAATTATAGCCTCATTTCGGTTAGGTTAGGTTAAAATACGTTCTACATACCTTCATGGTTTGTATAGATCGACCTTCCAAAAGGTGCGCATTATATTTTCTTGTTTCACTGTTGTTTCTCCATTGCACATACTATATTTCTATTCTATTTACTTTACATATTACTCACACATTAATTACGTTTCACTACTAGCAACTCATTTCTCTTGTAAAATTTCTGTTTAACAAATTGAAGTGGAAGGATTTAGATTTAGAGGAATTGTGATTTACAAATTCTAAAATTTATGCTCTAGGTGACTGAGTTAAGGGAATATTCGACGCATGGTATTAAATAATTAGTTTAAATAATTCTGTCGAAACTGTGCAGGACAAATTTAAGACCACGCATTTACCGGTACGTTTGATTATTTTTTTTTAAAACCATAATGTTACAATGCAAGCTCGAGGTTGCCAATATAGTGGATTTTCTTCACAAAGTTGGTGGTTTCTGTTTTGAAATGAAGGGAAATTGTTAAAGTCTGATAATTGTGTTCAGTACGCTAAAGGGAACGAATGATAAACGCAAGTAAATCCGAGCCATGTAGTTTTGTTATGGACCAGAGTGTGTGTGTGAGTTTTCTCAGAGTTCCTCCACATTCTCATTCCACCAACTGATCATTATTCACTTTTATAGATCTCTCTCTCTCTCTCAACCTAAAGTTCATAATTATAGGGTGTAAAACTAAATTATTTTCATATACAATATAAAAAGAATATATTATTACAGAGATTCTCAACCTGGAGAGCGCGAAGATTAGCGTAAGAGAGAAATATAATTAGAATATAATACCGGAAATATTTTTAAATATTTTGAATTATGTTCTAATAGGCATATTTTTACTTTTATACGTACTGTTAAGAACACCAAACAATAGGTCTACTAAACATTTTCAACAAGTGCAGAGTTGTTTAAAAATCAATTTAAATGAAACAGGTACGATATAAAACTAATAAAAATTGCATATTGAAGTACCAGAAAAATACAAATGCAACAAAACTTGCATATTGAAATACAATTAAAATAGAAAGCTAATGAGATACCTGAGCATGGTGTGATTTCATTAGTGCCGCAATGTCCGGTTCAATCTTAGTGATGCACATTATCAAGTCATTTAAAATAGCTACTCAGTAACTTTTTAAACAACTGTCCAATTTTTTTAAAACTAAAATTATAAATTAGGCCTACATCATTTTATATCGTATGACCCAAAATTAAGGAAGTTATGAAGTTTTAAAATTTTCAAAGGCCCCCTAAAATTTTTGAAACAGTATGACGGATCGGATTCGATAATTGCAATATGAATGAACTGACCAAATTTGGTTTTTAATTCATTCGCTTTTAGGGAAGTTACTGTATTCACTATATACAAGAAATGGGTTTCTACTATTATAGAAATAAATGGATATCGTAAGATCTCCGCACTAGGTATATTAAAAATCCCACACAAGCTAAAATGGGACTCGTGATAGGAATTAGGTTGAGAAACACTGCATTAGGAAATATCATTTTTGTAGTTTCTTATATTTAAGAACTTTTTTTCTTCGCTTTTCATTACAGTAGCAATCAGAGGTAACATGTTAAATAATTTGTTTCCCGTATAGGCCTATGTGACATCTTTTGATACAGGCTGCTTCTGAACAATATTAAAGTCATTTCTTTTACACGTATGATAATTATGTATACCTTATTTAATAATTTTAAGACTCCATCTTTGTATATACAATAACATTAAATAAATTTAACTTTGTAGGAGTAAAATACGAAGTTATTTAAAGAACTGTCGAACTATTCTACTTTTTCGACATTTTAGTTTAGTTTAGTTTAAACACAAGATTAGTTCTGCTACTATTACCCCAAAATATAATAACACCTTTAATATCACATAGTAGATTGCAAAATATATGGTTTTCGCTAATTAACCTAAATTATAAATTTAATTAATATCTTTAATTATGTTTAGTTAATAACCGAATGTGTCAACAAATAAAAGGACTTATTTGTTATTGGCGTGATTGTGATTGTGGAAGGTTTAAATATATATCTAGTGTTTGAATTCTGGTGGGAAATTTTCATGAGTCTGGCAATATTGAGTACACACTGCTTATAGATAAACTGTAGAGGAGATTGAAAAAGTATTGTGTACAAGTTCGATTTAAAATACAATTTATTTTCGATGATAATGCAGAATTTATTAGCTTTGTTTATTTTGGTGTTCTTCAAATAAGACGATTCTTTCTAATTGTTCATGTTACTCCCATGGTATCTTCATAGCCATTCTTTCTTAGTATCCGTTTCTCTAGATAGGCCTATATCTTCTTTGCACCGAAAGTTACGTTCATTTCATTACAAGAAAAACATACGTTCTGCACACACTGCGTAATAGCTTGCCCTGCTCTTACGTACAGATGACTTTTTCTGTATTGTGTATTGACACGAACAAGGGAACGAAACATATGCTGATGTCTTCTACAACGACAGATTCAAGTATATTGCAAGATTTTCTGTAGAAGTTCTATCCCTCACACATATAAAATTGTTCTGTACACGCATTTCTTTCATTTACGGTTAATGAGTTTTGCCTGTAAAACTTTCAAAATTAATGCTTAACTAATCTTGTTGGCATAAGTATAAATAGCTTTTTTTTTTTTTTTTTTTCTAAATATAAGTGATATAGCTTAAATATAAATCTACTATATAAAATATCGGTGGTATAACTGAAAGACATGAAACCTGTTATCTTCGTCCAATTTCTGTGAACCTACAATCTTTCTTCGTTAAGATATGTATTGGTAATCCAGGGATGCAAATAAGCAAGAAAATTTAACTAGCCAAAGATGAAAGCAGCCCACATCCCACAATAGAAATAATTTACTTAATTAACAAAAAATTGGCTACTTACCAATGAAAAAAGCCGCGTTTTCTTTGATTCAGTTCATTCCTTTTTTTCCCCCTGCTCTGCTCATTTTTGGATTCATTTTGTACGTTACCTTTATTTGGTGGTATGTATTCCTTGTTTTATTCCTTTTATCTCCTTTCCATTTTAATCGTTTTCACCTTGCCACTGAGGAAGGAACCAGCTGTGAGTTCCTAAACGTCAGAAAAGTGTTTAAACTTTCCAAGGGAGGATTCATTGGTAAGTAGCCAATGTTTTGTTAATTTAGATTATCCCCCCATGCGCCCATGTAATTATAATAATTTACTTACCTTTGAAATAAATAATAGTGATATTAAGAACTCGCCTGCACCGATGAACCACTCGCCCCGGGCGAGTGGTTATTTGCAACCCTGTAGTAATCTGTATGGTAATATGCTCATACTCTGGAGTCTACTTTTGTGCTCCTAATATTAAATTCATTACCGGTACTGTCTTTTAGCCATCTGAAGTGCCTGTATCAGCATTGATATATACATTTTTTATCAGTTTAATGAAAACACCTCAAAAAGTGCAACCTAGCAGATTAGAATACCGTTGGACTACCTTTCACTCTGAGATCAGCTCTGATGCGAGATGGAATGGAGTCACAGGTCGCGGATGGTAGCGAGTGGAATATTATAGGGCTACCATTTCTCATGCATAACATCACTCAGTTCCGTGAAAGAATTAAGGCGGAAGTCTGCACCGAATTCATATCTCCAAAACGAGCAATAGATATTCAATTGTGTTCAAGTCCGACGATTGGAAGAGCCAGAGGAGGTGCTTACTTTATCTCGATATTCCTGAAACATGTTCGAACACCTCCAGCTGTGTGCATTCATGTCCAAAATGATTGTCACATATCTATAATTGTCTTCTTGTAAGAATATAATTTGATAATGATTTTGCAGGGTACTTTTAATACTGATACTATGTGTATAATCAGGAAATGTAGATTTGGGGTAAATTTCATAGGAAAAGAATGATAAATACGAAAATTAGAATGTGTAAAACAAAATGTTGTTAAATGGATAAGGAAGTTTTATTTTCGTTTTATTTTTCTTATTTACTTTTCTTTTGACATGAAATTTGCCACATACATGTCTTTGCCGATTATACACATACTAACATTATAAGAAATACCGGGCGAATTCGTTATCAAATTATATTCCTACAACAACATATTTATATACATGCGATAATAATTTTTGACATGAGTGTATATGCGCATATTATCATCCTGAATATGGTGTCATTGCCGCGAATAACATTTGAACCATAGGAAGCACCTGATTCTCTAAAATGACAACATAATCACGATCAGTGACGTAAACGATAAGTGTCAGCAAAGAATCCACTGATAAGTAGGATATTGCAATCGACTGCCATGTTTCACGGTTAAGTAGAAACACTAGACCATACGCTTTTTGGGCATTCACCACACATAAACACGGCCCGCAGTTTGAAGTATGGTGAATGGTGAATCATCTGACCATATCAGACGTTTCCAGTAATCATTGTTCTTCATATTTCATGTTCGCGGCACCATTGACGTGATAAAGCGCTCTAAGCTTTATCAGCGGTTTCGCCCGTGTAACCCGAGTTTGTATGTCATATCAAGTGGCTCGCGGCGAAGTATAATGCGACACAGGCTGTGAGAGGTGCTGTTTGTGTCTGTTTTGATGTTCGGTGGGACGAGTTACTGGGAGTATTCTTTTGACTACTATTCCTCTTCGCCACTTGTTTTACTCTGAGTTTTGTAGGTCGCCATTATCTTCGGATACTGTCTCTCACGACGCAGCCAACAGACTCGCCACTTCCGTCACGCTCGCATCACGTAACTGAGCGCCAACGGTTTGTCTCCTTTGGAAATCAGATGTTCCGCCCATGTTACACCAGCACATTCTGCTCAGTTCACTGCACACTGCCGTTCTACTTTTCCTTATTTAGTACAGAGTTTGTCTTAATACAGCACCACCAACGACCCGACACGTGTCACCGCCCGACCTTTGCCAGACTGACGTTTTTCCAACTCCAGATGTTTATTATTGTGATAAACTTCTGTATATATAAACCTCTGTATATATATACAGAGGGTTGATTAATTCGTGTGTCAATTTCATTTGTTCACTGTGCAAAAGTGGTATGAGGTAAACCCGTGCAATTTGGTGTAAAGTTAGACAAAGGATATAAGTTTTGTTTGGCCGTAGAAGCATGTCACTCGTACTAAAGATTGAAGAGATATAAGGTCAAAGGTCAAATTTCGATTTTTTTTCTTATGGGACTACAATGGAAAATTCTGAAAAAGTTTGAAAATCGTAAATCGAAGTGATAACAAAGAAAAAGCTGTATGGTATGATTCTATGTCGCAAGCCGACCAAATATACGTCAATCAAGTGTCATGGTCAGAGGTCACTGTCAGACCAAAGTCACAGGTCACCTTGAGGACCAATTTGACATGATGAGGTACGGTCATTGCGTTGTCTTCAGTGTATTCAAATGGGTTCTCAAGATGACCTGTGACCTTGATCTGACCGTGACCTCTGACCTTGACACTTGATTGACGTATATTTGGTCGGCTTGCGACATAGAATCATACCATACAGCTTTTTCTTTGTTAGCACTTCGATTTACGTTTTTTCAGGCTCTTTCAGAATTTACCATTGCAATCCCATAAGCAAAAGATCGAAATTTGACCTTTGACCCTATATCTCTTCAATCTTTAGTACAAGTGACATGCTTCTATGGCGAAACAAAACTTATGTCCTTCGTCTAAAGTTACACCAAATGCACGACTTTACCTCATACCACTTTTGCACAACGAACAAATGAAATTGACACACGAATTAATCAACCCTCTGTATATATATATATATATATATATATATATATATATATATATATATATATATATATATATATATATATATATATATATATATATATATATGAACTCTAAAACATATGTTTAATTATTTTAAATGAACAGTCGAAATACCAAAGTTTATGTCAGTAGCTTTAGGGGATTTCGAGATAGAGTATGGACATGTTGTAGTAATTGCTTCCCTCATTTCCCCCCTTCTGCATTGAATTTCTTAAAAGAAAGAAAAAAAAAAAAAAACTTCTGTAGTGGTACGTCACAAATTAAGTTCACTGTCCAAATTTAAACTTTCTAGCGTAAGCAATTTGGCTTATACGTTGAACAGCCAGTCAGTCCTTACTTTTTTTTTTTTTTTTTTATGTAGAGAGATATTCTTGATAACTCAATTATTAATAGAACTAATAAGCACTTTCTTTCATTAACACTAAGATAATATTACGGGGATTTTAATCAATGCAGTGAAACCTTTCTTAACGGACCCCTTCATAATACGAATATTTTTGCCCGGTTAAAATATACGATTATATGTTATTATGGGCAGGAACTCTCCGTTTTATGAACAGTAGGACCAGTGGCGTAGCAGCTGCCCCCGCAACCCCCGCAATGCGGGGGGGCCCCGACGTATAGGGGGCCCCGAAATCTTGCGATGAATAAAGAGTTAAAGAAGTAGAACTTCAATCTTACTTCTATCGACTTTACAACTAGGGCCCCTTTTCTATACTTTGCGGGGGGGGGGGGGGGGCGAAAAAGTGTGCTACGCCACTGGACACACACTATTTTCTTTCACCCCCAAAGTTTCAGTAACCTCTTCATAATGAACAAGAATGATTCTCAGTTTGCGCGTATTTAGCATACAAAATACTTTCTGCAACTTGAAAATTAATCTTCAATTGATTTCTTCAACTGATCTGACAAGTATAAAGGAACTTTGATTAGAAACTAGTGTCCGCACGATTAGATGACAGACAACTACTGCGAACATTATTGCAAGAAATTCTTAGTGTCGGGATTACTTTTAGTCAGGCAATTAAGGGACTTTTATATAGAGAGACTGACTTGTACTTGAAACGAAATTATCACATAAGCGTTACATGTTAAAATACATGCCCATACAAACAATTTCCCAGCAGTACTTTTGTTTCTTTGCACAGGAAGATTTTCCGCTCACATTCCCAATAATTCCAAGCCTGAGTACAGTATTTCGGTATTAGCCACAATTTACATTTATAACTCGTGTATTTTATGTATTCAGCATACACAAACTGCATCAGCTGTGATTAATCAAAACTTGTGTAACCTCTCATTTACGGACAAATAATGACGTGCAACCGGTGTCCGTTATTTAAAGATCACTGTACTATTTTTAAAATATAGGTATATTAGAAACCTAGTATGCTCAAAATATTAGAAAAAATGTGAAGTTGCTTTGGAACGGGGTACGAATAGGGTGGTCCGTAGAACATGTCCTGACTAACAAAACCGGTCCCCTGTTTAAAAAAGTTTGAAAAAAGCTGATCTGCGCTTAAAAGAAAGAAAAAGTTAGGTTCTTTATGAGTACTTTCGTTAAGTACTTCATCAGATACGAAGCGGATGAAGAAAAGAGAAGTCAACAGAATAGTGGCTATGAAACATTCAGGGGCGATAACTTTGCCCAGAGGAGTACTGAACAGAGAACGATTGATAAATTACCAAAAAATATTTCTTCCCAGTTCTTTTATACAGGGTGTTTCAAAATAACACCGACACCGTTTGGGAGGTGATTTCTGACACCATGATAAGACAAAAAGTATAGACCAACCTGGATGCACAAATGCTTCCTTTCGGAGATATAGGTTGCCGCAAACATGAAAAAATGAACTTTAAACGCCCATAGCTCCAAAACTATGGGACCCACTGTAATCGGGCCAAGACTTTACTTAGGAACTATTATTATGTGTGCCACCCAAAAATACATGTTTCAGAATCCTAAGGTATTTTCGTAACAATTTTTATAGGGGTAGTAGGTGAGTACTTCAAATTATATGCCCGTAGCCAAACTGCCTCTATAAAAATTGTTGCGTAAGTACCTTAGGATTCTCAAACATGTACATTTGGATAGGGTACATATTAGTTCTTAAGTGAAGTCTTGACCCAACTACGGTAGGTCCCATAGTATTGGAGCTATATATCTTTAAAGTTCATTTTTTCATGTTTTCGGCAGCCTATAACTTCGAAAGGAAGCATTTGTACACCCAGGTTGGTCTATACTTTTTGTCTTATCTTGGTGTGAGGAATCATCTCTCAAACGTTGTCAGTGTTGTTTTTGAAATACTCTGTACACACACTCGTTTCATTATTATCTTCCCTATCTGAAAATTTTTACTTTCAACATTGCAACATTACCAAAATGGCGCCCAGCGAGACAGAGGTAGACTGGCTTCATGAAAAAGATGGTCGCAAAGAATATTCGAAGGACGCCGTATCGATTGATGGAGAGGGAGGCTGGATTAATATGTCATTCGCATTTCTCGATGTTTCATTGTAAACATACATTATGTTTATATTGTTTATATTGTTTATGTTTATCATGTACCACATGATTTTTACTTAAAACAACTGAATAAATAAAAACTCTGTTTTAGTTTGATGTTTGATTTTATAAAAGACACTCAAGCACCTCGGCGCCTTCAAAAATTATTACTGACAAAAATTCATAAGATGTGCTAATTATTTTGTGTATTGTTCCGAAAATAACGAAAATATTTCAGGAAAATATATTCATTTCCTTTTCGTTATTAAATATATTCTGGGAAATTTTGTTTTGCGAGTCCAGGCCTGCATCTAGACGCTTCACAGTTTTTAACCCTTTAAAGACAGAAAGATTGTGGCATATCAATACAATCAATCGTTCTGTGGTATATAAACACAGCATCTGAACAGAGAGAACGGATGTGTGTTTTTTTTAGTGTAATTGATGTAGCTGTAAAATACATATGGAAAAATTTCGATATAAAGATGATACCTTGTATCCAAAGAATTAAAAATTCTTTGAAACGTTTTAGTCAATTATTTCTATCGGCTGCTAAACTGGAAATTTACAAGTAGGTTCCTGCCTTTCTCTGCAAACCCTTTTTTAAAAATAGTAAATGAAATCGTCAATTCTGTGGAAGAAAATACATCGAATCCGTACCCTGGGGTCCGGTCCCCAGAATTTCTATTTATTTATTTATTTATTTATTTGTGTGTGTGGCTGTGGATTGAAGGTTATGGCTGATCGATAATCAAATTATGACAGTTTGCCGAGTGTTTTTTTTTTTCTTTCTTAAATCTGACAAATGTATTATACGGGAATAATATCGTTGTTTACTGTTAGAAAATGCTAAGTCTAATAAAATAAAAAAATCACAGATTTTAGGCAGTGATCAATTTAACGACAATCATCTTGCTAATTATAAGAAAATCCTGACTTTTGTGGTAGAGGTGCATCAAAAGTAGTGAAGGATCCTTTTTTTTACTGTACTTAAAAACTATGATAAAGTTAAAATATTTATCAAGCTAAATGCTTTTCAATTTCACTTTAGCTTTTTCCCGCCTATAGCACAATCACTTCTTGACACAATCTAATTGAAATACAATTTTTAATTAGTAGTATTTTTAGTTACTTAAATCTGGTTGTAATTGTCTTTTTTCTCTTTGGTGTTTTAGGACGCTGGCAACAAGTATTTGTGAAAGATGGATGATGCAACGGAGGAGAGTTTGCATTTTTACAAATGATGTATATGAATATAACATTATATAAATCAGATAACGAAATCTTTAGCAACACTTATACCAGAGAAGTCTTGAAAGAACCAAAAAATGAGTGATCTACTAGACAATTGGTTAAATTCTGAAATGGGTCTTGGTGTCAACATGAGGCCTGAAATTTTCGGTTTGCAAATGAAAGATGGAACATTGGTTGCTAAGATTCTTCTATCGTATGGCATTATTTCCACGAAAGAGAGACACTCAATTGCTGCGAGCAGCAGGGCAAGCGTGTGCGCAACGAATTGGGGAAGGATTGCTGGGTGGTTGGATCGTGTGAAGATGAGTTGCGCTTCCGAGTTGATCGCGAACATAGCCCAGGGCGAAGGGTCCACTGGCCTTCGACTGCTGTATCTGCTGTTCCTGTGTCTGGAAGGGAAAGATGACGTCCAGTCTGCTGCTTTGGGTAAAACTTCAACGGGAAATTTGACAAAGGGGAGTCGATTCAAGGTGAGTGAAGTGTCCGTGTCTATAGAAAACATGAAAGAGGATGAGGTGGTCAGAGCACTGGAGGACAAAAGGCAAATGATAGACTGGTTTAAGGAGAAACAAAAAAGATTCGCTAATAGATGTGTGACATCTGTTGAAAAGTATTTCAAACTTGTAGATGAATACACGCCTTTGCGTGTAAGGAAGATATCGATGTCAGAGAGCAAGCAAGGCAAGAAAGATAGAAGAACCTCGTTTCGGAAACAAATTTCATCTTTCGAGAAACGAAACAAGTATAGTTTAGAGTCGGAGGATCTGCCATTGACAGAACTTCTGCGCCTACAACAAGAAGCTAAACAATTCTATAACTTCAATGTTTTGAATCAGGAAGAAATGCGGAAATGTGTAAAGGAAATTCAAAGAAAATCAAATGACATAGCTCGAAAGCGTAAGTTTAAACAGGAAATACATGTTAAGCTATTGTCTGACTTATGGGAGAAAGCATCTGATGAGCGAAATAAACTATTTCATTCCGCCGTGAGTAGAAAGGTGTTAAAGCAGTCACAATACGAGAAACAAGTAGCTAGAAAATTATCCAACATTAAATATGAGGAGAATATAATGAGGAGAAATGTCCAAATGAACCTTCAGATGTTGTCTCGAAAGGAAGAAGAAGACCTGGAATTTCTGCAACTTCAGAGGCAAGACAGCAGTAAAGTGGAGTTAGAAACTGCTAAGCTGAACGAGCGACGGGAGAAGGAATTACATTTAAGATTAGACGGAAGAAGAAGACAACTGAAGAAGCAGCATGCGTTTGATCTATGCTTATCCATTCTGTCTGATATTCTAGAAATGTCGATGGAAGCAGTGGTAATAAGATGTGTAAATGATCAAATCGTGCCGTACAAATTTTGGGATGAATGGAGAGCTCTGTTTCTAAAGTCCCAACCCATAACAGGAAGGATGGACATAATTAATCTTTTAGAGGCGTTCGATGAACAATTGTCCAGTAAGTCTGAACCAATGCTTCTAGAAGAAATGGAACGTCAATATGTTTTGAATGAACATGACGTAGACTTGTACCTTGATCTTCTTCCACTTTGGAACATAGAATCAGTTCCCCACGCAAAAGAGAATTTTGTGTTAGGCCACATAGTTTTTCACCTATTTGATCTGGTATATCCAGCCCTTCCACCTGACAATCCGCCACTGTTTCCTGATTTTAGTTTGTGCGCCTTCGTAGTGGGCTTACATGACACAGAAGCCATCCAAATGCTACAGCAGCTTTTAGATTCTCAATCTATCCACTTGATAATACTGGAAAACATTATTCCTATTTTTATTGAAGCTTACAGAAGAGAAGTTATTCAGCCATTAGACGAAGATCTAGAAACATTTAACGATGAGTTATTTGCTACTGAAGTTCGCAAAGTGTCAATGAAAAGGAGTCTATGTGGGTTGAAGATAGCAGCAGAGAGGAAACGGACTGCAGAAAGTATAAAATCCAGAGCAAGTGTCAGAAGTAGAAGGAGATCAAGTCGCTCTAGAAGCTCAAGGAGTCAGAGTCGAACGTTTTCTGTTGTTCCGTTTCATGAGAAATGGACTCAAATTCCATCGGAAATATTGAAACCAAAAATTATAGAGTTGTCAACTGCGGCTAAATTAGGGAAAGAAGTACTTCAAACAATGTGCTATGGCGAGAAAATAAATGATCATGTAATTGCGAAATTAATTGTCGAATATCTTACGAAACTTAATGATGTCAAAGGATGGGTCTTATTGAATTACCCCAATTACCTGGATCAGGCAGCCATTCTCGAAGAAACTCTGACTGCAAAGCAGGCAGATTATCCGAAACGAAACGAAGTTCGTGATTTAATTATTGAAGATGCTCAGAGTAGAGCACTCGAATATCTAGAAGATAACTTTCTTTGCGAGTCTAAGGAATCTCCAGGAAACATTAAAGATTCGAGGCTTGTGAAAAACCCTTCACCTAAAGAGCCACTCCCAGAGCCCAAGACCTATTTTACAAGATTCGTAGATGTTAAGAAAACCCTACCAAATGCTGATAGAGTTTCACAAACGAACGAAGCTGTGAGACTTTCACCGATGGAGATTTTCTACATCGAGCAAGGCATCTATTTACCATTTATTCTCAATAATGTTGATCTTTCGACGATTAAGTTTCTTGCGAAAGTGATACTGTTTGGAATGCCTGATGATGTTAAATTGAAATACCTGGCGATCGATCCAGGCGTACAATTGATCATCCGCTTTAGGGAAGAGATGCGAGGAAAACGTGAAACAGCAGAGGAATTAGAAGAAATTCAAACGTCATCGGGAAATGAACTAAAGAAAACAGTAGATTTACATGTTGAAACTCCAGAAGATGGAACACAGAATTATGAGTTTAAAGATGATCCATTACCAGAAGATACACCTCCTATATTTCTCGGAATCTGGAGCAATATTGAAGACATGTATATCAAGGAACTGAAAAGAACTTTCATGTCACAAAGAATATTTAACAGATCAGTAATTTTTTATGCACATAACATGAAAACGCATTTCTTGGAATATATTTCGCGTCCTGATACCAAGCACTTTGTGGTTGATGAGTTCCAGAGGCTATTCAATGAGACAACGAAAGATATACGCGAAGATATAGAAGGGAAGATTGAGTTATATATGCGTGTCAAAGAATTCAGCGATCGAGCATTCGAAATCTGCCTCCAGAGAAAGGAAGAAGCTGAGCAACAGAGGCGCTGGATAATTACTGAAGGGTGGGCAGCAAATGAAATGATCATGTACACAAACATTTATGCTTATTTAGTGCAAGTTGAGCTGAATCGTTCAACGGAGACTTTGCAGATGTTGTATGACTATTTCTTCAGTATGTTAGGGAACCTTCCAGTGGAGGAGCGAATGCGCCGAGTGAGCGTTCCAGAGATAGAGTTAGTCGACGACAGCAACGAAGGAGCCAAAGGTAGGACTTCAACAAGGACTGCTCCTACCTTTCTTCTGGACAAGGGTCTCGAAGTGACACAGATAAGAGAGGCGATTGCTGACTTGTTTATCAATCTAAACAAATCAAACACTCCTTGTCACAGTGCTATACAGGAGATAACGAATTATGCAATGAAAGAAATTGGCAGAATTAAAGACACGTACGCTGAAATAACCAAAAAGTATGACACAGCTAAAGGAGCAGATGCTGGTAAGAAACCTGGTGTAGAGGCGGATATTCTTCTTTCACCTGGAAAGCAGTGGACTATGGCCGTAGAGTACGAGATAGCCCGAGTGCTTCATAGATTGCAACTAATACAAACACGAGCGCTAACAGACTTGTCAGAAGTTCAAGAAAAATTTCACAATCTATTTTCTTCAATGGTAGAGGTCAATGAAGAAAGGTACCAAAAAGAATTAAGCTGCGTCATAACTCTTTGTGATGTCCTCTGTTGGGCAATCGAGGAGGAGCGACCTACTCAGCCCCGATTGTTATTGGAGGGCGACAATTTCTTCATCTGCAACCAAGTGCTTACCTTCCCTCATCCGGAGCCGCCACCCCCACCGCCAGTACAGGAAAGAAATCTTGACAACGAATTTCGAGTGATTCAAGTTGAGAAGATGTATGACATTTTCTCGCGGCTAGCCTCACATGGTTTTATGCCACAACAGGTATTTACTTACGCACTAGCAGATGCTATAGCAAGTTCTGATGAGGAAGAGGGTCAGCTGGTACCCAAATCATGGAAAGATTTAACATCTGTAGATGTATCTTTCATTGTAGATACCACTTTTGGCTTTGCAGAGTACGTGGCGTGGACTGATTTCCTGATTTATGCTTTGAATTTGAAATATCCAACGCAGAAGGAACTTCTGATTACTTTGCAACAGTTCGAGATCTTGGATGAGGACGCGGAAGGGGCTGTGGATTATTCGGCATACAATCAAGTGAAGCTTTGGTTTGAATATGATATTTCCGTCGATGACCCACAACTTTCTCTTCGTTTGTCCATGGCTAAGGAGATTTTATTCCAGATATTCTTGTCAAAGTTTCGCAAAATTAGTTACAGAAATTTACTGTTAAGCTTCTGCAAGAGTAGGAACCCAAAATGGGGACTTGCGAAAGCTTTTTCGTTATTAACAGGTAAATATGTGATTGTAGGCGAACGACCTGAGATACGGGATCTGTTGTGGCTAGAAGAAATAGGAGCGCAACCATATGTCCATCCAGAAGAGGTACCTGAGGAAGAATCAAAGGTGATTTTATTTGAAAATTCATTGATATCACCCGGAGGATCTGTTAGTAGTAGGATAAGCTTGAAACATGACAAAGGTGTTCAGACAGGGAGTTATAGCAAGAGTGAGTCGACGCCAGAAAGAGTTTCGTTTGTCGATGTACCAAAAGAGTCCGAAAGCCGCTTAACTGAGCCGTTCATCCCTAGTTTTACGCTTTTAAGCGGGTCTTTAGTAGAGGAAATTAGCCCCATAGAATCTACTTTAAGTCACGGTCGAGAGTCAGGAGAACCACTCGCTACAACAAACGGAAATGCAGATGCGGAGGAGACGTCTGGATACATTTACAGTTCGAGTGCTGGATATCCACAGATTGTACGCCTTACTGACGAAAGCAGAAGGGATTCCAGTGTACGTTCATCCTTGAAGAAGGACACAGAGGACAAGCGCAGGAAGTCTTCTGGAGGAAAGAAATCAAGAAAAAGGAAGGGCTCACTTCATTTTTGCACTTGTGAAGAGTTACCTCATGAGTCAGAGGAGAGTAAACCCAAAAAGTACCGTAGACCCACTCAATGGCCGAAAAAGCATGAAGCGGAGTTCGATGACGAAGAAGACACCGAAAGTAGCTCTGAACAGGTTCCTCAACTTGCAAAGGCAACGCATGTGTCAAATTTATTGTCAGACGTTGAGGAGGAAGCGGAGACGTTAAAAGAAGGGAAGAAAGAAGAGTTGCCTCACGAGTCAGAGGAGAGTAAACACAAAAAGTATCGTAGACACGCTCCATGGCCGAAAAAACATGAAGTGGAGTTCGACGAAGAAGAAGACAGCGAAAGTAGCTCTGAACAGGTTCCTCAACTTGCAAAGCCAACACATGCGTCAGATTTATTGTCAGACATTTTGGAGGAAGCGGAGACGTTAGAAGAAGGGAAGGAAGAAGGTGAAGAGGAAGGGGAGGAGGAATCATCCGAGTTAGAATCTGAATTCTTTACTGAGTCGAATGTATCTATGCAGGAGGTGGAATGGCTACTGATTACATGTTTTCCTTGGCTCAATACCGATATGCTTCACAAAGATGTCCAAAATATGTTTGCTGATCTATGTGGGGACACAGAAGATTTAGTTTCAGCGACAGCTGTTATTCAACATTCTTATACCAAATGCCTGTTGGAAACTGTTAACAAATTTAAAATAATTGACTTTAACTCAGTGCTTGAGAAAATAAAAAGTTGATAAACTAGAATAATTATATAGAATTATAATTTTGTTGCACTCCCAGAAATAACCAGTAATCCGACTTTCATCAGTGGTCTAAGGGACTTAGCCTTTACATTTCCGAACCAATATCGTTTTCACCTCCATTTTATTTTCAGTTTAATCTTTTTGCTTACATTTAAATATTCTACTTCTCTTTAGCAAAAGCATACTTTCTTATTCTTCTGTATATTAATAGCACCTAATTCTCCAAGCCTTTGGCTCGTTTGCAAATTATCTGCACACTAGCGACATATCTTAGCGCCAAGTAGTAGGCAGGACTACTAGCGACAATTCTTAGCCTGACAGTGAACTATTGTTAATTTGCGTGACTGAGAGAGTGATACGTCTTTAAGGATTAATAATACCTAAATATTTTCTTTAGGGTCTAAACAAATGGTAGTCGGAAGGGGCTAAATCAGGGCTATATGGAGGATGGTCAAGAATTTCCCGGTTGAACCTTACGATGTATATACATTGGGTTGAATGTGGTCGTGCGTTATCATCCAGTAACAACACACCCCCCTCGTTAAGTGCTCTATTTCGTTTCCAGTGACGTAACTAGGAAGCAAACAGGGCTTGTGGCCTCGGGCGCCGGATTGGGAGGCGCAAAACTGTGGAATTATTTATTTTCACTATAAGGCAAGGAAAGGAGTTATAACAAACTAAAGATAATAAAAATTACATCAGAAATTTAACAAAACAATAACGACTCACAAGCCTTAGGATCATATCCATAGAGCATAAGTTAGCTTCAAAGCTATCTTTTGAGGACATTGTAAAAAACCTTTGCAGTCAAAATAGCCAAAGTTAAATTTTAATTCCAGCTTTTTATGTTTTCATTTAACTTACATCGATTTAAGGGATTTATAAAGTATCCAAGTATAATGCTCTAGACAAGAACTTGACTTTGTTATTACTACATATTCTATTCTAAAGCAACATACTGTTGATTCACTCTACACGTATGTAAATCCCGATATAATTCCAAAAAACATTCTGATTTGCAGTTCTTATGATAAGACTATAAGAATATGTCAAACATGCTACTCTCAGATTATTTAACAATCAAATACTAATTAGTTTGGTGTTTTATCTTAAATTATGTACTGCAATTTTGAAATCAAGCTTTACCATTTAAAGAAAAATGGAATAGGAGAATTACTGTGTGATGCCAATATCAGATATAGTCGGGGAGCATTTTGGTTTGGGTGCTCAGAGGGGAGGGGGGCGGGATAAGGCGAGTTCTTGCCTAGGGCGACAACTAGCTTAATTGCGTCGCTGTTCGTTTCTGACGTACTACTACTTTCAGACTGTCTATGGTTTCGCAGTACATGTCCGCAGTTACTCTCGTACCGTTTACCAGAAATTCCAAGGAGGATCTGCCCATACAACAAAATCGTGAAGCCACACGTCACTGCTTTGCCACGCCTACTCTGTCCACTCCGCGCCACTAAGATCGCAATGTTTCGAGGCAACAATCATGGCGGAAATGAAAATAGCCAATCAGACGTTCCGGCTCAGATGATGCTCGGTTGTTTTTTGGGCTTCATTGAGTTTTCACATGATGAAGATACGTATGGGCAGATCCTCTATTTTATAACATCCTTGAGAAGTTCAACATGAATAACAACGAACAGTCCCAAAATACAGAGGCCCTTTTTTACCTTGGCGGGATGATGTGCTCTTAAATTTCTTGATTTGCAGTGACTACGGGTGTTTCCATGCTATGTATGCTCTGGTGTTATGATTCAAGTATCCATAGCAGTATTGGAATTTCATAGCCAGCCCGTTATGATGCGATGAAGGAATGTATTTTCTTGGTTGGCATATCACATGAGGTAGATCAGGAAAACGTCCATTCGAAGGTGTTTTTTTCCCCTCACTAGGATGTTTTGTTTCCAGCACACACACATTTTCCTGAAGCAAAGTTGCTCACAGACGATACTGCTTGCTGAACTATATAAGATTTTGCAATGTCATGCCACCTCACTCGTCTGTCTTCACGATTCTTCGCATCGACGTCACATACAGGGTGGCCCAAAAGTAGGTATACATCCATGCATTGTTCAAGTATAACATTCTAGCTTAAAGGTTTATTTGCTTCGGCTGTTCCGTGCTTAAGATATAATTAAAAAGACATTAAGAACAAATAATAAAGAAACTAAGGAGTGTATCGAAAAGTAGTTAGCAACATTGCATATGTCAGGAAAGTCAGAAGAACAGATAAAAAGTGAAGCAAACCCACATTTTTATTAATAGAGAACCTCCATGTATCTACATGACAAAGAAAATACAACTTACATGTCCCATCGTACATATGAACGTAGTTTCTGTTTAATTCCAGCCATTAATCGCTGCACAGTCTCGACGGTGCATTTCCTCGATGCTGCAGCCCAGTTTCTCTTCAAGTCCGCCATGTTGCGCACTGGTTTATCATTCTTTCGGAAGTTGCGTTTGACAATTGCCCAGTATCTTTCGATTGGACGGAGCTGTGATCAGTTTGGTGGATTCAAGTGTTTCCCTACAAACTCGATGTTCTGTTCATTGAGCCACCGTACTGTCATCTTAGCATAGTGTGCTGTTGCTAAGTCGGGCCAAAACAAGGGGGGGGGGGATTGCATGCCTTTTATACAATGGCAGCAGTCTTTTTTGCAGACATTCCTTTCGGTACACTTCTGCGTTTATGGTGGATTCTGCATAAAAAATACCGGAGCGCAAACCACAGGAGCAGATTGCCTGTCATACCAGTACTTTTTTCTCAAATTTTTCCACGTCAACGTACCTCTGTGCAGCACATACATCCCCAGCATTGCGTGCAGTATAATATTGGGGTCCCGGAAGTGTTTTTGAGTCCTCTTTTACGTACGTCTCATCGTTCATCAAACACGTATCGCTCTGGTGACTTTACGATGTTGTTATACAGCTCGCGAGCTCTTGTTTGTGCCGTTTGTTTCTGCTTTGGTGTTTGTTTCGCACTTTTTTGCTTCTTATAGCTCTTCAAATTATGTCTGGCCTTGATACGCTGAATCATTCCTATGGACGTTCTCGCTTTAGTAGCCAAATCCCGCACAGACATTGATGGATTTTGGTGTATCAACCGCATAACTTCACGGTCGAGTCCGGGGTTTCTGAGACCCTTTTTTCGCCCGGATCTCTGCATATCTTCAAAGCTGTAATGTTCACCGAATTTCTCAATGACCGATTTCACAGTTGTATGATGAACCCCACACTTTTTTCCTATCTGATTGTATGTTATGCCTTTGACGGTGCACCAATTGTGCAGGATTTCACACTTCACTTCCCCTTTCACACGCGACATTTCCCATTTAACTCGAAACACAGCAACAAGCACGCAGCTATCCGTTTACAAGACTTCAACTGACCAGGTGCTTCCAGGTTTTGCCGTCTATGCAGCCTCGCAAGGGCACACCGACACCCCCAATATTGCTAACTACTTTTCGATACACTCCTTAAGTCTACCTGATGGATAACAATAACAAATTATATAAAAAGCAATGAGTTGATCAGTACGGGACTGTATACCTACTTTTGGGCCACCCTGTATATTCCTGTCGGTGTTGGACGTTGCTGGTCTGCCACTTCTGTCATCATCTGTCATAATCTACTACACAGTCGCTTGTTTCTGCGACATAACACACTCTCTATAGACCGTCACCAATTCTTGATGAATATCAGATGGTTTTTATACCTTAACCCATAAAGAAACGAATAAGACTTCGGACCTTCTCCTTCGAGTAATGTTGAAGTCAATGCGTTATCTTCAAATTGCTCTAGGTACCAGATGGGTTGACGTAGAAGGCTGTAATTGACGTCAGGCTTCCCCTCATCTTGTAATCTGCAACATACGAGGGTGATTCAAAAAGTAATGCCTCGAATCCCACTACTTGGCCAATAGTACTGCAAACATTCTGAACTGTCTATCATTAATGCACTGATGATTAAGCTACAGAATGTCTTTTGTTTCACCTTCCTATCTCTTCTCGTTCCAGAGTAATGAAGCAATTTATGGCATCCAGTGGAGACGTTCGGTTGAAACAACTGGCTGTTATTGAATCTCTGACTGTGGAAGGTTGTGCACCTAAAGTCTTTCCAGCCTTAGAACAAAGTAGACATAAACAAAGCGAAAATGTATTACTCCGCGGCTCACACGTGCTTCAGCAGTGAGAGACGTGAAGAGCAAGATCGTCTGCTAGCTTACTGTCGTTGCATAATTTCCGAAGTGTAAGGTTACGGTTGGTTGGTAAATAATTAACGCACTGGCACTAACTATTGCTATGCTGGAAATATGTATTTCCTCAAATCATTATATAAACGAGATTGCCTCTGTTCTCGTTGTCCTCTTTTGTGTTTTATAACACGAGACGAAGATGGATTATTGTCATTCATCGTCGCCATGAAACCCTGCATTCTACAATTTCAAATGAGCGGAGTCGGCGCGCGAACGCATACGCATGCGCAGTAAATACTTAATGTCCAAGTACAGGTATGGTTGAAATAAAGTTACATCTGTTGTTAAATATTATATATCTTGTATTTCTTATCACAAAATACAGGATAAATTCAGATATGAGATATCTTTATTCAAAATCATTATTTTACTAGGGATTATATTGCGGTAGGATACTAGTGCAGTGAGAACAACAACCAATCACTGGTCATCGACCGACTGGTAGTCAGGTGGGTTTGTTTACATCTACTTTTTTGTAAGGCTGGAAAGGGAATAGAAATATTCATCGTCTGCGACGAGGCTTGGATACACCATTACGACTTCCCCTTAGGTATAGTATGTACCCACATTGTTGTTATTGACTTTTTATTATTAACAGACAGTTTACAAGAGGTGGTACTGATCGTATTGTGCAATTGTCGACATGGATACGCGACATTCCAATCTCCATTTTGCTTAATTCCACTTCGAAAACGCAGCTGCGTTTTTGTGTGTGGTTTTTCTGTGGGACTACCTTCCTCTGAGTGAAATTTTACGGTAGGTTTCGATACGAGCTCATTAATACTTCCCTTGTGAGAAAATTACATTGTAGAAATTATGCAGAACAGTAGATAAATCAGTGGTGACGAATTTTCAACAGGATATAATAATTAATGCCGCTCCTCCATATCTAATCTCAAAACTAACAATATTGATGTGCATCGACTACAGGATAGTAGCGTTGAGTTACTTCAACTACATGTTAAGTTATTTTAAGGTTTTGAAACATCTGAGGCTCAGAGGACAGAAATGAGGGAAGTGAGTCAATTGGGCCATAAACATTTCCCTAGTGATACCGAGGACGAATCATGATAAACTCTCAAGTCGAAATATTTACCCACGAGGGATCGATCACACCATCTTCCAAATCTGAAGTCGATGTTTTATCGCTGATCTTTGGCCATTCGGTGTAGGTGTGAAGTGTTTGTATATTTTTAATTCACGTCAAATTCTTAAAACAGGAGAAAGTAAACAAAAGAAAGAATGGAAGTCAAAGGTTACTATACTTCTTTTGCTGTAAGGAGTTCCCATTGAAATGTCTGAAATATATAATTTCATAATTACTATTACAGCGCTTAGGGGTGGAAAGTAGACAGGGAAACATGCAAAATCAAATTTATTACACCGAAGTCGAAAGCGGCCTCCTTTCCGAGCTATGAGCGCGAGAAAGTACTGAAAATTGAACTTTGAGGATTAATAGCGCAAAGACTAATAGAGTTAGAAGAAGCAGTATGGTGAATTTCAAAGGCAATCTTACTTGTAATTTCGAAAATTGCTACACTCAAAATTTCAGAAAATTACACAAGATGTTCAGAGAGGTTTTTCTTCATTCGCACCAGGCAAATGTCGGAATGGCACCCAAAAATTAAAAAAAATATTATTATTATTATTATTATTATTATTATTATTATTATTATTATTATTATTATTATTATTATTATTATTATTATTATTATTATTATTATTATTGTTTTGCGAGGTTGGTTACAGTTTCGATTGTTGTTCCCGAGTTTTCTGCGATATTTGCTTCATCGAAATTCTCCTTGTGGAAATTTGATTCTACTAATCTGTTTGCGAACTTTTCGTTAAGCAGGGTTGGCTTTGAGCTGATTGGACCGATTAATTCAAATCGGGCCCGGCGCCTAAGGGGGCCCCGAGCTAGTGTCGTCTGCTCTACTGTCCAATCTAATCTACTCTCCAGTGCCGTTTTAATAGCATATTAGGCCCCGGAGCAAACAAGTGTGTTTGTTGTTCCAATCGGACCCTATGACGAAATTTTGCTCCTAATACATGTAATAAATACATGCTATTCTGCTCGCGGGGCCTCCGGCCAAGTGGCTATGGTACCGTTAAGATGGCTCTGGTACTCACGGTTTCAAACACACACAACAACATATTGCAATATAGGTACACTCATGTCCAAAATTATTGTCGTATATCTATAACTGCATTCTTGTAAGAATGTAATTTGATAATGATTTTGCAGGGTACTTTTAATACTGATACTATGTGTATAATCGGGAAATGTATATTTGTGATAAATTCCATAGGAAAAGAATTATATAAATTCAAAAATTATAATAAATAAAATAAAATGTTGTTAAATGGACAAGAAAATTTTATTTTCGTTTTATTGTTCTTATTTACTGCTCGTTTGACATGAAATTTGTCACATACATGTCTTTGCCGATTATACACACACTATCATTATAAGAAATACCTGGCGAATTCGTTATCAAATTATATTCCTAGAACAATATATTTATAGACATGCGACAATAATGTTGGACATGAGTGTACATGGACTCCACAAGGGAGGGTATGGCTCTCCCTAACAAGTAAATTAATAGTTTGTATTGTTTCCGGGCATAAAACATTTTTTTTCTGTATTTAATACTGCAGTAGTTTATTTTTTACGTTTACAACTTCTGTTGTAAAAATAAATATGTCCAGGGAGTACTCTGCACACCCTAAATTTCCTTACATACACCATGGCGTAAAAATGTTTTTTTGAGTTTGTGTAAAAATGTATATCATTATTCTGGGTGTATGTTTATTTTGAACACCCCACTAAGTAAAAGTTCCTGGCGTCTTATTGATTACATCATGCGATACTACTGTGAATAGCGAGATGCTATTACTGTAATTAATTCAGCCTCAGTGCGACTTCTTTGCATATCCTTTCTCTTATTATAGCTATATAAAAAATGCAAAACCGGAGGACAAACTTTGAACTCTCCTGTGAAATATTCACACAGATATAGACCTATGTTTTTTTTTTTTTTTTTTTTTAAATAAAGTCCGGAAAACCGAATATATACTAGTGCGCATTGAATAGGTGGCTGCTTATGAAGGTTTGTCTTCTCACTCGAATAATCCAATGGAAAATGTGTCATCCATCTTCCATCAGTTCCTTATGGTTTGTGATCGTCTCATCACCATTTCATTTTGTCTGCAGTTGAGAACAATTTCAAGCTGATTATACCCACCTTTCATAAGTAACTGCCTACTATGTTCTTACTAGCGTACATAAGGTTTTCCTGACTTCCAAAAGACACAGCTGTTAAGAAATCTTTGAAGCAACGAATTCATATCAATGTTCATTTCATTATATGTTTCAAATGTGTCATCCCCATCTATTTTAATTTTAATATAACATAATAAAACTTGGCAAGCAAAAAAATATTCAATTTTTAACTCAAAAGACAAAAAATAATTAATATAAATTCAACACCTCCTGCGCAAACACGTAACAGTATTATTCTCTAGGTAATTCCATATGAAAATATTTATAAGTAACATACGTTAAAAGTGCAATAAAAATTACTTGGGTGGCTTAAAATTAAGTTCTGTGCATTTATATCCATTTCTATACAGTTTTAAAAATTAATCCCACCCACAGCTCTTCAATATTTCTCCTTCATTTCTCTTAAAATTCAAGAAATATAAATTAACCTTATGTTACAATTTACAACAAAAATAATCAAATCTCATACTAAAATTGTATTATATCCCAGTTTAATCAGTTAACTTCTTTCATTATTTCTTTATAGGCTATGGTTGGAGTCCCGGGTTCGATCCCAGCCCCCGCCAAGTGGACTTTGTGGTGGACAAACACCGTGTGCTTGGGTTTTCTCGGGGTTCTCCCGTTTCCTCCCACTTTCTTTATTCCACCATTTCATTCATCACTCATCATCACCGTCTCCTTTAGCCTAATCGGCATAACCGTGGGACGTAAAACTCAAAGATTCCATTTTCATTTCTTTATAGGCTATATGTAAGGAAAGAAAATTCAACTTACCTTCCAAATATAAGTATTTTCTAACAGATACTTTGAATCGTTGCCACTTTAGTCAATACACAACCGTACACGAAAGTCCAAAAGCAAAATATACCTGTTATCCACAAACATTCCAATTTATATTTTTCTCGAAAAAGAAGCTAAAGTAACGCTTTCCGTTTTCCTCAAAACAAATTTCTTTTTTTCCCTTCAAATCCTCAAGCCCCCCTGCAATCAGCTAAGTCCAATTAGAGCGTTTCTTCAAGCAGTTTTTTTTTTCTAAAAGGCAAAATTCTTTTTAAACAGTACCCCCCTACAAACCCGTTCAATACATCACGAAATTTACGCAACTAGCTGTTTCTAAAGAATAAGTTGACACACAGGGTCTATTCGTTCCTTAGCAATAAATGCTGGGCATCCAACGGAATAAAGAATTTCTGTACATACAAAAGATTTCTTTTCAACCATCTGCAAAAGGTGTGTGCTTTGCAGTAACTTCACGTCAAACATCCAAGGCGTTACAACTTCTCATTCCTGTAAGTATCCAATTTTTCTTGCGTTTTCTTTTTTAAATATTTATTCTCTTTTTTGTGTAATAATTTATATATGGCCAACTACAGCCACCTCTCGTCACTTGATCCGAAACTAAAAATACTCTCTCAAATAATACACTAAAATAATCCACTAGTTTTATCCAATATTTAACTCTATTTTACCTTAAACTTAACATTTTTCACTAATACATTAGTTATCTCTAATGCATGCCGTCCCTTGTTCCATTTACAATTATATAAATTTGGGGTCAACAGCATTATAACATCTGTTATTCGGCTTCCTTATTAATCAGTGTCCATGTCTCATATACCCTCGGTGTCAAACAAAATACTAAACTCAAAATCCATTCAAATTCATATCTTGTACGTCCAAATCCTCAAAGTACTTGCGTTTCTACAAACAATATCATTCAAACAGTTCTATCTTCATTCACTTGGTTTACATTTAAAACACAACTTTTCTTTACATTATTTCATCATTATTCAGTTACGGGATATTGCCTCACTGCTAAAATATATACCTTTCGTATTTTTTCAGGTCCATGGTTTGGTCCCCAGCTCGCACTATATACACTTCCTAATATACATCCATTATAACCGTAATGTTTCACTAATACATTAATTATCTGTAAGTCATCAAAAACTTTACATTTAACAGAGTGCATCAAAATCCTCACTTTAATTCACCCCAATTTATATAGGGTGTTTCAAAACAACACCGACAACGTTTGGGAGGTGATTCCTGACACCAAGATAAGACAAAAAGTATAGACCAATATAGGTTCACAAATGCTTCCTTTCGGAGTTAGAGGCAGACAAAAACATAAAAAAAAAAACTATAAGAGCCCATAGCTCCAAAACTATGGGACCTATCGTAGTCGGGTCAAGACTTCACTTAGGAACTAATATGTGCCCTATTCAAAAATCCGTTTCAAAATCATAAGGTACTCATGCAACCATTTTTATAGAGGGAGTTTGGCTACGAGCATATCATTTGAAGTACTCACCAACTACCTCTATAAAAATTGTTGTGCAAGTACTGCAGGATTCTGAAATATGGATATTTGGATATTGAATACACTAGTTCCTAAGTGAAGTCTTGACCCGACTACGGTAGGTTCCATAGTTTTCAAGCTTGTCAGTGTTGTTTTGAAACACCCTATATATATTTCTGAACTTTAGAGGTAGACTATGGTAAGTCATTTTTTGATCGAAATTAAGTTAAGAATACTTTTTTAATAGACTGTTCGTTCTAGTGGTGTAATAATGTAAGTCTAAAAACATCTTACTACTTTGTAACTACTTAGTATAGTTTGAAAATCAGTACTATAGGTCTTTATTAAGGAACCGGATTTTCGCTTCTCCTGTAAAATTACGAAATTATGACTTGGTTTAGTTTACCTCTGAGATCCAGATATAATAAAATCATCACCATCATCACAACCATTATCAATCCTTTGCTGGAGGTCTTTCCAAGTCTCCTTCACAACTATATATCTTGGGCAATTCTTTTCCAGGTTACTCCGCAGTGGTTCTTGATTTCGTCACACTTTTTTGTATGAGGACGTTTCCTAGGTCGTTTTTGCCTCATGGTATCCACTCTACAATTGTTTTCGTCCATCGATCATAATTTCTTCTTGCAATACGTCGAGCACATTTTCCAGCTCATGTTAAAATTATTTCATTAGTACCAGTCATTAGTTGCCAAATAATTCATTTCTAAATATTAGGGCTACAAATAGTTCAAATCCACTGCTTTCGGAACTACGTTTTGATATTCGGATCTTGCAACACTGACTCAATGATTTAAATCAACACAATGTGAGGCCCCCCTTTTGTTCTAGTGACTAGCACGCTTGACTTCGGTTCGCGTGGTCTCGAGTTCGATTCCCGGTGGGGATAAAACTGAACGATCAAAGTGGTTCGGAATTCACTATAATCAGTTGCTCCACGTCTCCTTTAACCGCTCCAACATAATCGTTGGACGTTAAACTAAAAGAAAACAAACCAATAAATCAACACAATGTGTATTACTAACTGTAAGTCTGGGGGGCACGGTGGCTCAGTGGTAGAGCGTTCACCTCTGGTGCTTGGGGTCCCGGGTTCGATCCCAGCCCCCGCCAAGTGAACTTTGTGGTGGACAAACACCGTGCTCGTGGGTTTTCTCGGAGTACTCCCGTTTCCTCCCACTTTCTTCATTCCACCATTTCACTCATCTCTCATTATCAACGTCTCCTTTAGCCTAACCGGCATAACCGTTGGACGTAAAACTCAAAGATTTCATTTAACTGTAAGTCTGAATAATTACATATAAGTATATGGCAGCGTTTCCCAACCTTTTTCAACTTGCGATAGATGCGGTAACTTGAAGTCTGGCCATAGTCATAGATATTATTATTTGTAAACATAAAATTCCATGGTAATTCTTTTTCTGAGATTACTGATCTCCTTCTCACAGAGAGATCATGGATTTTCCCCTGTGGTAAATCATTATACTTATTTTTTGTTCTAATTTAACACTAGAAAACAATTGCAATGAAATACTGGACTCAGGTTTTTAAAAATACGCTTTCTTTTTAAAAAACTGTAAACAACCTTTTACTAAGAAGGAAGATCACTAAATAACGAACGAACAAACAAATCTCTTTTACTTTTAAAACACAAATGTAGATAATTTGTCGAAATGATTGAATGATATTTTAAATTTTCAAGTTACGAATTAATCTCCAACAATAAAGAAACAATAATGGTCATAACAATGACAAGAATGCTTTTCCTCAACATTAAAAATGCACAGAAAAGTAACACAGTATGAAACTTAAAATTTATTAACATGGTTAATGTACGTTACAATTTTTAAATATAAAAATGTACAGAAAAGTAATACAGTATGAAACTTAAAATTTATTAACATGGTTAATGTACGTTACAATTTTTAAATATAAAAATGTACAGAAAAGTAATACAGCAGCCCTGGCCACGGCGAGCAGATAGTGGAAACTCTCCTCGTGAGCGCTCACGAGCATTCTACGTGCAAATACCATTGTTCGTGCTTCGTGAATCTTCGGGTTTCGTCCTTCGAGGAGCGGAAGTGTTGTCAACCTTGGCGGTAATCACTAGTCCACCAAATAATAATAATAATAAAAAGTATGTATGGTAACTGATTGCCATTTAGTGTAAAGTGTTTTTTACAATGTGGTAACCGTTAACTATAGACAACACAAACTTGTAACAGCAATCAAATGATAAACTATGTACGTTCCTTTTCTTCTTTTTTCTTTCCTTTTGTAAAAGAAGGATGTGGTGGAATCAAACCAACGCTTACATTTATAAAAATTTGCTAGTTTGCCCAATGGAAAACCGGTTTTCAAGATATATATATATATATATATATATATATATATATATATATATATATATATATATATATATATATATATATATATATATATATAATCAAGTTCTTAATCCGAGTGTGGGTTTGTTATATTATGTTGTTTCGCTTTTTGGGAAAAGAGAGTATCTGTTGACAAAAAAAAAAAAAAAAAACTGTAGCACTTGTTTGTAATTATCTAAGTATTATCTCCAGAAAATTAGTTTATGAATGTATGTGTGTACGAATAGGCTTAGCAAGGGGTTGGTTGTGGAGATTAGAAGCCACTATTACACCATCAATAGGAAGAATAATATTTCTTACTCCACTTTTAAAGTTACTTTGATCGCAAAGAATCAAACAAAATATTAAGAGAGCCAAAGAGATTTTCCATTTTTAAGAGTTACCATTAGTGACTACCATTAGTGTTTTTTTTAACAAAGAGTGTCTTTTTAATAATGAAAAACATATTGTGCCTGGCTGGTTGCTTGCCTGTGGCTTGTTAAAAGTGAAAAAGAATGTTAAATCATATCAACGACTGAAGCTACACGCTTGTCTTTCTTCGATAGATACTGATTGATTTTGAAAGTCACAATCTTGTAGGGCTACTGTAACAGAGTAAAATCGGAAGGAAACGTTCCAACTGAATGATACGAATAATTATTCCCAATATCTTGAACATGAAACGTGGGTTGCACGGATAACGCTTAAAGTGGGCTGGACTGCACTGGAATTTCCTTCCGGCAAATTAGTGTTTGGTCGGAACTCAGTTCTTCTGTGTAATTGTCTCTTAACAACATTTGAACATTTCTTTTAGATAATAATAACTAACTAACTAACTAACTATGCCCTATGGAACCCGAAGGTTCAATGCCGCGTTTACAAAATATTTCCACTAACTTCTGTCTTTAGCCAACTGGATCCAGTTTCTACTCTGTACTCTTATTTCTGCAAGATCCATCTTAATATTGTCTTTTCATCTACGCCTAGGTCTTCCTAGTGGTCTTCTTCCAATTGGGTTTTCAGTTAAAATTATGAAAGCGTTTCTAATTTCTTCCATTCTGGCTACATGGCCTGCCCACCTGAGCCTTCTACACCTAATGACCCTAACAATGTTAGGTGAGCGGTATAAACTATGCAATTCCTCATTATGAATTTCCTCCAATCCCCATTTTCATCCCTCTTTGGTCCGAATACTACTACTACTACTACTACTACTACTACTACTACTACTACTACTACTACTACTACTACTACTACTACTACTAGTACTACTACTACTACTAATAATAATAATACGCATTATTATTATTATTATTATTATTATTATTATTATTATTATTATTATTATTATTATTATTATTATTATTTTCAATCTCCCGTCGTTCTGCTATCAATCTAGGAACGAAAGGCGTTTACAACTGAGCAAACATGAAGCGAGTGACAACTTACAGACCGAGTGATAATGTAATACAACGTCACGAATTGTGCAAGCAAGCTAAAAAGGTCTGAAACAATTCGTTTCCGATTTTTGCAGTCGTTTTTACGTCTGTAAGCTGACATGTTTAATATTAGTTTCTTTCTTTCTTGTTCATTTGTTAGTTACTTCAACACTAACTGTAACCTCTATCATGCGTCTTCCTCGACCAAAAAACGTACCAATTTTATTTCCTTCAGTGTTTTCGGGTCACTGCTTTCGAAATGGGGAGGGGGAGGGGGAGAGCACACTTGCACATTTCACGCTTGCGTCTGCTCAATGCTTCAACATCGTGCGAATTTCTGACCAGGCTTGGCCGTAGGTTTTTTGCCATCATGTGTGGTTGGCAACACTTATCGGATGCAGTGGAAGGGGCGAAGCTACCACCATCTGTGTTCACCTGCTCTTTTCTCCGCTCGTGCTCGCTCGCGCTTCGGCTCCGGGAGCCAATTCATGGACAGGCCTGTAATACAGTATGAAACTTAAAATTTATTCACATGGTTAATATGCGTTACAATTTTTAAATATAAAAATGTACAGAAAAGTAATACAGTATGAAACTTAAAATTTATTAACATGATTAATGTACGTTACAATTTTTAAATATAAAAATGTACAGAAAAGTAATACAGTATGAAATTTAAAATTTATTAACATGGTTAATGTACGTTACAATTTTCAAATATAAAAATGTACAGAAAAGTAATACAGTATGAAACTTAAAATTTATTAACATGGTTAATGTACGTTACAATTTTTAAATATTATATGAAGAATACAATTGTTCAATAATATTAGTAATGTAACAATTTTTCGATAATATCTATTTAAGGTTTTCGGAGGTTCATATCGTTTTCCGGAGTTGTGACCTGTTCTTACACTTGGCGTGGGAGACCAGGGTTCAAGTCCCGGCGGGAGTTTATGTGGTTCGGATTCCACGTTAATCAGTAGGTCCAAGTCTCAAAGTCTCATATCGCCTCGAACTGAATGGGATGTTAAACTCAAAATCAACTCAACTCAACTCAATTAATCAACTTTCTTTAGATAAAACGATCTTTTCTGGCTTACCTGTAAAATTGAGATCTTATAATTTAGTCTGGAGACTGTAGAAAGAAGCAAGTTGTGAGCGTGTGTCCTCCCTCACTCCCATTCCATTTTAAATTCCCTAGTCAGTGTCATCTGAAGTGGAATAAGGCTCTATGCACTATACGTTGACGCAAACCTTATTATTATGGTCCTATCTTTTTCAACGTATTGGCAACGATGTGTAGTGGTGACTTGCATTACCTGCTCAAGACACAAAGGAACGTGAAGTGACTGTGACCTTATAAAAATAGTCCAATCAATTCCAGAGTAATCGATGTTTATTCCTACTATTTTTAGTACTTTGATTATGTTATTTTAATGGCGAATAAGAATGAAACTCGTCAATGTGTATAGTATCTATCAAAGAATGTTTTTCAATAATAAGCGTAGTCAGTACTAGGCGTAAGAAGACAGACGCTTTGTACTCTACGCGCGAAGACTAGCAATTGCGCCATCATGATGTGATTTGAGGAAGAGACAAGATAATCGAGTGTAACAATAATCAAAGATAAATTAAGTAATCCTTCATGGTTTTGTGAAGTGAATCATATGAATACATTCCACTGTGAAGCTAGTTTCACGATGTGAACGTTATTGTGAAAATTTATTGAAAGTTGGTAAATATTTAGGAACACAAAGTAACTTAGTTAATAGCCATGTGAATTCTCATTGCGAAAATCTATGAGATATATTCGAAAATATTCAGTAAACTTACTATTCCAGTTAATTATGCTAACGCTAATGATAATATGATAATAAGTGGAACGACAAAGTTTTTAATCGTACTACCAATATGTTGTGTATCATGTAATCTAGCTGCATGTTGTATAATTGGAGGGTCCAAGTCAAGACAACTTGAATTGAGTATTGAATTCATCATCGTCCTAAAAAGAAGATGAATCTGTAAAAAAATCGTCTACAGGGAATCACTCCAAGGCCCCTCCCCCAAAATTTCATTAATCTACAGTTCAGTGAAGTGCTAAGTAAATGACGTGTGCAAGTGGTAATATATAATCAAAATTAATACGAGCCGGCAACAATGTATAATTTCATTTTAAATCAATCTTTCATCATTTTTTTATATTTTTTAAAATAAAATTCAAAATGGGCTAAAAGGTTCTGAGTATATATTCAAGTAGGGTTATCAATAAAAATATAGTAAATGGTGTACACGTAAGTAAACCCAATATATGATGTGTTTTTGACCAAATAAAATTTACTTCATGTACTTGTTTTGTTTCCAGTTATCTTTACAGCATCTCTTACAGGAATCACTGCAAGATTGTTAGTGTTATATACAGATATTTGTATACACTCTGTAAACATGAAACTGGCCTATCAAGGATGGTGGGTAAGCGCAAGTGTAACATCAGTTGAGTTTATGTTGGATCGTGATCTAATTCGGAGGTTTGCATGATTTTTAGCTCTAGCCACTACCACCAGCAGAGTGAAGTGCTTGTTCGTTCTAACCACTAGGTCATCTTTAAATATAAAAATAACAGCCCGAACATGAGAACCGAACCTGGCCGGTCACAAGAATGGCGCACCAATCAGGCACAGAATCCCTGGGCCGCTAAATTGAACGTAGTGATTCATGCTTAGAAACGTAAAGGTAAAAGATAAGTCTGACTCGTGTTTAGAATTTTTTGTTTAGTTGTGCAAAATGGATGATAGTAATGTTAAGTTAAATAAATAAAGCAAATAAAGATGAAGTCCAAAATGTACGCGAATTTTTGGAAAATAAAATAGAAAAAGTTAATGAAGCGTTAGAAAGTAAAATAGAAAGGGTTAACGAATCTTTAGAAAATAAAACGTTAAAAATTTCTGAAACAACAAAAAAACAAATTGACGATAAACTCGAGGCACAATTAGAACTAGTAAAGAAAGAATGTGGGGGTAAATAGGAACGAATACCTAAGGATGAAAAAATCGAATCGATTGAAGCGCCAATTGAAGAGTTTGGTCGTGCAGATGTAGAACAAGGGTGCAAGGGTTAGCGATTGCACTGTTAAACGAATAAGTAGTCAGCCAGTATTAGATAAAGGTAAAGGTTCAGTTAGCCAAACTGTTATGTCATGTAGGCCTAATGTTCGTTCGAAGTTTAGAAGCAGATAGATGTGTTGAACATAAAGTATTTGTCATGTAAGGGAAAAAAGTGCACTGATAGGTTTTGTGCGTGTAATTTGAGACACCCCTATGCTGGGTTGTAAACTTGAGACGTTATATTTTACATTACCTTAAAATCCGGAACTGGAAAGCCATACTTGTAACGACCTTATGATCTCGTGGCTGGAAAGCCAAATCTGTAATGTACAAGTTTACACTTTCATTCGTAGCAAAAATTATACTGAGGGAAGAAAAAAAGAAGGAAAGAAAAGAAAAAAAATCAAGTGGGTCGCCGAAACTACTTTCTTCCTTATGCTACGATCGTGGGCCAGTAAGCGCAACGCTATTTAATTTCCAGATCCTTACACACTAATGGTATCATCGCTACCATGAAAGGAAAGAAGAAAAAATCCGTTGCTAAAATAACAGCATATAATCTGCATATCATATTTATTTGATCTCTTTACCGAACAGCAAACAGTTGCACGAATTGTATTAATGTTAACTATCATAAAGTTCAGCTAGACTCAATAGCCATAGTTAAAAAAAAAAATCACCAGACATATGTACTTTAGTCTCTTGAAAATTTTAGAAAACTCACACCAACGCAACAAAGTAGCCAATAACAACAGCGTTTTAGACGATATCCTTAATAATACATTAAACAATAGTTTACATTCCTCGACCAAGCATTTGAAGTAAATAGAGACTTTAGTGAACTACATTATGATTAATGAAGGGAGCATTCAAAGGTACATTACTGCTTACAAAACATTTCGTTGCAGAGGGAGTAATTACGCGGCTGAGTCGACTAACCTTCCTCCCCAAAAGCATAACGTTTCCACTACTCTTCCGCAACCAACTGTTAAGAGGGCGCTACACCTCGACCTGGCTTACAATTTAACAGCGGCGGTAATAATACATATGGCAGAAACATTTATAGGAGGTACTAGACCAGCCAGCAACCTACACTCCACCCTTGACACCATCACATCTAGGCGTGAATACAACAGCAGTGCCCACCGTCTTCGACGCGTCCAACAAGACGATTTAAAAGTAGCTTCTTAACTAAAGACATGAAAATTACTTCGAGGAGTAACATTAGACTAAGGCCATTGTAACGTGAGCTCTGACAGATCTAACATCGTGCAAGTTGACGACAGTGTTGCGAACTGTCATAGCAAGAAGAATCAAAGCGATCACTTGACAGAACGATGAAGGAATCGAATTACTTTATCACTGATTGAATCAGATTATAACTTGAAATATTTAGAAACTAGATATTTAAAAAATAATCGTACTTCACTTTACTCCTCAACATTCCAGCGGAACGTAATTCCACTAGGCCTAACGTTATTGCCACAATAATGATTTTTTTCTTTTTCCACTTATTGACACAACTCTGTCCTTTGACAAGTTTGCTACGTAAATAAAAGTGGGGTTACATGGAATAACAACCGGTCTACTTCCCTGTCGCCGCAGGGAGTAGGTTTTCGTGGAATTGAAAGCGAAGAGGGTAGCGAGTCTGTACGGCTCTTCTAAAGTTCGAGGGCAATGAACCGTGATTTGGAATGTCAGGCTGAAATTAGTAGAATTTCTATTGGTTTTGTAAGAAATTTGTTGACATCGAAAAAATGTGCATAGTCTATATATTACAGAGACCGTTATAATGAGCTTTTCATAAGGATTGATTTAGAAATTGAGTAGTTAGAATGTAACGAACATGATCCAGCTATGTTTGTCTTTTCGTAGAAAACATTCTTTCACCAATATGTGAAGGGGAGGATAGGTTTAGACCCACAAAAATACATTTGGAAACACTAGGTTGTTTCCATGGTAACAGAACAGTGTTGTCGCATTTATACCTACTCATTACTGTGCAAGTTTTTGTTTTGACAGATTGTTTTGATTTTTTGTGCTATCATCTCAGTGCATTGGTGTGAATATTGTGGTGTAATCGTTGTTATTTTCATTCATCAGTGGAACATAGTTTGTAATCGTATTATTCACATAGACCTAAAATACAAATTTAGGATGTGTATGTGTTTGTGTTTCTGAACACAATGCCTGAAGTGCGGAAAGGGGGTGTCCTTGACAACTCAGGCACGGGAATTTGTGTTTAATCTTAGGGAATATTTGGAAAAAGAACGTAACGACGGTCCTTTATTGCCAATGAACAAAGTGATTGAAAGAGTAGATTCAGCTTTATACATTAGCCCTACAACTATGAAAGAATCACAAAAGAGAAGTGCCGAAAGACCTCGCTGAACCGACGGAAACTTTATCCATCCTAAAAAAAAAAAAAAAAAAAAAAACGTAGGAATTCCACAGTAAATGGAATTAAATTGTCTACAAGTGAAAGCCATTCTCTAACGTAAGTAGTTTTCAATTTTTTTAAAAAAAAGATATAACATTATGGGTCTTACGCAGAGTCGTTATGACGCGTGTTTAGTGTCATACTAAAGAGTTGAGTTGATTTTGAGTTTAATGTCTCTTTCAGCAGCGAGGCTATATGAGACGTGAACCTACTGATTAACGTGGAATCCATACCACATGAGCTCTCGCCGGGAATCGAACCGGGTCTCCCATGCCAAAGGCGTACGCTAACCTCTTAGCCACGAAGAAGTTCGATGTCATACTAAAGAGTTCGACTAACATATGTTTCCATGCAGTAGTCAGACATTTAGTATGACGCTAATCATACGTCAAAACGATTCTGCATAAGGTCCTATGTGTTTAGAAGTAACGGTTGTTTTCTTTACGATTTTGTAAACTATCTTAACGCAAACTAATTTGTTTGTTTCTTTTGACTAATACTTTCGTCAAGCATAATGTTAAATAATATTTTTGTTGTAATACATAGGTGATTCTTTTCCCACAAAATGTGCTCCTTGTTATATTGTATTGTTACAGAAGATAAACGTGGCAACCGCGCTTCATCGCACGTGAGAGTTGTCGGAGCTCTTCTTAGCGCGGCCTTACTCTAATCTTTCCTTACGTGACGATTACAGACTATAGATCATAAACTATGGATTATATCAAACAATACGGAGTGCCCACTAACGAGACGAACACGTGCTAGCTGTCGCTAATAAATCTTTAACTTTACCAAGATATGACAAGAATAAACAATACGGAGTGCCCACTAGTGAGACGAACATGTGCTATCTGTCGCTAATGATACATTATACATCTGCTCAACTTAAGACTAATTTCGTTTAATACAAGAGAGAAATGGTGTTGACATCGGACTACCCCGTCGGCGTATGAATTGACTTACTGGATGGAGGACTCACTTCGGTTTACTCAGACATGTTACAGACGAAACGTACGATAATAGACAACATTGTAGACATCATAAAATAAATTTAAGAATTGAGTGAATACACTAAGTAGCGAAGCAATCCATGAGTGATATATTGTCTTGAAGTGTGATACATATACGTTTCCTTCTAAAGTGATAAATTTTATATATTGTTTCTGGACGTAATATAGCTTAAATAATGTCCAGCTAAATCTAAACGTCCGGAATCCGTAAGGATTCCGTGAATGGAATATATTCCTTTCCTCGTATTTGTATATTTGATAACCATATCAGGAACTTGCTGTTTAATCCAAAATTAGGTTAAACAATTGGCAATAGCAGTCACAGTTTTAATATTGACACTCAGGGGCTGATTCTGTTGTACAATGCGTTGGTTTTATATTAATGTAATTGTTTGTCTAGTGTGCTTCATGTTGTTACAGGAGATCATTTATGATATATTCTGCGACGAAGATTATTAATTATAGTAGATATAAATATTTGATGAAGTGAATAAATAAATGAATAAAATATGAAATAAGCTATGATAATTATGTGTATTGTATACGTAAAATAATGATTCTCCTTAGGCGCTTGATGGCTAATGTAAACGTGAGTTGTACGTGGAATCATATGTCGCATCAGAAACTGCATACGCCCCTTAACCTAATTGGAGCTAAATAAAGAGTGATCGTTAAGTATTCCTGATATGTTATAATGCTTTATGTTTTCTTCTCCTGGTGTGGCTTTCCTGCGTGATGCAACTTATCTGCAGTCTACAATCTGCAAAGCTGATGAAATTAATCACTTTGTGATCTGTCATATCATCAGCCAACAAATATAAGCAGTCCAGAGAGAGGGCATTACAAAATTGGCGACCGTTGATCTAGGACCTAGAAACTTGTGTTGAGAAGAAGTTTCGATCACGGCGGAGTGAGAAGTGACCCAGGAGAAAACAAGTCGTATAACCTGAGGGAAAGGAGATATCCAGAAGCGGATGAATTATGTGATTGTGGACACAAATTATGTACATGATGGATGACACGAAAGAACATACTAAAGTCAGAATGCATGCCTGTTGTATAAATAAAACGGTATCAGAGAAGGAAGGACGTAAAATAGTAGCATCTGTAATATGTGCCACGTGTGATTATAGTTACCACTGTAGGTGTATAAACATGACATACGAAATGTTGGAACAGTTGATTTTGAAAGAAGAAGTTTGGACATGTGATCGTTGTAAGAGTGAAAAAGTGAATGCTGATTGCGAAAAAGAAAGTGTTCTGCAATTAGTTTTGAATGAGGTACCACAGGAAGAAAAGCACACGAACCTAGATGACATTAATGCAACTTTTGAAACTATTAAGAGGATGTTAGGAATTCTAATGGAACAGTCAAATAAAAATGCTAGTGAGGTTTGTGATTCGAAGGATCAAACTCATGATGAAAATAAGAAGTTGTGTGAAACTATTCCAAAGAATCAAGTAAGCAGCAAACAATATTCTGAAAATATAGAAGAGGTGAAGAATGCTGCAGACACCTCGCACATTATACAAATGGAGGTTTCTCAAGAAGAACCTAAGGTAATACCTGGGAAACTAGCTGTTTGCTGTTTTTGTGGTTATACTTCAGGATATTTGAATCATTGTCAGAAATGTAAAAGAAATCTTCCTAAAAAAGTGAAAATAATTTCTGAAAGTAATCGTGGTAGTGTTGTCAATTTGAAAGATGAAATATCATCAGATAAATGTTATAAAATGCCTAATAGGACGGACGAAAATACTAGTGAAAGTGGAGAGATAACTGCGTTGGCTAATACAAAAACTAACCCTTCAGAACCAGACAAACCTACTCAAATTAAAACTCTTGAGGAACCAGTTTGTTTAACACTTTCTTCAGAGCAAGAGAACTCAAGTAGAGATGAAAACAGTGAATCAGGAATGAAATGTAATTCTTCTTTAGATAAGGAACACCCAGCGACTGTGTAAATCAATGAAAAGGAGCAAATTATTATGGATAGCTGTGATGAACCTAGTTGTACATATGAGCGACAGCAAGTAAAAGGAAGTGAAAGAGAATTGGATATGGAAAGAATGATTAGAGATGGATCGGCGCCAGGTCAGTTTACTTTATTACAGTGTCACAAAGTACGAATAGGATCATATGAAGCAGTGCCAAAAGATAGAGTGATACTGTTGTCGGAAGGTGTACTCCCTATTGCGAGTGAATATGAAAGCGTTGGTAATAGTGCTGTGTTTAATCAACAAGACGATACTCGGAAACGCAGTACATTGCTACCTTAAAAATTACCAGATGATAGCAAAGTTATTTTGAAAAAAATATATGAAGCTCCTAAAGTTCTTGAATTGGACAGCAAAGAAGCAAATGAAATACTTGTAACAACATCACCAAAAGAAGTACAACAAGTATATAAGAAAGCAAATGAAAGGAGAAAAAGAATGGAACTAGTAGAACACCGAAAGAAGAAGAAAATGAAATTTTGTGGACTTGAACGAATAAAGGATGGATGGATGTATCTGAAGAAGCCAAGAATGGAACTAGTAGAGCATCGAAAGAAGAAAATGAAATTTTGTTAACTTAAACAAGGAAAACATGGTTGTACGTATCTGAAGAAGCCCGGACGTAACAAACTGACGATGATGATGATGAATCCTAAGAGAAGAAGAAAAAAGAGGAGAATTTTGTGCAAGAAAGTTCGTTACGTGCGCCAAGATGTATACAAAAGAGAGAGAAAGAAAGAAGCACGTGAATTCAGAAGGTTGAAAAACTGGTCTGACCTGAAAGAACTCATGAACTGGAAATTTCGGAAGAAATTTTGTGATGTTACTCTTTTGAGAAGAGGTGATCAACTTGGTAGTTAAGAGAGCAGTTCAATAATGTGTTCAACTTGCTATCCATTTTTGCTAATCATGTGTTGAATGTTGTGAACATATAATTCAGTTTCTTTGTTGTTTGTTAATAAGATTGATGCGACGGGTAACTAGGAAAAAGGATACGTTAGTGTTAAATAGTTGAGAATATGTTGAATGAGTTTACATAGTACGCTTTCATCGTACTGAAGAACGTCGCAAATACGTATTATGAGTGTTAAATCGTTGAATCAATCTATAGGTAGTTCGTTTAATTTTATTGCTTTAAAAAAATATATATTATATATTTTTTTAATTTGAAGACGGGGCAAACTGTAATGGACCTGTTTGATCCATTACAGCATTTTGTGTGATTTTGTCTGTGTGCGCCCATTTTCCTTATATTAACCAAATTTAAATGTTATTAATTATTGTTAACGTTGAATTGATTCATTATATCAATCTAATCTCCAAAGTAAAAGATGACATGAAATTTATCTGCACCATTGAAATGTTGGCAAAATTGATAGTGAAATTAATGCCTATTTTTATTCTTTTTCTTTGCATGACAATTGAAGTCTGATCGTTTTATGTTAAAAAAGAGAATGGTTTCGGTATGTAGAAAAATGGGTGATTGAAGTGTGATACATATACGTTTCCTTCTAAAGTGATAAATTTTATATATTGTTTCTGGACGTAATATAGCTTAAATAATGTCCAGCTAAATCTAAACGTCCGGAATCCGTAAGGATTCCGTGAATGGAATATATTCCTTTCCTCGTATTTGTATATTTGATAACCATATCAGGAACTTGCTGTTTAATCCTAAATTAGGTTAAACAAATGGCAATAGCAGTCACAGTTTTAATATTGACACTCAGGGGCTGATTCTGTTGTACAATGCGTTGGTTTTATATTAATGTAATTGCGTGTCTAGTGTGCTTCATGTTGTTAGAGGAGATCATTTATGATATATTCTGCGACGAAGATTATTAATTATAGTAGATATAAATATTTGATGAAGTGAATAAATAAATGAATAAAAATATGAAATAAGCTATGATAATTATGTGTATTGTATACGTAAAATAATGATTCTCCTTAGGCGCTTGATGGCTAATGTAAACGTGAGTTGTACGTGGAATCATATGTCGCATCAGAAACTGCATACGCCCCTTAACCTAATTGGAGCTAAATAAAGAGTGATCGTTAAGTATTCCTGATATGTTATAATGCTTTATGTTTTCTTCTCCTGGTGTGGCTTTCCTGCGTGATGCAACTTATCTGCAGTCTACAATCTGCAAAGCTGATGAAATTAATCACTTTGTGATCTGGCATATCATCAGCCAACAAATATAAGCAGTCCAGAGAGAGGGCATTACAGTCTTTCTCTAGATAAAGTGATTCGAAACAACGGAGTAAATACACAATATTGATATTATTTAACCAATTAGTCACGGACAGAGACAAAATCAATTGTATTAGTTATGCGAATTATCGATGAGATTTCTTTACAGTTCCCAGAACAACGTTCGTTTCTTCAATAGATTGAGTCGGAAAAATAATAATGACAAGAGTTACCTGGAGGCGGTGATCAAAGCTAGCCCAATTGCTACTTACTGATCACCAATATCAGCACTGCAGACTAGTTCCAAGGGCACAGCTTCAGGCTGCATCGTGGACAGCAACCGATCTCCAATAATCCTTCAGGTCGCTCGACGTGAGGTGATCGCAGACTTCACCCACAGGCATAGATTTACCCAATAGCGACCTTTTTAAGTCGACAGCAAACTAGAAGCACATCCTCAACTTCAACTAGACGGACGTAAGTCAACCGTGTAAGTCGTTGTAGCAACTCGTCAACACCGAAGACCACCGGCGATAATCCAAGGAAATGCAGCGGGTTCAAAACTGTAAGAGGAAGACTGGAGGCGGTACGGAGTGATACCTACACCGTCACAGACAGTTTATCCAAGGAAATGAAGTAGGGCCGAGCCGGAACTGGAATCAGGAGAATGGTTCCTGATGTAACTGCAATAACTCTACACCAACAATGTCATGACGAAAAGTTAGAAAACAGCAAGTAAGACCAGGGCACAGTAGCAGGGAAAGACAGTTCCTGTTATCATCCCAAGGAACGTCAACACCACGGACGAAATTATAGATGAGGTATTATCGTTTATCACAAATTACACGGATTTTTACAATATCAGTTCACTGTACCATCTCCTATGTAAAATTCTTGACAGAAAAAGTTATATCGCTATGCCAGTATAAAGAAACTTTGTTTTCAAAAGATGGAACGGCGCACTATCCACTATCTGTCGACGCCATGATTTCAGTACAGAGAGGTAGAACAAAGGAGAACGCGCTCAGAGATCCCGCTCGTTCTCTGATTGGCCGCTCCTAACTACACAGCATAACGCAAAACTAAAATAAAGATTTTAATATTAACTTAGATATAACTAAATGAAAATAAAATTATATAAATGGTTATTCAATAATGTACGTCCACAACAAATTACTCAGTCTTAAACGAAAATACAAACTCCGGTTTTCAAACAACTAACGCCATCTCTTGGGATTGAGAAATATCCACTCGATGCAGGCCATAGACTTACAAAGAAAGTAGCATACATTAACTACACATACTGGCCCAGTTGTCGACCATCTTGAATCCTTCAAAAGGGTCGAGAATTGGGGAAAAATAAAAACGAAAAGAAATAACACTAACTAAGAGCGAATTAAATGATTCTATAAAGTAATTTCTTTGAGAAAATGTAACGTTCAAAGAGAATCGTTACAAATTGTACTAATGTAGTAATATTAATTAATGGAGGCAAAAAAGTGCGCTCTTTACTCATTAGTCATATTTTGAATTTAATGGAGCTAGGATGCGTCCAAAGCACGTTACAAACAGAGAGGTTAGCATGCAATCCAAGTAATGACATTTGTTCGTACTTCATGAACATAGTTATGGTTCAGATAGACAATAGGCAAAACAGCGGTAACAGTTCCAACGTGGTAGTAACGAATGTGTATGTTACGAATTTCAAGCGCATAACTTTTTATTGTTTCCTATGCACCTAAGTATGTGTAATGAATGATGAAATCAGTTCAGACACTTGTAGCATTGATAAGAATAATGTTGGCGAGACATCATGGCGCAAATAAATTGAAATTTGTCAAAATAGGTTTGGTAAGCTGGAATACACTTTAAGTAAATCTGTTAGGAAGTACAAATATTGGTCATGGCGCGTTAAACATAAGCACAGTGAGAAACAAAAGTTGCGTAAACTAAAACGAAAAATAAGAAGGATGCACAAAATTTTGCGATTTTTTGAAAAAAAATTCAAAATTTGTTCGTAGGAATTTTAAGAAAAGGCAAGGTGAGCGCAAAGGCAATTGCATGGTGGCAAGCATTATTGAAAAGATCAATGTTATTGTTGTAGAAAAATCACAGTCAGAAAAGGTAAGTGAAAAAGAAAGTAAAAAGTCAAAATCTTGTAAGCATCAGAAGTTGTTCAGAAAGTTAAAAGTTAATGCGGAAGGAAACTATATGCAGCAAATAGTCGTCAAAAATCATGATGGTGTCCGTGAAAGATTTGAAAATCAGGTGAAAATACCGTGTTGTAGCAAAGCGTTGAAAATTCAAAAGAAATGTAACAGGAAAGCCAAAGCTAGGTTAGTCAAACGAACTTGTGTTAGATGGTTGAAACATCTGGTTACAGTACTAATGCGTAATCATACGGGGAAATTGAAAAACCAGTTTGATCAAAAAGGTAAATTCAGTGTTTCATTCGAAATCAAGCATAAAATTGCCAGCAATAAAATTTTGAAAGGAAATAAGTGCAGTAAACAAAATTACAAAATACGTGGAAACCGCAAGTTAGTGAAGCAATGTGGTAAGTCGAAAGTTAAAATTTCTGCTAGTATACAACTCGATGTTGTCATTGTGGACGGTGAAAAATCATATGCGTACGCAAAGTCAGTGTTTATCAAAGTAAATATTTGTTGCAGAAACCACACAGGTAATTACGAAGGTACGTTTATTAAATGTTTTGGAACGAAATTCAAAATTCCTGTTGCGCACGAGAAACAAAGAATGGGAATAGGATAAAAATATATGTTTGTAAGAAACCGGACTGTGTACATTTTGGAAATTTGACCTTAGCGATGTTTAAGATTTCCGAAAATTACAAAAAAAAATAATAAATAAAATTTCCTTCTTAAACCGTATAAGAAATAGAGAAAATTGGTGAATTGTTAGATCCTTTAACTGGTAAATCAATTGGCTCGCATTCTGTAGATCGACTTAAGGTGTGGAAAGCAACGAAACAAACTCGAAAGATTTGGTTAGATTTAGCTGTAAAACACAGTTCTGAAAGGTATCACGATGTAATCTCAAGTGAATTTAAAAATTCAGATTTAGAAAGTAGTGTTGAAACTGTTCTTTGCAACGCACTAACCACAGTGCCAGTATGTTTGTCTCAAAAGGGTCAATCAAGAAGTAATAACAAACGGATACACAAAATTTTAGAGAAATTATTGAACGTTGACAAATATTTGAATTTTCTGTACTGTAAAAACCTATGTTCATCCGAAGTATTGGAATTTGCATTGGTAAATTTACAAAATCCTTATGTGTTATTGAATGAGCGGGTTCAAGCAATGTAAAAAAAGGTTATTTGATATGATGTAAGCAGGCATCTGTGACCAGCGATGCGACTTCCAGATGGCAGTTGATATTTTATTTTCCAAAGTAATGGAAAAACCAGTAAAGGTATATGCCAAGTCATTGAGATGAGGTTTCCCTCCCATATATTTTGGGTAATATAATATTTCTTTATAGCTCTGAGTAAGCAATTTTGGTAAGTCCCATTCTTTATTATTTTAGATTTTAACCTTGTGTTCTATCTTCCGGCCTCGTCTCGGGATGGGAAACAAATGATTTATTGTGGGTAGGTATTTTCAAAATTTAGCAAGGCCGACCCTGTCGAATGGTGAGAGAGAAGCACAACTGAATTATTACATTGTAAAAATTTAGCTGTGAATCTTAAATGCGCCGATAAATTTTATTAAATCTCGACACAAGTATATTATTCAACACTATGTGAAAATAAAGTTTTTAATATGTAATGTGTTTTGAAAAACTATTTACTAATAAGAAAATTTATTTCGTATATTCATGCCACTGTATTATTGCATTATATTTAAAGTTAACTAATAAGTTAATATTGTGTCGTTTAAATGCTGTATCTTGAATCTTTGAACAATCAAAATAATACATTATTAAAAGTTATTTTGAAAGTTAGCTATAAGTAAGTGTATATACGTATAAGAATACTTACTTCTGTATTTTATATTTCATTTTCTCTAAAATGTTGAAAATTTAATATATTTAGTGTAATATAATAAAAATATTTAGTGTAATATATAACAACACGAGTCAGACACTTACATATACAAAAAGTTAAAATTTTATTATTTATGTAATGGTGTACGAGTTATATAGGTCATTAATTACAAATAAATATATGAAAATTATATATATATATATTATATAAAATAAAAATATAATATATAATCAATATGTTATTCAATTTGTATTAAAATATTGTGTTATGAGCAAAGATATTATCTTGTACTTGATAAAAAAGAAGCCCATTTAAGATGAATAGCCCATTTACGTTTGTGTAAAGTGTTAGTGAACCATAATATATCAAATATTAATAGTGCAAGAAGGAAGAGGAGTAATCATCGGAAAAATATATTTTAAGAAGAGGAATATCTGAAGATTCCAGGATTGATAATCTTCGAGGAAGATCATCGTCCCTCCCGCGCGCCATGTGAGCGTGTGTCCTCCCTCACTCGCATTCCATTTTAAATTCCCTAGTCAGTGTCATCTGAAGTGGAATAAGGCTCTATGCACTATACGTTGACGCAAACCTTATTGTTATGGTCCTATCTTTTTCAAAGTATTGGCAACGATGTGTAGTGGTGACTTGCATTACCTGCTCAAGACACAAATGAACGTGAAGTGGCTGTGACCTTATAAAAAAATAGTCCAATCAATTCCAGCGTAATCGATGTTTATTCCTACTATTTTTAGTACTTTGATTATGTTATTTTAATGGCGAATAAGAATGAAACTCGTCAATGTGTATATTATCTATCAAAGAGTGTTTTTCAATAATAAGCGTAGTCAGTACTAGGCGTAAGAAGACAGACGCTTTGTACTCTACGCGCGAAGACTAGCAATTGCGCCATCATGATGTGATTTGAAGAAGAGACAAGATAATCGAGTGTAACAATAATCAAAGATAAATTAAGTAATCCTTCATGGTTTTGTGAAGTGAATCATATGAATACATTCCACTGTGAAGCTAGTTTCACGATGTGAACGTTATTGTGAAAATTTATTGAAAGTTGGTAAATATTTAGGAACACAAAGTAACTTAGTTAATAGCCATGTGAATTCTCATTGCGAAAATCTATGAGATATATTCGAAAATATTCAGTAAACTTACTATTCCAGTTAATCATGCTAACGCTAATAATATGATAATTAATAAGTGGAACGACAAAGTTTTTCATCGTACTACCAATATGTTGTGTATCATGTAATCTAGCTGCATGTTGTATAATTGGAGGGTCCAAGTCAAGACAACTTGAATGGAGTATTGAATTCATCATCGTCCTAAAAAGAAGATGAATCTGTAAAAAATTCGTCTACAGGGAATCACTCCAATGTCCCCCCCAAATTTCATTAATGTACAGTTCAGTGAAGTGCTAAGTAAATGACGTGTGCAAGTGGTAATATATAATCAAAATTAATACGAGCCGGCAACAATGTATAATTTCATTTTAAATCAATCTTTCATCATTTTTTAATTTTTTAAATAAAATTCAAAATGGGCTAAAAGGTTCTGAGTATATATTCAAGTAGGGTTATCAATAAAAACATAGTAAATGGTGTACACGTAAGTAAACCCAATATATGATGTGTTTTTGACCAAATAAAATTTACTTCATGTACTTGTTTTGTTTCCAGTTATCTTTACAGCATCTCTTACATGAATCACTGCAAGATTGTTAGTGTTATATATAGGTATTTGTATGCACTCTGTAAACATGAAACTGGCGTATCAAGGATGGTGGGTACGCGCAAGTGCAACCTCAGTTGAGTTTATGTTGGATCGTGATCTAATTCAGAGGTTTGCATGATTTTTAGCTCTAACCACTACCACCAGCAGAGTGACGTGCTTGTTCGTTTTAACCACTAGGTCATCTTTAAATATAAAAATAACAGCCCGAACATGAGAATCGAACCCAGGCCGGTCATAAAGTTAGTCTAACTTTGACACGAAGACAAGAATCAACGTACAACCATGTATTGTTTGTAAATTAGTATATTTATAATGCTAGTACAATATACCAGCAGTGCAACAAACTGCTAATGTACTATGTAGTTTACATAAATATACGTATCTAAATATAGCAAAAGCATCGTAGAAAAACACGTTGACTTATTTGCAAAGGTAATGTCCAAGAAACAAGAATATTCTGATTTGTGGCATGTTGTGGAAATATTTTTAATTTTATCCTACAGTAATGCCTTAGTTGAGAGCGGGTTCTCAGTCAATAACACACTTATTGTACAAAACCAAACCGTAAATTCTCTCATAGCACAGAAGTGGATGCACGATGCAAATATGTACTATGGAGGTGTGGAATCTGTTCTATGGATCAAAGAATATTTCTGTCATTCTGTTCGTTCAGCTCGGAGACGCTATGATGAATACCTTAAACAGAAACGAATCCGAAATGCAGAGGAAAGTAAAATCAAAGGTGAAAAATAAAAATTAAGTGCTTGAGTTAAGAAATTGGAAGCAAAGCAGAAAAAAATGGAATTATGTTACAAAGAAGAACAAGACGCTCTCGTAGAACAAATTCAAGAGCTGAAAGCAAAACGAGATTCAGACGCTCTCGTAGAATAAATTCAAAAGCTGAGAGCAAAACGAGATTCTGCTTGAAAGTGTAAATGTGAGGATTAACATGACTCAGAGTTGGCAATATTAGCACTGATAGTATTACGTCTTAGGGACAGTTATTAATATAGTCTTGACAGCATTATAATAGGCACACAATAAATTATATATTTCGTGTTTTACATAATTAATTTTTGCTTAATTTTCATATTTAATCTTTACAGTAATTAGATGTCATTTTATTTAGTTGTGTGTTATATAAAGGATTAGAGGGAAGCTACATTTATTAGGTTAAGTGTTGTATATAAATATTTAGTGTTTTGTATCCTTTTATGTGTGACATCGAATTAATATTGGTATAGTTTAATTATGCTGCATATAAAAAGTAAACTTGAAATATATTCGTAAATGTGAAATCATGGAAGAAACGTACTTGGAAACTTGGAGTTTCGTATGGACGACGAAACGGTTGAAAAAAAAGAGAACTTCGAAGCTCAACCTTTGTTCCAGCAGAGAGTCGCACTTTTTGCTGCTTGAGTGAAGCCACTATTACCATCTTCATTTTGAGAATAGTATACGATAAAAGTTTAGCTGTCTAAGAAAGAAATAAGGTTTCGATTTTAGTCCCTAGTATGTGGGTAAGATACAGTGGGTCGACTAGACACAAAGTCGGAGCAGCGTATTGTTTTCCGAGTTCACGAAAACTTCGCATGTACATACGATTTCCAGAATAGAATAGAGCGTGGATTTTGCTAGCCACGCCTACTTTTGGCAACCTCAATATGGATAGCGTGGCTTGGCCTAACGAATACCCCGGCTGGCCAAGTGAGCCTAGAAAATCCAAAACTCTGCACCAACAGGAGCAGCCGACGGAACCTGGCTGTTTACCCTAAAGATGTCACCTCTGTCTAATGTATGACGTAGTTTCACCTATAATTCTTTATATCAATTTGTAAAAACTTTCTGGATAAGGTACGATGTATATTTAGTTAGTATTTCGTTTAGATGAATGAATAAACACAATAAAGGCTTATATCAATATATAACCTGTAAGTGGTGACGGTACTGTTAAGTTACGTGTAATAAAAGACGTACCATATATTTTTTAGCTCTTGCAGATGCCAACCTGAGGGAGAGAGGGGCGTCTTGAAAGGTAATCTGTATGCTTACAGATGTTTACAGAGTATGACAGCGCCACACAGGCTGCATACTAGTCTATTTTTATGTTATTGAAGTTCTATATGTATGTATAATTATCATTTAAATGCTACAAATCTCAAAACAACATTCAAAACTTCCAATGTTTACTACTCCAACCCCTCTCGGTCATACAGGTGATAAGTTTGCTATTCTGCCACCAGGAGGCAGCAGGGGATGGAAGTTGACATCGAAGTGAGTGTGGAAGAAAAAGTGATATATTTTGTTTGTGCAACGATTTAAAGTGTGAAACTTATGAGTTACCTTACATAATGCATATCAGCAGAAATCTAGTTGTGTTCTCCTTAAGGTGAGCATATAGCCTTTTAAACATATTTAACGAGTGAAAATTTATTTCAAAGAAACTACTCCAAAATGTGGAATTTGGTCAAAATGAGGTCACACAGGTGAATCAACCAGCTAGTGCAACTATCCTACACCCAGGGCCGCCCACAGGGGGAATGTATGGCGCAAGCTGCGCCATTGAGAAAAATTTTGGGGGGGATTTTACTCTACTTTCGAACTAACAATTTTACTGTCGGAATAGCATTAAAACACGATTTTGAGAAGCTAATTTTCAAAAATTTTCCGGGGTGAACCCCCGTACCCCCTGCTTCGATACTCGATGAATGAAGTACCGCGCAAGTAGCCGTATGAAAGGAAAGGTTGGTTTGTTTTAAGAGAGAAGGGCCGCCCACACGAGGGATGAATGGTGCAAGTTGTGCCATCGAGAAAAAAATTGGGGAAGAATTTTATTCTAATGTCGAATAAGTAATTTAGCTGTCGTCAGAATAACATTGGAACACGATGCGATTTTTTTTTTTTTAAATCTCGAGAATGAATCCCCCTACCCCCTTCTTAGAAACTCTATGAATGAAGTACCGCGCAAGTTGTTATATGAAAGGATGGGCTGGTCGGTTTATCGCTTTGTGTAGCTAATTTACCCATTTTTTGCTGGGAGCATTTATTTATTTCTTATTTATACCATGTACGACACTTAATAAGTAATGCTGTTCAATTGCTACATGATGTATAATAAATGAATTAATGATAATATTTTGTATAGTTTTCTGTTTGTGCGATTACATTTTCCAGGGCCTGCGGTAAACTGAAAACAAGCTCAAAAGTGGCATCACTTTGGGGGGGAGTGCGCCATCAGCTTTGGGGGGGATGGGCACCCCTGCCTACACCCCTCTCTACCCCGGCATTTGAAATGTGGACAGCTCTGCAGCGAGTCTTCGGAACAACAAAGAATTTGCCGGTTGTTAAAACAACAAGATTCGAGGACTCGGGGTTAGTTGGTTATTAATTTTGAGAGAGTACGCGTCGAACCTCGGCTATTTCTCTCATTGGGCAATAATAAGTGGTTTTAGACTCGTGGGAAGGACGCACAATGTCCTTCAGATAGTACAACGGCCGATAGTTTGTTTTCGGTGTAGCGAGAAAACTTTAAGAATGTATTTCTGCGAGTGAATGTGTTTGCATCTTTGAAAGTGAATTAGTATCATGTAAATATGAAAGTGACGAACTATGATGCAGGCTTCTTTTATGTTTGAGTGTGCTTGATAGCATAACAGTGTATTTCTCAAGTCGTGCAAATAATACACTGCGTGAAGAACAGTGCCAAATAGCTTCGCGCCACTATGTTCAAACCAAGAGCTGCATCTGTCACATATAAATAGCTGTATATATATATTCATAGCGCCTCGTAATTTGAGAATTAACTTTATTTTGTGTCGTGAGACGTTCTACATGTAGCCCATGAAAAATGCTTATACAAACTCTTCATTGAGAGGCGGCGTCATGATATGAGGTCAACGCCCAGACTAGTATTGACAGGCCCCTAATGTTTCCCGTCAGAGAGGACTAGTTGATGGTGAACACCTTCGGCTGATCATTCAGTAGAGGAGCCCAGGAAGAAAGAGGAAATCAACCCATTCCAGATAATTCTACAGGATGCTGAATGGTGCAAGACATCTCCCCAAACCGGAAGTGGTGGAGGAAACAAGGACAAGACCGGAGACACGCCACTGAAGAGGACACGCTTCAGAAGAAAATACGCGTGATCATGGACATTGAACTTAAGCATAATCAAAGGCATAATAACATAAGTTACGTAAAGTCAAAATTTTTAAAATCTTTTTTTTTTCACTTGTGTGTGTGAGTGTTAAAGTGTACGGTGTTATTTGATACATGATCCCCATTAAAGGATTAACAGCAAAACCTGGAGAGTCTCGTTTATCTGCACCCTCAGGACAGCACATGATATGTGCAAAATATTTAACTGTACCATGTTTCTTTACAGGCTGTGCATCATGATCAGGGTAATTCCATGAATTCGTGTGATATAATCCTGTTTATGTTGTGAGCAATTTCCGCTCAGGTTCTGCGTTAAAACCACCAAGGACCCTGAAATCTAGAGTCTCTGTTGTAAATTACATAATCTTTTCAAAATTGTGCATTTTGCATACTTTCCTTTGCTCTACCGACATTTACATTAATTCTTTTGGCCTTCAGCCTTTAAATTATATGCAAGGGTCCAAATCTTTTAATCCCCACATTTGCATACGCAATTATAACTTATTCCTCCCACATTCTCATTCCAAACCATTTTACAAGAACTTGGCTGCCGTACGCGTGGGGCTCGGCACACGTAGACCTGAGAAAATTTTATATCCCTTTTGCTAAAGTTTGCTTGGTTTTTGGAATGGTTGTGGCATAAAAATAACATAAATTTTGTCATTTTCATTTGTTCTTTTTATTTGGTGATGAGGCCACACCAGCATTCGGGAATTACTCACCGGATTCATGGAAAATGATATAAGCCTGACGCGGATTAGATAGCTTTCTTTCAGGTTGCCGCGTGAGATCCAGAAAGTTCCAGCTTTATTTATATGTGTTTCTTTTTATTGGTTAATTCCATTTGATTTGTTGTGTTTGAGATATATTTGAATTGTTTACCCTTTCGGAGGGGAATTAAATTGGTTGAAATAGTGAACATTTGGAACCTTAGAGAATTTAGAGCTTTGTTTTCGTTTTATTTATGGTATTAACGCGAAGCCAACGTAGAGCTATGGAGGGATCCGCGGACAGTAACTTGAATCACTTTGAGGAACTTGGACAGGTGATGGAGTATCACTCACCTAATTTGCATACCGATGACGACGCGGTTGTAGAACAGGACGCTTCAGGGCAGGAAGTAGTTCCATTAGTGAAAAATAATGTACACACAGAGGGAGCAATAGAATCGGAGCAGGTTAGGGATCCGATTCCGTCCACCTCCGCGCAAGTTACTGGTATCGCTTCTGATCCGTGTCTCACTTCTCTTTTGAACATGTTAAAGGAAATATCTGGAAAATTAGAAAAACAGGAAAAGAATCAGAAAAATCGCTGTTAGAAATTTCTGGGAAACTAGAACAGGAAGAAGAGAAACAAGAAAAGTCACTATTACAGAATTCAGAGAAACAGAAAAGATCACTATTAGAAATTTATGAGGAACAAGAAAGGTCATTGTTAGAAATTTCTGGTAGGTTAGAAAAACAAGAAAAGGCGCATGAACGTGTCATGGAAGAGATCACGCGTAGACAGGAGAACGCTAGTGAGAGATTACTAGAGAGGTTAGAGACAGTGGAACGAGAAATCACTGTCAGTATTAAGCAGGAACTGTCACAAAATATCCACGAGCTGGAAGCTAGGTTAGAAACCGCAGCGAATGCTGTGGAGACTAGAATCACCGTGTCCTGTCAGGAGCTCAAAAACTCCATTCACGAGACAGAGGAACGTGTGCACCAATTAGAGGTAAATAGAGAAAATAAGATAGAGGAAATTACCGAGGTTGTTAGCTCTGTTCTCTCTAAGGTGAATCGCGAGGTGAATCACTTGAGGAATGATGTGGAGAAAGTAGGTGACAATATAGCTGCAGTAACCAACGAGGTCGAAAGTGTAAAATCGAGTGTGGGTACTGTAACCGGGCAGCTGCATGGGGTAGAGAATTCAGTGGGACAATTACAGTCTAAGTTGAGGCGTGCCGAGCTTAGGTGGGAGGAACAGTTGGAACTATTAAGTGATACGGTACGGGAAAATAGTTCAAATGCGAATGTTGCAGCCTCTGTCTCGAATGTTGGATCCGAGACACCGGTTGCAGGACCGAGTAATCCGTGACAGTCCCCAGAGCTCTCGAGGCAAGGGAGTTCGGATGAGCAGGCTGCCCCTCTCAACAACTCAGTACCACAGCCGTGCCAGTTAGCATCTGCACTCGGTTTCTTGCACCGTGATCTGACCTTACCGACATTTACAGGGAACGAGAACGAAGTCCAAGCCCACAATTTTCTCGTGGAGCTTGAAAGTTATTTTGATCTGACCGAAGCCCCAGAAATACGTAGTCTCGCGTTCGCGGGGCGATGCTTTAAGGCCATCTCACGTCAGTGGTATCAAGTGACGGTGGGGAAATGCAGAAACTATCAGGAACTTGTCACCCACTTTCGCGATTCATACCTTAGTGAGGAGAAACTCGCTTACCTCCGTGCCTCAGTTCTTACCTCCAGATTCGAGACACGGAGAAGTAAGAAGCCAACAGAGTACCTGTTAGAGCTGTTACATACTAACAGCATCCTCGACCTACCTTTGCCCCCCAAGTTTTGCTTCGCGTGCTTCCACGACAGCTACCTTTCTCCATCTATGGCTGTATTGTGTCGTCGAAGCCGCGGACTATTGACGAACTTTTGAACATTGTCAGTGAGTTACAGAGTACTTATCAGCCACCGCGCCAAAATAGCGGGAGGGGAATCAGAACATGCTCACCGTAGAAGAAGAAGAATTAGGGCAGTCTTCCCCCGAAGAGAAACAGTAGGCCGAACAACCCTTCACGTAATAACAGAAGGAGCCATAGAGATAATGGACCTTACCAACAGAGGGGTAATAGAAGAGGCAATCCGAGAAATGGCTATCAAAAGGAGAATTGGCAAACAAGAAATTCCGGTGAGCAGACTCGAGATAGCGGGGTGTCTCGAAATTTGGATGACAATGGGCGAGGGCAAAGACGGCGAAACAGAGGTCGCAATAACAATAATAGTTCTAGAAACAGTGACTACGCCGCAGAGATGAACGAGCTCCGGATACATGAACAGAGGGCTGGACCGTCCACGAGACCTAACTCGTCTCGTACAAACTCGAGAGCTAACAGCCCTGGGAACAGCACACGAAGCTGAGAATTGTCCGCATATTCTCAGAGCGGTGGGCAGAATATTAGGGTACTGAATATTCTGGACGTACCGGTGAACTATATTTCTGGGAATGTGCGTAATTCAAGAGTAGAAACTCATATGTAAACGAAGAAGAAGAAAGTTGTGAGACGTTAGTGAAGGAATTAGAAATAGTAGAAAATGAGAATTGTGAAAAATGTAAAGAAATCATTAGCATGTCACACTTCTCTCGTGAAAGAAATAACGTCATTCGTCAGCCTGAAATTTTTCTTTTATTAAGGAATGGTAACAAACTTAGTTTAGATAAGAATCTTTATGAAGAGACGAATGCGATATTTCGAGACTTATTGGACTCCTCGGCTGAGAAACTTCCCACAAACAAGATAGTTGTTTTACCGGAAGTAGAAGTCGCGGTATTCGGAGAGAAGGTTCTGCGTTAAAACTACCAAGGACCCTGAAATCTAGAGTCTCTGTTGTAAATTACGTAATCTTTTCAAAATTGTGCATTTTGCATACTTTCCTTTGCTCTACCGACATTTGCATTAATTCTTTTGGCCTTCAGCCTTTAAATTATATGCAAGGGTCCAAATCTTTTAATCCCCACATTTGCATACGCAATTATAACTTACTTTTCCTTCATTCTCATCCCACACCATTTTACAGCATGCTGTATTACGTTTTATTGTTTTTTCAAGCAAACATGTATAATTTGCAATGCCAAGGTGTGTGGTACTGTATCATACCCTTATTATATACTTACATGTTAAATTTTGTGTGAATAACAATTACTCCAATTGAACATAACAAATATGTAAATGGTAATTAAAGGAATGTGTTGGGCGGGTATGGGGATAGAGGATGCCATTAAAAGATGTATGATAGAACTTATCCTACACACATTTATATTCAAGAATTCACGTCAGGGGGAAAACAAGAATCTGTGTCAGCGAATGTCAGGGAAATCAATTTAACATTTTTGTGAGAACCATATATTTTAAGTAGCTATGAAACAGGCTAATGTGCTTGATGAAGTTTTGGGAAGATATCGAACAGAACAGCAACAGGCAGTGGCTGATATTCCAATGGATGAAACGGTGATGAAATGTCCGTCTTGTGGTTTGGACATAATTCTCAACAATAGAAGAGAAAATAATGGAAAATACATTGGTTACATGTGTTATTCACATTATCGTGCAGCTATTTGGTTCTCTAAACAGCTGAGAACGTTGAACTCACCGATGATATGTGTATTCAGTGTGCTCCGGGTATAAAGAAATTAAATTTTAAGCTTCGTCGAGGTTCTTTCTTGCCCTACTATCCAGACCAGCATATTGGTTGTGTTGTTGGATGTGATGTTTTTGTTCCTTGAAATTTGGTAATCAATGTAATTGCTAAGAACTCAAGACCGGAGACAGAAGGTTCGAACCCCGTACCTACCAGAACTTCAGAAAACAGTTCGTTTGACAGTGGATATGGAAGTGGGAGTAGAGGTCACGAAGAGGTGGAGTTTCATAATCTGCTTCTGCTAGTCAGTATCTGAGACAGCGTTGCCAGACTCGCAGCTCCGAATTATTCTAAAACCTGATCGAAATTATGCTAGATCAGGCACCAAAGCTTTAACTCAACTAAACTAGTGCAGTCGTTGCCAGACTGAATGGCGTATATATCGTATAAATGAATGCAATGTGTTTGTTTACATATTTTGAAAGAAAATTACCTCGCATCTTAAGAGGAGTTGGGAATTGTCTGCTGGGGGGCAGATTTTTGGTAAGTCTCGGACCTTTCATTTGAGGAATACAGATGGTTATGAAGTCAGAAATAAAGATGGTGAAGTTGTCAAAAAGTTGGGGGAGAATGGCCCCAATAGCTCCGCCCATGCCTCGCAGTTAAAGGATTAGAAAACCCTGGGTGGAGCCAAAAAAAAAAGCCCAAAGTCGTTTCTAACTTATTTCGGAAAATAAGATAGCCTGTATGGTTTACCGACTGTGTGAATCAATGGTAGAGGATACATTTCTGCCGTTCTTTTTCTTCCCACGACCAACTTCTTTCTCATCTCCAGGGTTTGCGGCTTTTTGATAAACTTGCTGAAATTATGCTAGATTTGGGCAGGATGCTAAAAGCAAGATGCTAGATGCTAAAGACATGCAAATTATGCTAGATCTAGCATCATTATGCTAGATCTGGCAACGCTGATCCGAGATCAAACACAGCTGGGAACATGTGAATAGAAGAATAAGAATGAATGATAATTTCTTTAGTAATAATGACAGAGGAACTACGATTGTTGATAACAATAGAGAAAATTATACTGTGTACGATTGGAATGAATATGTCTTACTGTTGACTGAAAGAAAGGATAATCCTAACAAAGGGAGACAGTTTTACACGCGATCAAGGCTGCAATTTCTTTATGTGAGCTGACAATGATGATAGTGCCTTTAGTGGAATCCGTTCATAATAGCTTTGACAATGGTGTAAATGAAGTAAATTACAGTGCAACTAGACGCCTTATGATCTAGAAGTGTATTGCTTACCGTACACTTTACATACACATACCTGATTTAATTGCTTACCATAAGTAATACCATTTGTGTACCCTCTTCGATCCTCGATTTACACATCCTACAAGACGAATTTAAAACTTTAAGCCACATATACTTGATACTACCTCCAGGCAGGGGCGGATCCAGGACGGACTTCTGACGGGGGGGAGGTGGATTGTAATACTGCTACTTAGATGTACTTTTAAGAGCTCCAAACACTGGGATGAGCTTTATTTATATATAAAATAAGAAAGTTTCCTTTTCTGCACAGAGAAAAATCCGTTCTCCGGACAGCGTTGTATTGTACAAATATACGGTATCCTCTTGCTTACTATAGAAATCAGTACGGAGCATACGTTATCCGTATGCTACATAGGCACTGTCCTGAGATGTTACATCATGGCGTTGCAGGATGTCTGGCATCTAACAGTTTTTCGTATATCACATGCATATACTTATGTTACCTTCGTCAGCTCTATGTTATATACGTCCATTTGTATGTGAGACCCTGACCACCTACATTGTTTCATACAGAAAGTACGTATAGATGGAACACTTATACAGAAAGTATTATAAAACATGCGTTTTCAGTTATACATCTGCTGTACGTTAAGTCCAAAAACTACAGGAAATACTCATGTGGCCTACGTTTTTAAGTACGCCACCTACAACTTTTTTCTCATTGTGGGTTCCCCTGGATCCTCCTCTTCCTCCAGAGTAGAACTGTTTCAAAATATGTGTGCGACCTATTGCAATACATTCGGAGTCAAATTTTAAGTTTTTGGTTTAAGCACTTTGATAGGAGCTAATCAGTCAGTCAGTCAGAATTTTCAGAGATAAACTAATTTCAAGCTTCGGAAACAGTTTCTAGCAATGGATTTAGGAGGCGAGAATTTTTATTACAAAATTCCAGGAACTCATTTACCGTGTACCCGAAAAGTATGAAATCAGCATAATACAGTTTGTAGAGGTCTAGTAAATCTTCACAACCAATTTCAGAAAAGAACTTTTGACGTAGATCTTTCGTGGAGCCGCCTGGAGTCTCGTGAAGAGATTTGAATTGAATATTTTGTATTCCAGTCTTTCTCAGAATGAATTCTTGGTCAACCGAAGCAGATTCCAGCTTAACAATAGCGTCGTAGTCGATAAAACATGGCAAACATTGCATAGAATACGGGACCCAATGAATATCCACAGTCCCTGGTTTGTTAATTAAAATGTAATGTATAAACTCACGAAAGGACGGAGCAATCTTCACTGTTTTATTTTTATAGAATAAATTATGGCGGTTGATCTCTTGCATGGCTGCTGAGGGACGTAAGAGGCGTATTATTCTTGGGTTGTGAACCCAGGCTTGATAGGAATAACGTCCATTGCCCAGAATCCTATCTCTGTAGGCAGACAGAAGACGATCAAAGGGATGCCGCACTACAAGGAACTTGAAGTACTTTTCTATCGCTGCTTCTAGTTCATTCACTGTCTGCGCAGACAACCGGGAAATTTCTCTGAAAAATAGAAAAACAAATTTTTACTTTAAGATTCTCAAATAATACATTAATTTCTGAAGAGTCCTAATCTGCCATTGTCAACATATTACAATATATTACAGAATCATTAGTACATTGCATTTTATTCTCTTGAGCAATTCTCAAAATTATTGATTTTGACTCTTTAGCTCTGCCCGTTGGCTTTTGCTCAACTCTTGGTAATTAAGATAATTCCTTCCTTAATTTCTCCTTCATATGTTGAAAATATCGGAAGACATAAGTATATATGCGTCTATATGAATGTCTTCTTGATAACTATTTTAATTGATGCTATTAGTATTACTACTAGTAGTATTGTTATTTCCAGGAGTAAAAGTGGGTCTGGAAAGGTAGGGGAACGGTGGGTAGCGGCAGGGGGGTCACGTCGTCCCCCTGCCTATCTTCGCCCATTGTACTCTTTTAGGAACTCGGGCGACGCCGTACATATTTTTTGGAGGTGGTTGGACGGCATCCCCCCGCGTTCCCCCGCACTTTTACCTCTGGTTATTCCTGAAAAGGTAGCTTTTAGGACCTTACTCTAGGTTTTGTGTCTTGATTCTTTTAAAAATAAGAATATTTTTTGATTAAATATTTTCATAAGTATTTGTTCTTGTTTGAGGATAATATGATAAGTTATAAATATACCTAAATTACTTTTGTTTGTGTTATCAAGGAGATACCCAGAGGGTTGAACAGACACAAATATATGGGCAACATGAACTATGCAGGCACAGCTGTGAACATCTTTGTGATAACTCCGCTGTGTTCTATGACGTGTTCCGACTACCGAGTCGACAGATAACGGAAGACTTTTTCCCGATGATTTCCGAAAGAACTTTTACAGTTCGGATCGGTTCGTGTCCAATCAGAGTTAACTCAAAGATAATCACTTCTTCTTAGGTACCCTCGAAGGAGTTCTAACTCAGTACGCATGCTCAACCTTTGAACTTTTGAATTCAGAATATGCACACGAACAGTTGTATTATACTGCGTGCATCTTTGCACATGATGCACCTGGGTTCTTTAAATACTCAGATGCCAGACTATTTCCTGGGAATTACTAAGTAGATACGATAGATCTGCGAGATATACACAATTAGCTATAGTAACTCCTGGCATTTTTTAAGATCCTCCACTCTGCTCAGGTTCATCCTCATAATCGTGCTTTGCCAGGAGCTTGTGATTGGCTCTCCACAACGACCCTTTCGAGAATAAGTTCTAGGTATCCCTACAAGTTCCCTTGGCTGAAAGCTCTGTTCTTCAATCAGCCAGCTAACACCTAGCTGTTATCTCAAACCGTTTTGTTCAAGGCTTGATATTTTGGTAAAACCTCGAGTAGTAAACCATCCCGGTCGTTTTGGACCCAGGTTTGGCTGGACACCGCTTCTATGAGTAGTACCACTGCCTATGAGACAGGCGATAAGGGTCTAAAGCACGGCCAACAAGAGATAGTCTCTGACGTTTCTTACCACATGCGGTGGGACATTGCAGCCCCTACTTTGACACCAGTGTTACCAACCACGATCACTCTCTCTTATACTATTAATTAAATTGCCACTACAGTTGCACCGAGAAAAAAAACTTGACATGCGAGTAGTGGCAATGTCACTGCGAGCTGTCAGAGACGTTCTCTTACTGGACGCACTATAGTACCCAAGGTTTTGCATCGTTTGGGCCGTAACTAAACAACCCTGGAAATGTCATACACATTCTAACGAAGTATCTGGTCTGTTTCTCTCCCTCCGAGTCACTCAGTTTTAGAAAGTGCTTATTTCGTGTTGTGTTCCTATCTCTCGTCACTGTGTGGTTGCAGTATTGTAACTAAACTGATTTTATATACAATTTTACAGACAGTTACTTCTCCTGCTTTTGGAACTTGTACAGTTTTGCTTTATGTAATAAATGCAGTTACTCTGCAAGGAAATAGACTCTTTAATTTGCTTGGCTGTGAGATATGGTCTAACTTGACTATCTGAAGCGTAGTCTTGGCCAAAGATAACGCTACCCCGTAAAGCTAAGAATTTCTTTTTGGTTACTTGCTCCTCTTCCTGTTTGCGATTTTGCTACTGAATTACAATTAGGTTGCAGAGATTTTGACTAATCAAGTAAAAACCGCGCCTGGCAGCCACACTATGACAATGTTTAAATTTAATAATATAGCTGTTTTCCGAAGTCTTGGTGTACACTCATGTCCAAAATGATTGTCGCATATCTATAACTGTCTTCTTGTAAGAATATAATTTGATGATGATTTTACAGGGTACTTTTAATACTGATACTATGTGTATAATCGGGAAATGTATATTTGTGGTAAATTTCATAAGAAAATAATTATAAATACGAAAATTAGAATGAGTGAAACAAAATGTTACTAAATGGACAAGAAAGTTTTATTTTCGTTTTATTGTTCTTGTTTACTGTCCTTTTGACATGAAATTTGCCATATACATGTGTTTGCCGATTACACACATACTAACATTGTAAGAAATGCCGAGTGAATTTGTGATCAAATTATATTCCTACAACAACATATTTATAGACATGCGACAATAATTTTGGACATGAGTGTACATTGTAGGTTGAAATCGTATTTAATCAAATGTTTTAGTGATTTACATTTAACTTTTTAAGTTTGCCCATAACTGACTTATGGTTACACATATAAAATGTAATCTTTTAATTTCACGTCCCACGGTATGTTATATAGGTTAAAGGAGACGGTGATGTGAGAATGAATTGAATGGAAGAATGAAGAAAGTGGGAGGAAATAGGAAAACCTTAAGAAAACCCTCACACATTGTGTTTTCCCACTACAAACAGACTTGACTTCAGCTAGAATCTAAATAGTAATCCCACGCACCAGAAGTTAAGATTCTATTCCTGAACTAAGATTTTATCGATATAAATTTTGTAAGAGTATGGTGAATGGATGCATGTTTAAAATGGGGGCTGGCCATCGACACGTTAGCGTAAAAGATACTAACTTCATTCACTTATATTGTGAGTCCAGGTAAATGGCAACGTTCCATTTTCATTTAACGTTGGGCGTATAAAGAATGTACAGCCCAAACGGCTCGTCCTATTTTATTTTATTTTTTTAAATCCTTCATTTAAGCTATATCCAGTGTTCGAAATTGAAGTCTGATGAAGTGGTATGTTTCAGTACAATTCAGCGTAAATACACCCCCTTATTATAAAGGAAAATTTCGTGAACGCAAGAAAAGCGATCAAAAGTAGGGTTATGTTGATTACAATTTTCCTTAGGGGGGAATATGCCATATCCCCGCATAGGGCCCCACTTCAAGCACTGGCTATACCTTATTAAGTATTATCGTGTTGATACTACTACATTGAACAGCTGAATCCACACATATTATTATTTCAGTATTAGTTTCCCCGTCAGTAAGTAGTGCGGTTCTCATACAACATTATTTGTTCAGATTTACAATTCGTTTTGCTACATTTTATAGACAACTAGGTATGACGTGTTACACTCATTTTGTTTCCTTCAACTCAATAAGACCCACCGATTTGTATGTTTCATCTTTGGACATTTTTTTTTTCCACAAACGCTAATATTTTAAAATTTATAAAACATGACTCGTTGAGAAAATTTCCCCGGGCAATTAAAAAAAAAACTCATCCCCATGCGTAAAACAAACAACTCCCTGAAATTTTTAATGAGAATGACTTATGCCATGTCATAGGATTGTAATTGAACAATTTAATTGAAATGAAATGAAATCTGTAACTTTTACGTACCACGGTTATGCCGGCTAGGCTAAAGGAGACGGAGATGATGAGAAATTAATGAAATGGTGTAATGAAGAAAGTGAGATAATCCCGAGAAAACTTACGCGCACGATGTTTGTCCATCAAAAAGTTCACTTTGCCACTCATGAAAAATTCACCTACCCATGAAAAGTCCACCCATGAAAAATTTTGGGAATCTAAAATAAACCATGCAGATAATTTGTTTCACAGAATTTTCGTTTCTTCATAATTGTTCCCATAAAATTTTTGTTTGTTCACGATTTGTAATCCATTTATACGAAGAAAAAAAGACGGTGCCAACTTCACAGAGCTGAAAACTTCTCAGAAATAGAAAATAATCCATGTAGATCATTTGGTCATATCTTCTTCACGATTGTCTGTACATTTTCCGTTATATACGATTTATAAATAATTTATACCGAAAGCAAATTCGGCTGTGGCAACTTCACGCACCTGGAATTTTTTTCGGAAATCGAACAGGAATTGATAATAAACTATATGAGACATTTGTTCACCGGTTGTTCGCGATTGTTCACATAAAATGTTCGTGTGTTCACGATTTATACATAGTTTATACCAAGCAGAGGCGGCCTTTGGGGGTGGCGACTGGGGCATCCGCCCCAGGCCCCATGATAGGATATTCTCTTGTCACAGTCAACTCAAATATGCGGGGCCTCTGCAACATTCTAATGTACCGTAGCTTAGTGTTAACCCTTTTAAATTCTTGCCTTTTTCGGCGTTTTTCTTTTGTCTCGGATAAGCAGCGACAGTGACATTCCTATTTATCCTAGGATCATGGTTTATACCTCGTTTTTCTCAGAATGGAACAGCCTTTCAAACGGTACCACTTACATGTCCAGATAATATGCCAGAAGGGAATTATTTGAGGAAAAATCGGGATTTTTTTTACAAAAAAAACTTCCTCAAAGTTTGGAGCCCCCTGAGGCTCTACTGGGTCTGCGCACAAACCTCAAAAAATTTGGAAAAATACTACGTAGTGTACTAATTACTTGTGACAAATTCGAATTTCCTGTCTTCAATAGTAAGGGCGGGAAAATTTTTTACCCATGTTGAGAGAGTATCAAAAAACGCCCAGAATTTCCCTAACATGCACCCTACAAATTTTAAAAAATTTCTGACCCGCCCTTAATGATCGTAAAATTATGGTTCATACGTCGTTTTGTTCAGAATGGAGTAGCCTTTCAGATGGTATCACCCGCATGTCCCTCGGACATCCCTAAGGAAGGAAAAATTGAGGAAAATAGGGATTTTGCTGAAAAAATCCCTTTTTTCCGGTTTGGAGCCCTCTGGCGCGACCCTGGGTAAACATAGAGATCCAGAAATCACTTTCAAAAATACTACGTAGTGTACTAATTGCTTGTGCCAATACCAATCTCCTATCTTCAACACTAAGGACGAGAAAAATATTTTCCTCTTCTGCGAATATTCCCAGAATGTCCGAGAATACCCTATATAAATTTCAAAAATTTCTTGACACGTCCCTAATTATCGTAGGATCACGATTCATACACCATTTTCTTCAGAATAGAGCAGGCTTCCAGATTGTATTACGCTCATGTCCCTCGGACGTCCCTAAGGAGGGAAAAATTGAGTAAATAGGGATTTTTGCTGAAAAATCCCTTTTTTCCCGTTTTGGAGCCCTCTGGTGCGGCCCTGGGTAAACATAGAGATCTGGAAATCTGGAGATCTGGAGATCTGGAATACTACGTAGTGTACTAATTACTTGTGCCAAACACCAATTTCCTATCTTCAATACTAAGGACGGAGCGGGAAAAATATTTCCATCTTCTGCGAATATTTCCGAAATTTTCCAAGGATACTATACAAACTTCAAAAATTTCCTGACACGTCCCTCATTATCGCAGGATGGTGATACATACGTAGTTCTCTTTAGAATTGAGTAGGCTTTCAGAAAGTGCCACTCAAATGTCCCTATCATGTAGCCGAGCGGAGCAAGAATCGCGAAAGTGGGATATTTGGTCAAAAATATCCCTTTTTTTTTACCATTTTGTCCCTCTGAACCCCTTTTCTATGTTGACGAAAAGATCCGAAAAAAATCTCATAAAAACTAATTGGTTCACTAATTGTTTAGGGAAAATGTTAGGATTCTAGGATTAAAGAGAAGCTCACCTAAAAGTGTTGAAGTTAGACCTCAGTAAAAAAAGGGAATTTGTAAATTGATGACGTCATTCCCCCTAAGTTCTGACGCTCGGAAGCGTATAGACCCTTCCAAGGCTTTCTTGAATGCCTCTTCTCTTGGAAAATAGAAAAAAAACGGAACTAAATAGCATTCTTAGTTCTCTTTTAATCGAATCTTTAAGACACTACAATATCGGTCGAAAACGAACGAAAAAACTTAAAAGGATTAAGTGAATACTTTGGCCAATAATACGGTGTGGTGGATTTCTTCGGAAACCAGTTTTCATAAACCAGAACTTCTTACTCATTATTTTACTTTTAGAAGCCTTAAATTCCCGAAATCTACACCATTACTATGAAAGCGTTTAGCATGATATTTTTGGTTTTAAAGTACCGTAATAATTACGCCCTTGAGTTTCGGATTAACAATGGGTAAGCAAACAAGGCAACGCTAATACCATGCACGTGACTCTAAATGGCCTTATCTCAACTTTTCTTTGTTGTCGAAATAGAGTGAGAAGTCATGTTGTTTGTTGCTTTTGGGTCAGAAGAGTGGTCCTGTTGCTACGGACACCTCTGAGTCATCGCTTCCAAGAAATAGCTCCTATTGCACGCCTTGTGTAGGACCTCAGTTTGGCTTCGGAATTCGGACCGCGCAGTCGTAGTGAGATGTGGATACGTAATATTATGATTAGTGCGTAAGTGTCTTCCGATTATTCGTTTATTGGGCAAAGAATAAGTGTCCATCATGAGTGGCAGAGACAGAGACAAATTCCGTAAATACGAAAGTGGGGCTGCGAAAGCCAAGAAACGGAAATATAAAGATTTCATTCAGAAACAAAAGGGATCTTTGGACAAGTTTGTTGTAGCGGTAAAACCAGCGGATCAACACCAAAAACTTGAGAACACGGATGATGATTTGTCTGTGACTGTGAGCGACCGGTGTGATGCGACAGACCAGGTTGTGATACCAAGTTTTGCGTCCGACGAAGAAAACAAACTAGCCGGCAACAAAACTGTTTCTACGCCCTGTTGTCCCACAAGCAACAATGAAAACTTGGTGCAATTCTCTGGGGACAACGTTGTTGTAACAGACCCAGAAAGTGACCTCTCCTGTGAAAGCGCGACCATTCATCTGCATACTTCTGACACTCTTCAAAGGACGAGCACACTGTTCGAGGACATATACGATCCAGGTAATTGGAAACATATTAACAGTGAAGTGCCTGACACGTTAGTGGAGAAGGATCCAATCAGGCTAAGTGACTGTGAATACCCAAAGGACGAAGGTAACAGACATTTTTCGAACAATTTCTTTACACGGAGGATGCCGAACGGAGAAACAGTGGATAGGCGATGGCTAAGTTATTCGAAGATCAGAGACAGAGTATTTTGCTTTCCTTGTAAGTTGTTTGGCACGACAGCTACTAGAGGCCAGTTAGTAAACGAAGGCTGCTGCGACTGGAAGCATCTTGGCGATAAACTTCAGCACCACGAAGTTTCTGTAAATCACGTTAAGTGCATGACAGCGTGGTTGGAATCAGCTCGGAGAATGTCCAATGGTAGCGCAATAGATAACATGATGCTAGAACGAATTAGAAAAGAAAAACTGCATTGGCGCGCAGTGTTAACAAGAATTCTAGCTATTGTACAGTACCGGTACCTTGCCCGAAAACAACAGCGCATTTCGTGGGAGAACGGAGAAACTTTATGCGCCGAACAATGGTCAGTGTTTAGGCTTAGTTGAGATGCTGGCCAAATTCGATACAACCATGCAAGAACATCTCCGCCGAATTAAGAACGACGAGGCTCACGATCATTACTTCGGGCATAGGATGCAAAACGAGCTTATCGACCTGATGGCGTCAGAACTAAAGGGGAAAATCATTGATAAAGTGAAACTTGCTAAATATTTTGCCGTCATCCTTGACTGCACGCCTGATGTTGGGCAGAAAGAGCAATTGTCCCTAATATTGCGTTTTGTGGACGTATCAGATCCGGAAGTGAAGGTGGTAGAGCACTTCATCAAATTTCTGGATGTGGACAATGCAACAGGAAAGGGGTTGTCTGAAACTCTTCTTGCCGCACTGGCGAACCTCGGTCTGGACATCGCCGATTGTCGTGGCCAGGGGTACGACAATGGTGCGAACATGAAGGGAAAACACCAAGGAGTTCAAGCGCACATTCTTCGCATGGACAGTCGAGCATTTTACACTCCGTTTGAACCTTGTTTTAGGAGACATGTCTAAATGCAACTTCCAAGCAGTGACGTGTTTTGGTGTCATACAGAGAATATATAAATGCTTTGCTGCCTCGGCTGAAAGGTGGAAAATTCGGAAGAAACCGTGCCTTTCATGACTACAAAATCACTTTCAGAAACGCGGTGAGAGTGCCGCCTGGAAAATGTGAAAGCGCTACGTTGTCAGACGAAAGAAATCAGGGAGGCACTGTTGACTGTCGCAGATACCGCCAATGATCCGCTAGTAAAAAGTGAAGCCGAATGTCTTGCAAATTATGAGCTCGAAAGCTTCGAGTTTATTCTGAGCTTAATCATATGGTATGACATTTTATTTGCTGTGAATGCTGTCAGCAAAACTTTGCAATCAGCTGACATGCAGCTCGATGTGGCAATACAGCAAATCAAAGGCCTTGTTACTTTCTTGAGAAAGTATCGGGAAACCGGATTCTCCGATGCTATGATCGCAGCAAAGGAAATTGCGTCCGAAATGAACATAGCTCAGAAATTCAAGGAACGAAGAGTCAGATGCAAGAAAAAACAATTCGATTATGAGGGTAACGACGAAGAAACATCTTCGCCGGAAGAGTCCTTCAGAACAGGATATTTCTTATGGATAGTGGATCAAGCAATTATCTCAATGGAAAAAAGATTTGAACAACTGGAAGATTCTGCTTCAATCTTTGGATTTCTATACAACTTGAAGGGTTTGCAATCATTGAACGACGATTAGTTGTTAAAGTGCTGCTTGGATTTGGACAGCATGTTACGCTCAGAAGATTTACGCGATTTGGACGGAATTGACTTGTGCGCAGAATTGAAGATTTTTCGAGAAATGCTTCCTGGTAACATCAATGCCGCCCAAGAGTGTCTTCAGTACGTTTGGCCCATTCGAGATTCATTTCCTAACATCGTTATTGCATACAGAATTATGTTGACAATTTCTGTGACAGTTTCCAGCGCGGAAAGAAGCTTTACGAAGTTGAAACTTATCAAAAACTATCTACGATCAACAATGTCGCAAAGCAGATTGTGTGGTATAGCTATTTTGTCCATCGAAAAGGAAGTTGCCTCAACAATGGACTACGAGGACCTTATCAACGATTTTGCACAGCGAAAAGCCAGAAAAGTGGACTTCCGTCTGTGACCGTCAAATCAGCTACTTCGTAAGTCAGTGATAGTTTTATTATGTGTTCTAGTTTGTTAATCTTGCATGCATGTAAAATGTTTCCGAATCATTAATGTCGTAAGTTATATCGACCCCCATGCCATAAGAACCCCTTAGCCCCTCAAAAATTTCACCTATGTTTCCTGGCTTGGGGGGAGGGCTGGATTCGCCTACCGAACCCCCCGCCCGGGGTCCCGCATACTACTAAGGCCGCCTCCGTACCAAGAACAAGATACAATATTGAAAAATACGATATAATTGAAGATAAACCATGCAGATTGTTTATTCGTAATTGTTCTCATATAATTTTCGTTTTTTTACAATTCGTAAACAGCTATATTAAAAGCAAAAGAGACGCTGCCAACTGTACGTACACTGGGAAAAAAATCTGTAGTTAGTTTAAATTACCAAATATCAATATAAAATCATTTACCCTTCATTTTATAAGTTGATATACGTTTTCTTAGATTAAATTACAAAATTTGCTGGTTGTTTTACAAATGTACAGTAAATTTATAAGAAAACGTGATATTTTTATTGATAGAAATATAATTTTACACCATTTCATGTTAGTAATTTTACTTTATAGGTGTAAATTGATTTACATAGAGGTTTGATTTACAAACAGATTATCACCGTTTTTTTGTAAATTTACCTATGAATTTTTTTAGTGTAGCAGACCTTATTTTCAGAAATAAAGAATTCGTTACCCCTTTCTTTCTTGTTTATTGATAAAATTTCGTTTGTAAACGATTTTTTAAAAACAATGCAATAAATAAATAAAATGAAAGATACGAGCCACTACACTAAATTTTCTCGCTCAAATAACTTTAAGTAAATCATTTATACTGTAGTTGCTAATGAAAAATGTTGTTGTGCAGTACGAGCGAACTTATAGGACGTTCTTCGAAACCTTCGTCCTAAGAAAATTCATTGCAAAAACTAAACTACCCCTTGTAAAGATTTTTTCATAAGAAATTAGTCATTCCAGATATTGAGCTCACTGATGAAATATCTGTTTATATTTTAGAAAATTGTCAAAAAAAAATCAAAACTATATCTTGATTTTTTCACGGAATGGATTTACTATGTACCTTTTCTATCTCTCTTTTCATGTTACGTATGACCATTATGGAGATAAAAGAAGATCAGAGCGGAGAAATAAGAAGAAAGGTAGTTTCAGTGGTGAAACAGAACGTAGGCAGAAAAACTGGAAACCTTAAGAAGGAAAAGAAAGAAGGTTGAAAGTAGTACGAATAAGAAAGAACATTGTTAAGTAACAAACAGACAAAGGAGGAAAAATAGTAGTCAAGGAAGATAAATTGTACAAGGAGAAGATTGAGGAACTGTGCGATAAAACACGAAGTAATAGGAAAGAAAATCATGAAAGAAGATGTGACAAAGAAACTGTAAAGAATATGAAGAAGTAAGTTTCAAGAAATTGCTGAATAAGGAAGGCAAAGTACCAAAAATGAAGAGATTTCCAAATATACTAGGTACGTAAAAAGAGAGTTCGTCTGAGACCAGTGATGGAGTGTAGGAATAATATTTTCGAACTCCTATGAGAAGAATTAAAGAAGACTGCAAAAGAGATAAAAGAAAGGATAAGGAAACAAACGAGTTAAAAATAGATGTTAAGAGTATGTAAGAACGAAAAGGAGAAAGGAAATAAAAACGATTTGTGTAGTGCAGATGTGAAAGCAATATTTCCTATCATTAAAAGAGAGTATGTCTTGAGGGCATTGGAAGAGGGAACAAAAGATAAGACTATGAGAGGTGGAAAAACGAGAAAGTGATAAAAGCCTTTGTAGTATAGGTTAAAAAGTTATGAAAATAAAAGAAACATTAAGCATAAGGTCGAGATGGATTCTGGTACGTGCGGAAATTGTAATGGACAAATAAAAACAAAAAAACCAAGAAAGCGAGAGGAGAGAACATTATAACGATTTTTATGTATGTAGACGATTGTTTGGGGATATGAAAAGGGACTAGGATGCAATTGCAAGAACGTACTAAGAGAACTGACGATGAGCAGAATGAATAAAGTTAGAAATAGAAGAGGAAAATAAGATAAATTTTAAGGATATGACTACAAAGAAAGACAGTGAAAGTTCAAGACAAGGTAATACAGGAAGGAATGCTCTGCCGAAATATACTGTCATCCCGGAAGGGTCGAGCCTGACAATGAGGCGAATAGGACCCAAATGACATACTAACCACTTATCAGTGCAAGGTGAGCAAGTTCTTAGTGATGCCAAATCATTAATTACAATATAGGCCTACACTGTTTATATATATTCGAGAATCGTCCAATAAAGGTTTATGAAGAATGCATTTATTCTTTGAGAGTAGCCTTAAATTAGATGCAATGGATACATTAATAAGATTTTGTAGTGAAAGAAATGGATGCTAAACAGATCAATCGAAACTAAAAGAAAACCTCGGAAGAAACTCAGTTTCGGGATACTCATAGGTTCCAGTTGACAATTTGACTATCTTATTCATTGGTTGTTACTTATAGCAGAAATGTCTTTGGCAAAGAAAGTAAGAGAATAATGGTTACCTGTAATAATCACCATAAGGACGACTCCTATTGACGAGATGAGTGAAAAAGGCGATCCAGGAAGTAGAAGCTACTTTGTGAATCCAGCAATAGACAAGGCGATGGCGGTGGTTGATTAAGAAATTGTTTTTGTTCGTTGATAGTATACGAGAGCGACTTCTGTTGTCTCCAGCATTGCTTTGGAGCAACCATTCACAACCTTTCCTCAGGATGAGTCGCCTCACCAACTGCTCTCTCTGAAATAAGGACATGCGAATTTCAGTTACATATCTATGAAGTTTGAAGGGCAAAATTTTCTAACCAATATCTGAATCTAAAATTTTGTGAATTATTTAACGCACTGCACACGTAATGGAATATTCATTTAGACAAATCAATTACTCCCTCGTGCTCCATAGATTGACACTTATGCTTGCAAGTCAGTTATGCTTGTTTAATTTTAGAATTTCCTTTGGGCTATATATTACAGTGAAATGTTTCCTTTTGACGTCTGATCCTCAGCGACACAACAGAAGGATGGGCTATGCTTACACGTCTTACGTTACAAATTCTGTACACATCCAGAAAAAATAGGCTGGGAATCCAGACAGTCAGAAGATAGTGTGTTGTTGAACAGATTTGAATGAAAACCCCCATAGAGAACACGCAAGTACGAGTGATTTCTCTTGACGAACTCAAAGTGGGACATTCTACACAGCAAGTTGTGAAAGTTATTAACAGTGTTTTATAAGCAGGAATGTAGAATGAAGGCGCTATTCACCATTGGTTTGACAAATTTTAGTCTGATGACAGCATTCAAAGATGAGCTCCTTGGGAACACCATGGAAGTAGACTCTCGGAGAAGTGTGAGTGTCATTGAAGAGGAGTTAGGCATCTACCACTGTCGAAAGGTTTCCGTGCAATCGGTATGGTTAAAAGGTTGAACTCATGGGTACCACATGAGTTAATACTGGCAAACAAAGTTTGCCGTCCGAAGGCGTGCGGCTCTCTGATTGTATTTGGTAACCGGAAAGGTTTCCTGCATTGGATCGTCACTTATCATGAAAAAATGGATCTACTACGACAGTTGTAAACTGTGAGGACAGTGGTTGTATTGCCACTAATATCCAGGATAATTTGTTGCTGGAAGGGGTGGTCTATGGTGGAGGTGATCCACCTTATCTCTCTTTGTCGAGAGTAAACTCAGGATCTTTACAGTTCTGAACTCGATGAAATGCACGGTAAACTTGTGCTCAGGCGTCCAGCAATGGTCAAGATACATGGGTTTTCCCATGTTGCACAAGAATACTATCGCGCAAAGGACGGTGGAAGCTCTCCATGAGATGTAGTATGAAACGTTTCCTCATCTATCCTATTTCCCTGATACTTCTCCCAGTCATTATTGTTGATTTTGGCATCTTAATCACTTCTTGGAAGAGAAGATCTTCCCTGATGATTGGACGTTGCAATATGCAGTTGAGAATTTCTTCGCATTGCAGACTACAGAATTCTTTTGCCACGGAACGCAATTGTTGCTTGCGCCACGACAAAATTAGATTTTTGCAGATGGTTACTATTTTGATCAACCAGTTATTGAGTTTTCCTTTATTTACTTTTTTTTTTACCTTTGGCAATAATGCATCTGGGGCAGAATTTCACTCGCACCAACGCCGTAAAAGAATTCTGACTGAATGTGAAAGTTATTAACAATGTTCAGGAGAAGCTAAGTATTAACTTTTGTCGAGACTTAAGTCCAATGTTGAAATTTTGAAGGAGAGACATATTAAAAAAATGTAAACAAATTATTAGATCATACTCTACTGTTGTATATATAGTCCCCTGGGCCTTGAGTCAAGGGATGGAGAAATTTATCAATTTCATCTTTACCATCGTCAAGAGACCAGCGTACACAGAAGTCTAGCTATCTTCAACATCAGAGCATTTGGTCATTTACCTTGGAGTTCATCCTTGCTTGGAACAACATTGATTCCATGACGTCACACTAGGAATAAACAGTAATTTCCTTTTTACTTTCTGTTAATTCAGCTTAATTCTGTTTGTAGAACCTATTCTCGAGCTATCAGCCAGGTGAATATATATTGACATCCGACATTTCGAATACAGACATCGCATTCATCTTCAGAGATTGTAATGAAGAGTCCGGAGACGTATATAGTGACAATTTAGGATAAACAGAATAGGTATGAGGGAAAAACGTGTATTGATATAAAGCTTTTCCTCATATCTATTCTGTCTATCAATACAGAACTCAGTACGTGCATTTCTAATCACCCATAGTATTTTTCGAGATTCATTTAGATTGTGTGCTTTTACCCGGGGACATTCCAGAGGGGTCCAAAGTTGATGGGAGAGATTTTTAGAAGAAATTTTCCGGACATTCTCCCAGTTTTCCGTGTTCAAGTACGTTATGGACCCCAATACATAGCCAGTGGTGCCCAGCCCCCCTCATGTCCATGACGCACCCCCCTCAATCGCCTATCTGTAGGTGTTCTTCCATGAAAAAAAAATCTCTTCGATTAATTTTTAAACCCTTTCAAACATATTTATATAGATTTTTAACCCCCCAAATATTTCAATGACGCAGTTATAGCCCCCCTCCTTGTGGGCACCCCTGACATAGCACCTCTGAATACATTGTTTCATGCTGAGGAGAATGAACTATAAACCATGACTTTCCTGAACAGTCTTGATGCAATAGGTATTTAACTGCGAGTCTACGATTTTCATTATACCAACAGGGTTAATGGGCCCCAGGGACTTACTCCGTTCTCCATGGCCCTTAAACATATCTTTTTTTTATGTTTATCGAATGGAGTCGGTTTGATTCGGATGTCCGGATGACACGTTCATGTCCGTTCCTTGTCAGTATAATGTGCTTATTCCGTAGAAAATACGAAAACTTGATTTAGGGGCCGTTCAAAAATTTTGTGGCCCTTAATCGAAAAACTAATTATTGGCCAAGATCGAAATCTTTTGATGCATTTTTTGGACCATTTCCAAACATTCTTGATAAAGATCACAATCTTTTGGTGCATTTTTTATCATTCCCCAAAATTCTTGTTTTATTATTGAAATTGATCCTTTTCGAAAGTTGTCAATTGCTATTCACATGACAATATAAGAATGAAATTCTCACACGTTATTCTTGCAGCAGCAAGTGGTGGAACGCTCCCTCACTTGCACACTCATGTCCAAAATGATTGTCGCATATCTATACCTGTCTTCTTGTAAGAATATAATTTGATAATGATTTTCCAGGGTACTCTTAATACTGATACTAAGTATATAATCGGGAAATGTAGGCCTATATTTGTGGTAAATTTCATAGGAAAAGAATGATAAATACGAAAATTAGAATGAGTAAAACAAAATGTTGCTAAATGGATAAGAAAGTTTTATTTTCGTTTTATTGTTCTTATTTACTGCTCTTTTGACGTGAAATTTGCCACATACATGTCTTTGCCGATTATAAACATACTAACATTATAAGAAATACCGGGCGAAATCGTTATCAAATTATATTCCTACAACAACATATTTATAGATATGCGACAATAATTTTGGACATGAGTGTACATGTTCATTTGCGAGTCACTAAAACTTCTTAACCTATCCCAACCGTAGTTGATGATCCGTTACACTACGTACCTATGACTTTGATTGCCAATAAAATAGGAATATGAATTTTTCATATGTTGTTGAACTTGAATTGTCTCTGCAAAAATTTCACTTTTGGACTTAGGCCACGTAGAATATCTCGGAAAAGAAAAAAACAAATCGATTGAGAAAAATCTAATCGTGGAATCTCTTATTCTTCCAAAGTCCGTATCGCACTCTCTCTAAATTCTCCTGGCATCTCAGTCACGAAATCAATATTTACTTTTAAACTTCCTAAGTGGATCTTATCTCCAAAAATAATTCCCCATTTCAGGATACATGCTGTTCTCTTGTAAGTTATACACTTTTTATTGAAAATAGTATTTCTATCTCCCTGGTTCGCAAGTTCGGAAGTTCGCAAGTTCGTCATGACAGTTTGTAGTATGCGAGTTCCGAGTCCGTGTGGGCTCTTGCCTCTTATAATGAATTTGTACTGACGTGCTTGTAGGGGCGAATTTCCTCTGTTGCCGGACGCAACTGTCGCAGTCCATTAGATTTTTTTTTTTTTGGTGAGAGGTAGTTCTTGTAACAATTTTAACAATTTTATCGTTAGCAAGTAGCACTAGTAAGTTAGTACTATGTGCTGATGATTTCCAAATGTCTATTTGAGTAATTCATCAGTAATTTCACAAATAATTCTCAGTTTGGTATGGATTGCGATCAGCTATCTTGGTAGGTTGAGTTTGCTGATTTGGAGTAATTTGCTGAGATGAAGTTCTTTAAAGACAGTTAAAAGTTCATGTAGTGTTGACAGTGGTTCTTCAGGTTTGGCTGATTTTTCGGACGAGGTGTCAGTCTTACTGATGGGGTTAACCTTCTCCGCATATGAAGGTTTGGTCCCACTCGGTGTTTCTAAAGCCAGAGAAGAGTTTGAAGATAACGACGGAAATTCTTCTGCCTTGAGTGCATGTGGTTGCGTACTTTGGAGACTTAAAACTTTGTGGTTAACAGAGCATCTAGTGTAATTGGCTGGATGTCCGCTGCCGCAGTTTGGACATTTGACTGAATTGTCTTCTTGTTTCCTGGTACATTCATATGACATGCTTTTTCTGAGCACTTAATGCATCTTGATTGGGCATAACCCGAGGATTCTGTATGGAACAATCTTTGACATTGGAAACATTGAACGTGGTGCTTAGTGCCTATACTGTTCAATTTTAATGCCGTAAAATTCCAGGAATTTGAAGTCATAAATTTCCTTTACTATAGGTGTCTTTTCTAATGTCACTAAAACAAAGACAAGAGAGTACCTCCTCGGCCTTTCATTTGTTGAACTGTTAAAACGTTGAAATCAGTCTTGATATTAGCTAGATTGGAATCAATAGGAAGTTGTCGAATGATCTTTTTCTTTTTCGGCCATTTCTAGAGCATATTGTAACTTGAAATGTTTGCAAAATTTGGTTAATTCTTCATAGTCTTCTTGTGAGTGGCATTGAAATTTAATTCTATCTGGATATACTGCACACTAAGGTATTTAAAGGATCCATGCGTAAGTGTATAGCCCTTACTGTCAGGGTACTCATAAATGGTAAGGCTTTTGATATATCTCGTAATACCATCTGTATGATGAGTGTCCTTTGTGATATTTTGTGGAGTGTTTTCAGCAATAGGAATATCCATCCGCTCGTCCGGATCAGCTGATGAAAGCTCAGTTTCCGCTAAGAGAGCATATTTATTGGTCACAGGTACTGCTGTTGTAGTCAATAGATGAGATTTCACTGTATGTTTTGCCATCTTAAATGGTGGCTCTTCAGAAAATTTCGTGGAAGTTAGTCTTGCCCGCTCCTGAAAAGAGCCGGAAGTTGCTTGTCGATTACTACGATGAACTACAGTATCAAGACCTGATTTGACAGGACGTCCATAAACATCAATGTGATGAGCAGTAAAATGTGGTCCTGAACATAAATCGCATGTCTCACCGGACATAATATGCTGCGTGTCCAATAATCTTACATTTGCCGGGGAGACGCGGTGGCTCAGTGGTAGAACGTTCACCTCCGCTGCTTAGGGTCCCTGGTTCGATCCCAGCTCGCGCCGTGTGGACTTTGTGGTGAACAAACACCGTGCTCGTGGATTTTCTCAGGGCTCTCCCGTTTCCTTCCACTTTCTTCATTCCACCACATATAACACATCTCTCATCATCATCGTCTTCTTTAGTCTAACCGGCATAACCGTGGGACGTAAAACGAAGATTTCATTTCATTTTTTTAAATTTTCCGGCTTAACCAGTTCATATTGCTTGCTTGCCCCTGTGCGATCTCGAAGATGAACAACACGGTTAGCACTAGCGTTTTCCATAGCTCGAAGAAGTTAGATCTATCGTCTTTGACGTCCCAACGATGAATCGATGTGATCCCTGGTTTATACCTGATTTTTTTTTTTAATTTTGCATCATCATGACTCTCGCTTGTGCGCAATCCATGCCTTTACATAATAGTATAGATTATTCTGGCGTTACACATGACCAATGAGTTTTAGAAGTTTGTCTTTTAAATTTTGTTTTACGACTAATGCTGCTACGGGGGGAAGGGGGACAAAGGTTTTGACTCACTTAAAAAAAAACTCATTGCGCATGAGGTTTACTCCAAAATAATGTATTATTACTAGATGAACCTGCACTCTCTACACAACGCATCATTTACCTATCATCATGAATGTCCTTGGCATTCTACACATCTGTACATGCCCCTTTACAGACAAAAGTGAAGGACGTCTTTATAAAAGCGGCAAGGAATATCATAAAGGGGAGATTGTTTCGATTATTTTTTTTTTCAATATCTCGCACCGTTTTGCAAGATTTGAGCCTACTTGCGGTCATATGATCAGTGTTTTCTTTCTTCGTGCATACAGTATATAACAAACAAATACATTACACACACAATTAATTATAATGTCAGTGATATGGTGTTCATTGGGCAAAACAGTCCAAACAATAAAGACTCATCTTATCAGAAAAGGGTCCAAATGGGGCACTCGAGTTTCCGAACGATATGTATCATATATGAAAGATGATGTTAAACTATGTACGTACATCTACAAATTTATAGCGGCTGAGGGCAACATGGAGAAACATGAGAGCCGGAAGAAATATAGCAGACCGCAGGGCCCAGCAACAGAAAAGGCTAAAGAATCATTCGTTCCGCGCGTGAATGGCCACAGAAATGAAGTTAAATGTTTAGTAATAGATGCATAAGACCTGCTATATGTAATAAACATCATGGTCGCCATATTGAAAGTGGCCATCTTGAATTTTGATTCACAATATAAAAGCTAAATTGGGTCATGTGGCATTTTACCAGAATACCAAAAATAGCACTGAAATTTTACCAGAAATACATTGGTGTTAACTATTCTATAGTAACTATTGTGAGTTGAGAAGTAACATGCAAGAAGAACGTATATAAACTCTGTGAGTCCGTCTCACCTATTGTATGTCCTGTTTGGTGACAGAAAATACGCGAGAAAGCTCATTGGGTAATATCTACCTTATCAGCGAAGTATTCAAGTAAGATTGAGTGGTTAGTAGGAAGGTTAATGTACCCTTGATCAGTGAGCTACTGTTAAGAAAGTGCTAGAAAATGACCCACTTTAGCTAGAAAGTGCTAGGAAGTGGAGAAGATCAGAAATATAGTTTTTGGTGAATATTGATACAGTGGTCGAACAATAAGAAACGTTAGAGATAGATGAAAGCGTGTCAGGTGAGAACAGCTCTTGTGTTTTCATCACACTCTTATAGATACTCTTCACATCAACTGTCCTTCATAGATTTGTATGTACCTTTATCAGTATATTTGCTTATGCGATGATATATGATATTTTCCTTGAGAAGAACCACGTCGTAATTGTACCTGTAATCACCAGCCCTCCTTTGTGTCTGTGTTTTAACGTGACAAAAATATCCATTTTTAACACTTACTAGCTCTTTGCATGTGCAAATGCTCTTTGTAATTTTTTCTAGATGTGCATCATGTGCCAACATTATTCCGATAGGTTATTTTAAAGTTCGTTCAAATATTCCCTCAAGACTTTCTTTCATGTTAGTTCTCAACTCACAATAAAGTTACTACAAAATGGTTAATACCAATGAATCTCTGGTAAAATTTCAGTGCTATTTCATATGCCACATGACCGACTTTATATTTTATACTGTGAATCCAAATTCAAGATGGTCACTCAATATGGCGGCCTTGATGTTCATTACATATAGCAGATCTTATCATGCATCTACTACTTAACATTTGACCTTAATTTCTGTGGCCACTCACGCGTAAAACGAGTGATTCCTTAGCTTTCTGTGTTGCTTGGCCCTACGGTCGGCGATATTTCTTCCGGCTCTCCTGCCTTGCCGTGTTGCCCTCAGCCGCTATAAATGTGTATATGCACATAGTTTCACACCCTCTTTCATGTTTGATATATGTCATTCAGCAACTCGAGTTCCCCATTCGGACTCTTCCCTGGTTAGACTGGAGACATAGTTATCCTTCGTTTTTCATTAGCATTTGGCCATAAAACAAACGCCGGAGAGATATACTAACCCCGTATACAAATGTATGATGTTGGAATGTGTAAGTCGTAGGATATGATGCTTTACTTTTTAAAATTTCAATACTTTCAGTGTACCCCTTAAAAAAGTAATAAAGAAATAACGGCCATTCATTTTTAAAATATTCAATTAGAACTGAACAATCTACACAAAATTTGCAAACCGTTTAGTGAAAACGGAATCTTTGTAGAGCTTATGCTTCCCGAGATATGATTGTCAAAAGAAAGGGTCACAAACATATAAACGTCCACAAGTATATAAACTTTTCTTGATTACAAACATATAAATCCAGGATTTTAATATATAGAATATCACAGTTCTTTTGTTTGACAATACCCTATAAAACGACAAGTCAATAAAGGAAATACATAATACTTACTTCTACTTGTTGGTGATTATAGATATGGCGCTCTTCCGTTACATTACTATGGTTAAAGCGAAGTGAAACTGTAGTTGATGTCATGATTCCATTCCACTGTACAACTAATGATGTTACCTGCAATTAAAATAAAATTAAAAGGAGCCAATATACTTTATAAGATCAAACTTATAAATGGAAGATAGAGAGAATTAGGAGAATGGAATGAAAGGTTTTAGGTGTCATCCGATAAAACTCTTTATGGTCATACTCAGAAATATTTCCAATTTCAACGCTTCGATTTTATTCCAAAGTTATGTCGAATTTTCTGGTTTCTCTTTTCAAAAAACACATTTCTTCACGGTCTATTCAGAGCCATTCTCAATTTCAACCTGTTTGATTACATTCCAAAGTAGAGATGCAAAAAAGCCGGCTTTTTTGAATCGATGTTTTTTTTTACATAAAAAGCCGGCTTTTTGGAAAAAAAACGAGAATTTTGGAAATTTTGGCTTTTTTCATTTTCATGATTTTTCTATCTAAATAACTTTCTTATAGTATATTCTATAGTTAGATAAGAATTCCATGACCTAAATGCCATATTTAGCTCTGTAATTAACCATCAAGATGGATGGAGCACATGTTTTACGAATTAAAGCTAACATGAAGAATGTAGTATTTGAGGGCAATTTTACAGGCTATTTAACTTTATTTTAACTTTTGAGTTATCGACATTTTTTTCTTCTCTAGATCATTTTAGTTTGTCATCCGTGTTTCATTTCTAAGATCTTAGTATTCTAGCTTCTAGCACAAAAGTTAAACTTACGTTTTTCTACATATCCGTCAAAGCATACGTTTTTCAATATGTCCGTCAAACCGTACTTCCACATCTTTGTTATACTGTAGCTGTGCAATAATTTTCCGGATACAACATTGAATACCAATTTATACAAATAATCAGTAGCGGATTTAGAAAAGTACTTTGGGAGGGGTTTCTCTAGTTGTTTCGTTTTCTAAAAAGTCCTAATTTTATTTGGGAGGTGCTTGAAGTTTATGAGTACAGGTATAACTAATATTTCGTTTCGTTTATATGTTTAGGAATAATCTTCCGGATACAATCTTGAAGATCATTTTATATTGAGAATCAGTGGCGAATTTAGAAAAGTATTTTGGAAGGGGTTTTTCTTATTAATGTTTAGTTTTTCTAAACATTCGTAATTTTTATTTGACGGGAGCTTAAAGTTTATGAGTAAAGGCATAAGTAATAGATATTTCGTTCGTTTTAGACATTCCGCAACTTTGGGGAACAGGCTTCAGTCCGAAAGACCGACCCCCTAACCTTCGCAAAACCGTCACTGCTGGTAATTAGTAATAATAACGATTTAAAAACAATAAGAAAGGAAATCGGCCAACTCCTACACTCCTAGTCGGCCAGTACACGCACTATTTCTACATTCACAGATGAAATAAAGAAAAGCTTTGTCAGAATGGTCGAATTCTGGGTTGAATCCCGGACTTCCCGATAGAAGCGCAAAAGCTAACCACTCAGTCATGTTTGTTGTGCAGTTGTATTTAGTTTAAATATATTTCGTAGTCCTTTTTTGTTGGTAGGGGGGAGAGTTCCGTAATGATATGTTGAATCCCTCTTGTTGAAAATTCAGAAAACTTGAGGATTTGGTAAACCGTCATGGTGGTTATATAAAACTTAACTGTAGAATTTCAGGAATATACAGAACCAAAAGCTCTAGATGTGCAGCCTTTAAGTGTATCATATAAATCGAAGTATTTCTCTTATGTTTTGTTTTAATTTTATTTTGTTTCAAAAAGAGGGTATGGAATATTTTGAAATAAAAACACTACATACAATTTTGCTAGTTATTTGTATATTTTTTAAAAGAAGTTTTTACTTTTAGGGTTGGCTCGTTTACACCAGCTGTTTTTTTTTTTTAAATAACTGGTTTAAACCAAAAAAATAAAAAAGAACAAAAATGCGAATCGTGTGAACTTCATGGTGACGTTTCCACATGTCAAACCATCTGCATTAATCTTATTTACTTTTCACCTTTTAATCAAGGTGTCCCATGTTCAATTCTCGGTCGAACTACAACCCTTCTTTCATGTGTAAACCAAGTAGCGGTTCGGATGTCACTTTAAGCGAAAGTCTTCTCCTTGATAACCTCGGTATTACGTAAGGATGTTAAGCCTAAACATACGAAATGAAACCAAATTATATATTTCTGCATGTCTGTTGTTTTATAAAGAAGCCAAAGTTGCTTAAATATATTAATAGAAGTTGGCAAAATTTATCGATTGCCTACGTAGCTTCCAACATTAGCTTGGATTGGACTTTCAATTATATCTACATACTAAATTTGTAATTTAATACCTCAGTTTTAGCGTACTGATTATGATACGTTGACCTTTAACTTTTACATGGAAAGCAATAACAGGATTTTCCTGTTATTGTTTTACATTTAAAATAATGACGGGATTTTCCCGATGGCTAGGGCGGGAGTTTCTCAATTTAAGAAATTTACTGACCGGACTTCTTTAAGCTTATGGGACCTCTTCCAGCATAACCCCGTTGTTGCATAATAACACCAAGGCAAAACAAACTTATGTCTGTGAATATGTAATATAAATACATAAAGCAAAATATCTAAATAAAAAAAAAACTGGTTTAAATCCAGAAAAACCTGGTTTAAACTCCCCCCAAAAACGGGTTTTTGGCATTTTCAGAAACAACCATGGTTCTTGCCAACTCTGCTCGCTTTTGTATATAGGAGGTAATTTTTTTTTTTTTTTTTTTGCATTATATACATTGGTTAATCCTTTGGAATTCATAACGTAAAAATGTTGAAGTAAAATCGTTTGAAATATCTTTTTGAAATTCATGGTTTACTTTCGAGGTTTTATATTATTATCGGCATCAACCACTAATTAAATGACTTTTTGTGTTATAGAGAAGCGAAACAAAGTCTGCTTTATCAATAAAGCAGAAATTTGAAAATAAAATCCTAAGCAAAAAAGCGAAGCAGAAAAAACCGAGTTTTTTTTTCAAAAAAGCCGTTTTTTTCCGAGCCCTTGCATCTCTATTTCAAAGTCATATCAAATCCTCTGGTTAGTCTTTTTCAAACATATTTCTTCACAGCTATTCTTAATTCTATCCTGTCTGATTCTATTCCAAAATTTTTATCTAATCTTCTAGTTCGCCTATATTTCAAACTAAGATATTTCAGCAACCAAAAGTATTGAACAATATATCGTGAAGATGGTGCCACTGTTGTAAAAACATCGAAAACAGTTCAAAATAAAGTGATGTTTTTCACTTCAGATCCAGATAGTAAAACTACACAAAGGGCTAATCCAGTTTGCCGTGCAGGGGCGGATCCAGGACCGACTTTTAAGGGGGTGCGGTGGGCTGTCAAGTTGCTACTTTTAAGAGCTCCAAACTTTGGGATGGGTTTTATTTATATATATAAAATAAGAAAGTTTCCTCTTCTGGGGGGGGCGATCGCCCCGATCGCCCCCCTGGATCCGCCCCTGATTGAGACCAGACTGTGTCACGTGATTAGGTCAAAAGGTACGAAAAAAAATCTAGTCTGGAGATTCCAAATCCAGATGTGAGATATTTCAAGCACGTGACTTCCGCGTGGGGCGTGCTAGCTAATTCGAAGAAGATGCACATACTTATTATTGATTGTACTCAAACAACTTGACTTTTGGCAATGTTCTATTCATATTTACTTTACGTACTATATACGTTTTGTGTGCTGTTTTATGTACTGTAGTGAATCTGTTTGATGCTCCACTTATAATTTCATGTTCGTATCGTATGTGGAGTAAGAAAATTTTGTCTTAAAATGGGCCTCCTCGAACGGTGGGAAGCTTCTCTTGGGGGAAGGGGCAGTTGCCCCCTGCCTTCACAAGTTGCGACTCTGGTCTCAGTAAACATAAGCCATATGTTCAACTTGAAAGAAGATTTGCAAAAGCTTCACATATACCAGTAAGAGGAACATCTCGCAGATGCACTGGCGCAAATCCCGGGGGCGACGAGGGGGACATGTCCCCCCAATCTTGGACCTGGGGGGACTGTCCCCCCAATAATCTAATTTAAAAAGTGCTTTTTCGGATAAATGTCATGATTTGTGTCCGACTGCCCCAAAGGAATGTAAGATGAAATTGATTTCTCTTGGCTTTTCCATTTTTTTTTTTAAAAAAAAGAATCGTATTCTGTAGTATTTCAAACCGAACTTCGTGCTTTAGTGACTTTAGTAGTCTCATGAATATGTATTAATTCCACTTCCGCTATTTGGGCACAAATTGCAATAAATGTCAGAGGAGGATATGCCCCTCTCCTCATGCTGGAAAGTTGTCTCAGCTGTAGGTACGGGCACAAATTCCGGGGAAATGGGGAGACATGTCCCCCACAACATTGGAACTGGAGGCTCTCCCAATAATCCGATTTGAAAAGTGCTTTTTGCAGATAACTGTGATGAGTTGTGTCCGACTGCCACAAAGGAAAGTGAGATGAAATTTGTTTCTCTTGGCTTTTCCATTTTTAATGAAAATGAAGGCGTGCGACTGTGCGTGTCGTAACCTGATATGAAATCTTATCTCCTCCTCTCCCCTAGGCCCTAGCACACGAAGAGTATATAGACTATCCAATGTCAGTAGAACCCATCTTTTCAGTAAGTGCGCATTTAATCTATTTGTAGTATCAGCCTAGGCATCTACTCATGCTTCGTAAGCTAACTAACTCTATAGCCTATGGAACCCGGAGGTTCAATGCCGCATTCACAAAAGCTCTCCATGACGTCTATTCTTAGCCAACTGGATCCAGTTTCTACTTTGTATTCCTAACTCTGCGAGATCCATCTTAATATTGTCTTCCCATCTGCGCCTAGGTCTTCTTAATAGTCGTTTTCCGATTGGTCTTACCGCTAACACTTTGAAAGCGTTCCTACTTTCTTCCATCCTGGCTACATGTCCTGCCCACCTAAGCCTCCTAGACTTGATGACCTTAACAATGTTTGGTAAGCCGTATAATTTACGTAGTTCGTCGTTATGAAGTTTCCACCATTCCCCATTCCCGTTCCTCTTGGTCCGAATATTTCTCTCGGAATCTTGTTCTCAAATACTTTTACTCTATGCTCTGCACTCAGTAAGCGACCATGTTTCGAAACCATGCAGAACAACAGGTATGATTATCGTTTTATACATTTTAAGCTTCAAATCCCTCGACAGAATTCGCGACGACAAGAGGTTTTGAACTGAATAATAACACGAATTCCCTGTTTTTAGTCGACATTTAATTTCTTCGTGAATATGATTTTCGTCTGTTAATATTGATCCTAGATATTTGAAAGTATCCACTTTATCAAAAGTATTATTTAATACTTTAACACATACATAATTTTACGTATTACGGTCCCGACGCACTTTCATGTATTTAGTTTTCTCTGCATTTAGTTCTAAACCCATGTCCATGCAAGCGCGTCTAATAAGACCTCTGCATTTCTTTCTATTTTTCTCCTATCATCCCCTATTAAATTTACATCATCAGCGTACGCATAACCTGGTGAACACCGTTCAGCGCTAGGCCCTGGTTTTTATCTTTGATTTTCCTTATAACGTATTCCAGGACAAAGTTGAATAATAATGGCGACAACGCATCTTCTTGTTTCAGGCCATTCTTAACGTGAAAGCTCGTGGCCAAAAATTTTCCTACCCGGACTTTACTTTGGGATTCATTTAAACATGCCTTAATTGATCTAATTAGCTTTTTCGGTATTCCAAATTCTGTAAGAACGTTGAACAATGTTTCTCTCCTAACCGAGTTATAAGCCTTTCTAAAATCAATAAATAGTTGATGTACCGGGCTACTGTATTCCCACTTCTTTTCGAGTATTTGGCGAATGGTAAATATTTGGTCGATAGTTGATCGATTTCGTCTAAATCCACACTGATAATCTCATCCAAAAATTTCATCTGCGTATGGGGTCAATCTTGCTAATAGAATGTTTGAAAGGATTTTTATAGGATGTTAACAGAAGAGAGATGCCTCGAAAATTATTACAGTCAGTTTTGTCGCCTTTCTTGTGGATTGGAACAATGATTGATTCTTCCCGCTCTTGTGGCAATTCTTCCTTGTTGTAGATAAGGAGAATGAGTTTGTGTACCTTGTTCCACAATTTTAGCCTCCAGCTAAAATTAACTCAGCCGGAATTTCGTTTACACCCGAGATTTGTGTTTCTTTAATTTCTTTATAGCGATTTTTACTTCTATTCGGTTGGGTTCTGGAATATACGGTTCTGCTGTGTGTATCTTCCTTTCTCCACGCACATTAGTTTTTGGCTGCGTGTTAAGCAAATCGTCAAAGAAATCTTTCCATCTATTTAAAATGCTATCTGTATCAGTGAGAACTGTTCCATCAGCTTTCTTTCATATATAAGAACGATTTTGATAACCTTTCTTAAATTCGTTGATCCCTTTATACATGTCCCGAATCTTTTTATTTTTACTATTATCTTCAAGTTCCTTAATTTTAGCTTTCAAAATATCGCGTTTCTTTGTTCTAAAAGTTGTGGAAGTTTCCTGCCTGATGTCTATGAAATTTTGTGTGGTTACCGTAATTTTGCCTGTTTTGTCTTCTCTGCTAGTTCGAACCATGCTTTGTTCCAATTTTTCTTTTGAGAGAGGATGCTTCGTAAGCAAGGAAAAGAATTCAATTGCTGGAATATTTTTCTCTATAATCTTAAGGTTACATCTGTTAACGAAAGAGTATATGACATGCGTCAGTTTTCTGTTATGATTCCTGTAATGTTATTGAGATTATCATCATTTTGCTCAAATACGAGTATTGTTGAGTCATACATAATTAATATTCTTTCTTCATAGTTTTGGGGGTCATTATTTATATTATTATAAAACAATTCTAACGTTGATCTTTGTGGATGCCTAATTAGAAACATACTAATTATAAATATGCATGCATTCAGATTTCAGAATGTGTTTACGGCAGTGATTTGTAATACTGATATGTACTACTACTTCATCTACATTGCCTAATACAGTATATAATATACTCTACAACAGGTTCACCTCAGAAATCAGATTCATCTACCGTAATATGAGTTTCATCTCCCTTCTCTAGAATAAGCCTCAAATCTGCCCACCATCCAATGTTGAAGACAACGAATGGCGTATTTAGGATTTTGTTTCGAGGGGCTATGTCGAACACAAGGAAGGAAGTGAGCAATTACCTACCTGAGTTTAGAATTAAATATATTTTAACTTATGCATAAATTGGTTATAATGGCAAGAATTGCAGACCGATAAATCCTATATGATATAATACAAAAATTTAGGAGTGAATCTAACCCTTTATTTTATTCATACAAAAAAAGAAAGCATCTAATTTCCGGGGCTAATTATTCCCCCGTTTTTATTTTCTTTAATTCAAACATTTCCTTCTTTTAAAAATAATTAACCGATATAATTTTTCCTTTGTTATAATAACCAAAGTCCTGTCATGTTGATATCCGCGCAAGTTGGTGTGGAACACCAGTTTCGCTTATCAACTCCTCTTAGTTTTGGTGTTACTGATGACGGCCGACTTGAATCGCAACTGACAACGGCCGATAAAGTATGATAAGCAAAATGAAAGTAAGTAACACCAAGAAAAAGAAAGAAAAACGTAGAAAGGACGAAAGAAAGAACAAAAGGACGCAGTTCTCTACATGGAATGAAATTTGAAAAATACAGTATTATTTCTGAACAAAGAGCATAAGAAAATGGAAAGTCAATGACTTTCTTAGAAATGGTAAGAAGGATTATTATTGTGCGTGGAATGCGAAAAACTAACAAATTTATTTCGGGGCGAGCTTGAGCCCAATCCTATAGCCCCCTAAATAAGCCATTGAAGACAATTCTACTCCCCTGATCCTTCACAGCATTGTTTTTCAACTTCATAAATAGTTTGAACATCCCTTATATATATGGGATCAGTCTTACCCGTCCCCCCCAATGTTGAAGACAGATTTGCGCCGATGCCACTATAAGAAAGTGCAATGCTAGATGTAGCCTTGTGGTTAGAAGGTGAACCACACCACTTGGTTCCTAGAAATGTTGGCCCAATATATCAATTATTGTGATATTACTGGTTTTCTATTTGTATCATCTAATATTTAGCAATGTGTTTACTTTAATATAGTAAAAATGCAATAGCAGTTATTGCCCGGTAGTTTCAGAGCCAGAAACCACGACATTTGGCAACACTGTAATTATTGCTCCAAAATTTTATTGTAATGTTCTTTCTCTTAGTATCATAATAAACATATATTTCATAAAAAAGGTTTTCTTTATCTTTATAAATTCATTCTTTGGGAAGCAAAGGGTTATTCAGCTCAGTGAAACTAATCGACTGGTATATGCAGTGCCGCCGGATTTACGTATAAACTAAATAAGCTATAGCTTAGGGCCCCACTCTCTTGGGGGCCCCAAAAATTAAAGGAAACAACTGGATGTACATTTCCAAAATGTAAGAAAAATAATAAATAACATAAAATCTACATATAGCAACAGTGCTTCGTGTTGTGTAGACTTCGATGATGTAAGGAATGGGGCCCCTTTTAGTAGTCTGCTTCCTAAAATATCACTAGTTCGTTCATTTCTGTCTAGAAAGTGCGTACATTCATCTTGGTACTTAAAGGGTCCCATTACCTTCAATAGCTTAGGGACCCACTAAAGCTAAATCCGACTCTGAGTATACGATTCATTTTCGGACTCCTTTGCCGTTTATGTTAATAGTGTGTTTAAAAAGAAAAAAATGTAATTAGTGTTCGTCACAAGATGAGAACTGCTTCTTCAATTTCAACAGATGAGTCTCGTGAGCAACACTAGTTCACTCAAATCTTAGTTCTCAGTCATTGTTTTACTATTACGTAATTCATACTATAAAAACTATAAATTAAAAAAGCGATTATACGAACCAATGAAGAGCATTTGTTAACGTTTAAAGATACGTAAGTGATTGCCCAATATACAGATGGTGATCAGAAAAATGGAAACACCTGAACGAAATTGCAACTTACCAGATTAATATGGTGTCGGGCCACCTTTTGCCTTCAGAACAGCCTTCATGCGACTTGGGATGGAGGCATAGAGGTCGTGAATGGTAGCAAGTGGAATTTTACACCATTCCTCGTGCAGGGCATCGGCCAGTTCTGTGAGAGACGATGGAGGTGGAAATCGTCGCCGGAGTCGTGTTTCCAAGACGGACCACAGATGTTCAATTATGTTGAGATCTGGGGATTGGACGGGCCAGGGGAGGTGTTGAACTTCATCCCGATGTTCCTCAAACCACGCTGCAACAACGCCAGCTGTGTGAATGGGTGCATTATCATCCTGGAAGATGGCGTCATTGTCCGGGAACAACATCCGCACCATAGGATGCAAGTGGTCTCCTAAAATTGCGACATAATCGTTGGCAGTGATTCGTCCGCTAAGTGTGATCCAATGAAAACCATGATATGGCGGCCCACAGCATCACCGAGCCGCCGCTATGTTTCACAGTTGGGTGGAGACACTGCAGATCATAAGCTTCTTTGGGCGTTCTCCACACATAAACACGACCCGTGGTTGGGGATAGGGTGAAGGATGACTCATCCGACCATATCACACGTTTCCAGTCCTCAACGGTCCAAGTTGCATGGTCGTGGCACCATTTGCGGCGTGCAAAAGCTTTATAGTCCCTGATGAGCGGTTTGGCCCGTGCAACACCACCCCGTAAGTTCATGTCATGTAATTCGCGGCGGACTGTGATTGTCGAAACAGGGTGGGGGAGGTGCTGATTAAGTTCCTCCGTCACTTGCTCCGCAGTGGCACGACGGTTCTGTGTGACAATGCGTTTTAATACCCGGCGTGACCTGTCACTCATTATTTTCTTCCGCCCACTGTTCCGCTTCCCCGATGTGGTTTTCCCGTGTGTTGTGTAGGCCGTCATCACTTTGACACTGTCCCACGCGACACACCTAACACAGTAGCCACTGCCGTCACACTCACTCCATATAACCGCACACCAACAATTTGCCCTCTTTGAAAATCTGAGAGGACTCCCATTTTACACTACCTCCGTCTGCTGCAGCCACTGGACACTGCTGTTCCACTGCGCCTGACGTAGTATGGAGACCGACCTAACACACCATCACCAGCGGTCCGGCGCTGCGGGCACCACGACACCACTGCCAACCCATACATCTGACGTGTTGCCAACTACAGGTGTTTCCATTTTTCTGATCACCATCTGTATGTACTCCAATGATCTTTGTGGTGGACAAACACCTTGTGCGTGGGTTTCCCCGGGGTTCTCCCGTTTCCTCCCACTTTCTTCATTCCACCATTTCATTCATTTCTCATCATCACCGTCTCCTTTAGCTTAGCCGGCATACCCGTTGGACGTAAAACTTAAAGATTTCATTTCATTTTCACGTACTTCAATAATAATAATAATAAAAACCCTGGTTTAAATGTTATACATCTTATGTGGGCCTCTTGTAATGCGGAAGGATTCTGATTGTTTCTAGATGAAATTATATATTTTAAAAAATGAAATTATGAAAAAATCAGGACATAAATTTTGCACATACGTTTACAAAAGACAAGAGAACAAATTGAGACGAGGCTAGAAAAGTTGTCGAGAACCGAAACGATAGGAAAAAGAATTGTTCGGAAATCGAAACGAAGCAAAAAGTTTACAACACTGATTACGTCGCGTTCACAAAACCTCTCCATTGACTTCTGCGTTTAACCAACTGGATCCAGTTCCTACTAGAGATGGGCAAAACCTTTTTTTTAAAAATAAAAACCGGTTTCTAGAAAAACCGAAACTCGAAAACTGACATTTCGGTTTTTTGACCAAAACCGGTTTCAGTTTTCTCCAAAAACCTATTCGGTTTTTCATCGAAACCGGTTTAGGTTTTCTCCAAGACCGGTTCGGTTTTCACCGAAACAATTTTCGTGAAAACTTTTGGAAAACACATAAACCGAACCGGTTTCGGTGAAAACCGAACCAGTTCTTGGAGAAAACCGAAAAACCGTTTTTTAGTTTCCTACATTGTATTCCTATTTCTGCGAGATCTATCTTAATATTGCCCTCCCATCTGCGCGTAGGTCTTCCTAATGGTCGTTTTCCAATTGAATTTCCAGTTGAAATTTTGAAAACGTTCCTACTTTCTTCCATTCTCGCTACATGAAATGCCCAGCCTCCAAGACTAGATGACCCTAACAATGTTTGGTAAACCGTATAAATTATGTAGTTCCTCGTTATGAAGTTTTTACCATTTCCCATTCCCGTTCCTCTTGAGTCCGAATATTCGTGTCAGGATCTTGTTCTCAAATATTTTCAGTCTATGTTCTTCCCTCAGAGTAAGCGACCATGTTTCGCAACCATACAGCACAACAGGCATGGTTAAAATTTTATATATTTTAAGCTTCAAATTCCTCCACAGAATTCGCGACGACAAGATATTTTGAACTGAATAATCTTATTTCTCGACTCTTCTCGTGGGTAACATTAACTGTAAGATTTTGCACAATTAAGGTCAGATTAATCGACAAGGCGTGTCAGTTTCATTTTGGAAAAGTTCTTAGCCCCTTTTAATTTAGTAGTTTAAGTATACGTATAGCATTGAAATTATAAGTTTAGATATAATAATGTGATTCGTAGTCAAAATATAACATACTGACCTGAGGAAACAGAACAATGTATTTCGTGGTCGTGATGATCAGAGAGACGCCCAGGAAGACGAGAAGGAGTGACGCAGCCGGCCCTTTCTTCAGTAGCCGCAGCATCTCAGAGCATCACCACCTCTTCTAACACCATACATTCACCAAAATTAGAAAGAAAATTAATTAATAATATGTAAAAAGTATGGTTTCGTTATTTAATAAAGTATTCTTCGCTTAAAAATATTAAATCCATTGTTTTTACAAATCTAGATACTTTTACAATATTATAAAGGTAATCAAGAAAGTTCTGTTGCTTTTTCATCCACCACCTTCGATCATCGATATGTCACCTAAGACGTTCCTGAAAGATCAAAAATAGTCCCCATTAACATCGACGACCTTCTGTTAACGTTCTGCAAGGCCATGGATTCTATCGCGAAGGAACTTGGTGAGCCGTGAAGAGAAGAAGATATCAAGTGCATTTTGCACCTCTACTAGGGATTTGAATTGGCGTCCTCTAAGGTGATTGTCCACGGAATGGAACAAGGAATAATCTGACGATGTGTGCCTGACCATCACGGCCAAATTGCAAAGTCAAATGAAATGACTTTTGGTATATAGTTATGCCTTAATCCATAATGGGATATTATCATATCGGTTTCATTATAATACACATCCTAAGGGGGTAGTGGGGATCCGAATATTTAAAAAAAAAAAGTATCTCGCAAGCAGTTAAACTTACGGAGCTCAAATTCAAATTCAGTAAATGTCCTAGCATTTTTTAAATTCTCCTTTATGGGCGGGGGGCACTTTCTTTATATGGAAAAATGGTACTGGCTTTGTAAAAATAATCGAAAACGATCGATATTAGTTGAGAAACAAATTCAGAAACAAAAGGTAACCAAGAAAGTTCTGTCGGTTTTTCATCCACCACCTTCGAACATCGATATGTTACCTAAGACGTACCTGAAAGATAAAAAATAGCCCCATCAGCATCGGCGACCTTCTGACAACATTCTGGAAGGTCATGGATTCCATCGCGGTAGAACTTGGTGGGACGTGAAACGAAGAAAGTATCAAGTGCATTTTGCACCTCTGCGAGGGATTTGAACTGGCGTCCTCTAAGGTGATTGTCCAAGGAATGGAACAAGGAATAATTGGACGATGCAATGTCCGGGGAGTATGGTGGATGCATAATGTTTCTCATCCCAGGCGTAGAATGGTGTCCCGGGTTATTCTAGCCGCTTGGGGCTTAGTATTGTTTTCTAACAGAAGGTTCCCTTTGAATTCGGAAGTGTTGGCTCCAGAGTTTTGATTTTTTCTTGAACACGGCTCAACTGCTGACAGCACACAGTTCATTGATGCACAACTTCCACAACCAGGTAGTATGTTGGATATACCCACACCAACAACTGCCCTTCGCATTAAACTCACATTGTAAAGGCCAATTGAACACAGTACTCCACAAAAAGCGACAGAACTTTTTTGATTACCTTTATATCATCATTAACGAAAATAAAATGTCCAAATATTACATTAGTGAACAAATTGAACTTTGATTTATATGGCATAAATCTAAGTGTTCTTTATAGTTTTTTGGCTTCTGAGAAAAAAAATACAAACTTAGTTTTGATCACGAACCGTCCATTAAAAAAAAAAAAAAAGAAAAGAAAAGATAATAATGTCAGAAATAGTACTAACACTTTGGAAATCACAATCTTTAAAATGAAAATTATAGACTTGCGTCCTAATTAACTTTGGTTTATGGTTAGTACTGAGCCACCACGGCCCCCTCTGACCTAGAAGTCTCTACCATGGCTGTTAAGAGACTTTTGGGACACGTATCACTCACTCCTTTGGAAGAGTAGTTAGAAATTACTAGAGGACAAAGCTCAAGAATGTTTTATTGAGAATAGTGGTGTAGTTAGTATCCAGCGGGTATTCCGGGGAAATGCACCTGTCATTTCTTATTAGAAATAAAACTATATTATGCACAAGTGTCGAAAGTTTTATAGAATATCTTTTTATTTGTGTTTGTCTTCCCGTCGACAGGTATCAGAGCGAACACAGTAAGATATATCAAGAAGCGGCTTTTTTGCAATCGGTTCAGCGTCCCAAGAATAGATTTCATCTCCTCCATTAAGCTTATATTGAAACTAGAAGTATTATAAATATTATAAATCATTTCCAGTTTCAACGTCCATCTAATAAAATAAAGAGTTTGTGTGTCTGTCTATCTGTGTATCTCTGTATGCGGCCTGGAGACCAGACGAGTGGACCGAGAGTTACCAAATTTTGGTCATGGGTACCTTGGTCCAGGCCCTAGACCAAGACGAAGCGTGTTTTCCAAACTTCGAACCAGGGGGGGTCTCAGGGGTGTGTTTAACAGGACATGTAAAAGTAGTAGAAAATGACAGATATTAGTTTCGAATTCATAGTTTTCGCCTCGCTGAGATGAATGGTGATACTATCACAGGCGTTGACTTCCAAATACAGCCCTCATTGGCTGGGAGCCGAGTCATTTTTTTTCAAAATTCGAACCAGGTGGTCTCAAGGGGCGTTTACCGGGATATGTAAAAGTAGTAGAAAATGACCGATATTTTTTTCCTTTCGTTGTTTAATTTCTTTACATAGATATTTTATCTGACCCATGCGAAAAGCTGGTATTTCAGCTAGTTACTATATAAAAAATATGGTAAGAGATAGCGACGAAATGTTTTTTCCATCGGTTCAGCGAGAATATATCATCACCACCTGCAACATTGCATGAAAACTGGAAATACGTAGTTGAAAAATTTACTAGTACTTCCGTTTCAGTAATATTGATGCCCTTTCTGAATTTTTTGCTCTTCTCTCCTACTGCTCTTTTTGAATTTTTAGCTGTTCTCCACAACCGTTCTTTTTGTTTTTTTTTTAGCTCTTTTCCTCAACCCCTCTTTTTGAATTTTTGCTCTTATCCCCAACCGTTGTTTTTGAATTTTTAGCTGTTCTCCCAAAACGCTCTTTTTGATTTTTTAACTTTTCTCCCCAATCACTCCTTTTGAATTTATAGTTGTTCTCCTAACAGCTCTTTTTGAATTTTTAGCTGTTCTCCCCAACCACACTTTTCGATTGTTTAGCTCTTCTCCCCAACAGTTCCTTTGGAATTTTTGCCCTTCTCTCCTACTGCTGTTTTTTAAAATTTTTTGCTCTTCTCCCCAACCATTCTTTTTTAATTTTTAGCTCTTCCCCCAACTGCTCTTTTTGAATCTTACAAAGTAACTTTAAAAGATAATGTTTGGTAAAGACAATAAAGAGGATCACCCGAAACTAACTACTAATGAACTTTTCACATTAAGAAAAGCTACATAGTTCCTATCATATGCAACCAACAATGCTTTGCTGCTGTATAGGTTCTCAAAAAAGCTACGGAATGTCATCGATACTGTCACCGTCACCCATGAAGATATCAACGGATTGATTCGATTTACGAATTTAGCAGAAAATGATCACTTTTGTTATCTATTGCAAGAAGTTAGAATTCGAAAGAGTTATCATGTGGTGTAACGGACGTATTAAGAGTTACCTTGTAAGTCGCACTGCGCCATCCTAAGAAAGAATATAGAAAAAAACTCCACAGTAAGCCAGATGCTATATATGCTATTAAGGGAAATAATAACTTCCCTTAATAGGGGATTAGGTTTACATCCCACGCACATGTCCTATTGAGTAAATATGGATGATTAATAACAATTTAACAGTATGATTGGAGATTTGGACAATAAGAATGTAGCAGAAACGATAAAAACCTCTAGAAAACCCATGAACACACATAGACTAGGATCAAACCAGAAGCACTTCGCATCAGAAGTGTGTGCTGTACCAGTGAGCCACCGCGGTCTTACCCTGAAAAGCAGTATATGGGTCAATTTCTTCTATTACAAGTTAGAAATTTGGGGGCGTCATAATTACTTAGCTTACTGCATGAATTGTGTTGGAAATGAATAGTATTTCATTTATTGACATTTTGTAAGTATGTAAAGATACATATGAGGCAGGATTTGACACTGTCTCGTCTTGAGAAATGTATCTGCTTCTGTAGGAATCTCATTTTTAATTTTTGTTATAATGTTAGTTTTTAAAAAATAATATTATCGTATTTTGTTTCAAATTTCGTATATTAATAATAATTATTATTTAATTTTTCAAGTTTTTGTTTATGCCAATTAGTTAATCATGTCCAGTGGCGTATTTACGATTTTGTTTCGGGGGGCTTTGCTAACTTTCGGGAGGCTTTGCCTGAAAATGTGAAAATTCAGCAAGATATTTCATATACTTTACTATAGTAAGATTTCGGGGGTTTAAGCCCAGAATCTCCCCCCTAAATACGCCACTGACTCGATATTTACTAACTTATATGTGGACATAGTGATACTAGTGATCAAAAATGTGTTACCCATCAAAGTGCATATATTTAGGAAAATACTTCTATTGTCGTATTCCAAATATTCGATTTCGTTAGTTCGGATAAATATTTTTAACATTATTCACTCAGAGACTTCGATAATCGTTAAAAATAGGCGGATTATATTCATAGTTTGCATTCCCATAGTTTCAATGTAATGTTGCCATCTGGAGGCCCGGAGTTAGAAAAAATATGTGGCCCCTGATGACTTTACCTAATACTTTTCTGTGAAAGTACTGAAGGAAATATGTTTCATATTTTTGGTCATATTTTATTTTATGATAATGATTGTATCTTCATGATTCTTTTTAGATAGTCAGTTGAGATTTTGATCACAGTGGAGGCCAGTATCCATCTATAGGCCCAGAGCTACAGCTTCCTTAAGCCCCCTTCAGTCCGGCCCTGGTTGTGATGGAAACAGGTATGTGAACCTCTGATTTGCTGAACGACTGGAGTTGAGACGAGGTACTTGATAGTGGTTTTTAAATGGAGAAAGTCGTATGTAACTTTCGCTCTTAAACATAATTCATAATTTTACTGATTTTAGCTGAACTAAAGTACTTTATTCACCTCAATTTTAATTATTAAAGTCAAAATGAAGTTTTGAACCGAAATTGTGAAAGAAAATCCACTAAACAAAACAATTGAAGAAATACCTCAAGTGCAAAAACTACTACAAAATTCGATTGGGGGGGGAAGAAAAGTGTCCAATTTCCATAATTTATTACATATTAGTTATTATTATCAATACATGTACACAATAAATATTAAGTTAAGTAGTAGGTTACACTTCTATTGGAAGAGTTTTGTCTCATCTCATGCGGTATGGCGTGGTATGATATGAGTTTAGTGTCCCTTTCAGCGGTAAAGCTATATGAGACCTGGATCTACAACTTAACATGAAATCTGAACCACATTGGCTCCAATCGGGAATCGAACCTGAGTCTTCCGCCCGAAAGACACGTACGCTAACCACATAACCACGTGCCTTTGGGGCGGACGTCTAAGCACAACCAGGCCTCGTCTCGTCTCCTATCCAGGGTTGGTCCAAGGACCCGGGCAACCCGGGCGACTGCCCGAGGCGCAAAAATGAATGGGGCGCCAAAACGAGCCTCAAAAAGTAAATTTTATAATGTGTTTTCTACTGACTTTTTGGGTTACATTCTTGTAAAGTAGTGCCAATTACGTTACCTTTTTCTCATTTCACCTTGGAAGTAGAGAGTTTCATTTAGCGTTCGTTTGCTAAATTCATTTCAGTGACAGAGCATCGAACGATGAGGAACGTAGACACTGACCAGATGATCTCCTCAGGAACAAGGTGGAAGCAGATCCTTGGAAAAGTGTTCGTGTCATTGCAGATGAATAAAGCTTACACCATAGCACTATTGTTCGACGGTTACATTCAATGGGTAAAGTGAAAATTTTGGACTAGTGGTTACTACATAAGTTGACAACCAACAACAACAATTGCTCTCTGACCATAAAGATTAATCACGAAAACTTACTGCTTCAAATTGTCACGTCAGATAAAAAGAATGGGTGTGCAATGACAATTGTAAAAATCCAAGAAAATTGTTGCTTCGTGTTTAACGTCCAGGATGGTCTTCGACACATCTTTCCACCAGCAAAAGGTGCTGTTGCCGTTATAGTGGCCTTTCGCGGAAGTGATTCATCATATCTTTCTAAGGCGAGGTGAAATCATTAATACTGATCTACATGAAGTGGACCACAAACTTGTTTTCGAACACCCAGCAATCGCCAGTACAGATGGTGTACTCATGATGTACGACAATGCTGTCACACAAAGACGTTGGAGGCTCTCCGTGAGTTGCAGTTGAAACATTTTCTTATCCTTCTTATTTCCCCGATATCTCTTCCGCTGATTACAACCGATCTGATATTTCAGTCACTTCTTGAGAGAGAAGACATTCTCTGATGATGATGCGTATGTTTGAGGACTTCCTAGCATAGCAGATTCTAGACTTGTTTCCATGGGCGCCCGAAGGGAAAAGCAGGATGCCTCCCCTGAGCAAACCACTTATATTACATACCAGAAATACCAGACATAATATAGAAACCATGGAGGTGCTCCCCAGAAAATTTCTTCCGGCCCCCTTCTTGTCTCGTCAGGCAATCCAATTATTGGATAATCGATCGCAAAAGTGTTAGTTGCAGATGGCGTGTTTTATTAATGCTGTACGGCAGTCATTTGCAATTGGCCTGTCTAAGACGTAGAAGCGTGCTTCATAATCGGAGAAAAGCGTTGAGCAAAGATTGGAAGGGGATGGAAAAAGCAAGTGTTGGGAGTGTACTTGAATTGATGGATTCATGAGTAGTAGGTCTACGAAACCATCGACTATCCAATCGACGTCACCGTTGTCTTGTCTACATTTCAAGAAGCTCTTTCCCCTCTCCGTGTGGGTAAATGAGAAGAGGAGCAGCAAATTTTGTAGTGTCACAGAGCATTCAGTTGGAAATCATTGCTGTACGGAATTTCATTGGTTGGTAGCTTAGTTTCAACGTGCTATATTAGCACTACACTACCTACGCTGCAAATAATAACAACAATTTGTTATTTTTTTTTTTTTTTTGAACAAAGGACTACTGGTTATTGTTGAACATGATAAAAAAAATGTATCCTGAAGTATTCTATCAGCCAACTAAAAACGTCTAGATGCCTTTTAGTGGTTATAGGAAGTGCTCTAAAAATGTTCAAAATGTACCTGCACTTCTGATATGTCGAATGTATACGGATAGAAAAGACTTGTAAATGTGTAAAATGTCGTAATTGTGTTTAACAGTTGTTTCTGTGGCGTAAACTCATGGGACACAGCAAAGTTGAGACACATTTTGAATCTATTAGGGGACATTGTATATATTTTTCCACATGGTAAACAATAACCAAAAGTTGTTTCTAAAAACGGGTCCAAATCATATTCACACAGTGGTTTATTTTATTTATTTATTTATTGCGGTGTACAATTTAAAGTGGGAGTTCAATTCTGTCTCCCCGGTCACTGAACCTGGAACCTCGTGTACCAAATCTACGTACTCCAGTTACTATACCTCGGCTAGCTAGAAGAGTAACCTCGTATGCTCGTATAATCAAGGGCGCCCATGTTGTGGTTTCCAAGGGGGGCGAGTATAAGCGATGTTTCAAAAATAGTTTCAAATTTTGCTGTAATTAATGTAAAAATTCTATTGAATTTTCGATATTCTGAAGTACAATTTCCTCTAGAGGGGACAAGCGCCCCACCTTGTCCCTCCTGATGGGCGCCCTTGTGTATAATACGTAATTTTCGGTCAAGAGATTTGCATCTCCACTCTTCCTAGGGGGTACGGTGGCTCAGTGACCAGGAGACAAAATTCATTTGGGTTTAAGACCCTCTGAAGATGAAGGTGGGATATTTAACTGTCTTGGCTGTTTCTCTGTTGGCGTGCCTCTCGAGGCCGGTAGTCCGGACGTAGGGCAATTGGCAATTTGTCGCCTCGTGCAATTGTATTATTTGCCGCCCCAACTTTTCTCCAGAAAGAACAAAACTTAAAACCACGATTTTAAGTCTGATACCCTATCATGAACAACGAACGGGAGGGAAAGATCACTCGCACTCAGAAAGGCCTAAACACTACAAATACAATCTCGTTACGTCCATTTTTCTTTAAATAATAATCTACTATGTTACTGAAAGATAAAGAAAACATACCTGCAGAGGAAAATGTAAATCTTTTTTATAGAATTGAATATCGAGCTTCCATCTCAATATATTAGTTTGCAATTCCAGTGCAACTAGCTCTTTTATCTTTACTTCTTGATTTTCCTTCTACATGTATTATTATTTTTTTTTAAAGAAAACTTTTTTGCACCTTGAATGATAAGGAATGTGTTTGTGACAAACACAAGACTAGTTTTCATATCAAAACTGTGATAGGTAACTAAATGGAACAGATGTTCGCTACCGTTCGAGAATTGAGTTCTTGTATTTGACAACAATCAAGAAATTCATGCTAGGATTTGTTTGACTATTTGCTTTAGCACTATCCATGTGACCTTAAACCAGGGGAGGATCCAGGGGGGCGATCGGGGCGATCGCCCCCCCAGAAGAGGAAGCTTTCTTATTTTATATATATAAATAAAACCCATCCCAAAGTTTGGAGCCCTTAAAAGTAGCAGTATGACAACCCTCCGCCCCCCCCAGAAGTCGGTTCTGGATCCGCCCCTGCGACCTGAACATGATTTATGAATGTAGTATTCAACTTAGAAGGTCAGGTTAGTAAACTTAACTACCATTATCATGAAGTCTGTTTCCAACAAGAAATATTTATTGTAATAATAATATATTTATGAGAGATTTTGCCGCTCCATGCGAATGCACGTATTACACATACGAAAGAGAACAGCCCTGTCCTGAAGAGTGTAAGAAAGGAAAAGTAGAAATGACGAAAGCAAAAGGAATGAAATAAAAATGAAATTTTAGAGTTTAACGTCCCACGACTATGTACTTTAGGCTAGGGCAAATGAATAATGATGGAAAAATTGGTGGCATGAGAATGAGGGAGGGCAATTGAGAAAACCCACAGACATGACGTTGTCCATCACAAACTTACTTGATCGGGGACCCTACGCACTAGAGGTTAAGCGCTCTACCACAGAACCACCGTGCCACTCAGGAAATTAAAAGAACTGGTAGATCGTCCATCTTTGGTGCAATAAATCCTTAGCTCATGGGTCTAGGTCAAAACCCCCACAGCCAAAACCCCCACACTCAAGAAATGTCAAAACGCCCACACGATCGGTCATAACTCCCACACAAATGACAAATCCCCCAAACGCACGAACGGTCAAAACCCCCACAGCCAAAACCCCCACACTCAAGAAATGTCAAAACGCCCACACGATCGGTCATAACTCCCACACAAATGACAAATCCCCCAAACGCACGAACGGTCAAAACCCCCACAGCCAAAAGCCCCACACTCAAGAAATGTCAAAACGCCCACACGATCGGTCATAACTCCCACACAAATGACAAATCCCCCAAACGCACGAACGGTCAAAACCCCCACAGCCAAAACCCCCACACTCAAGAAATGTCAAAACGCCCACACGATCGGTCATAACTCCCACACAAATGACAAATCCCCCAAACGCACGAACGGTCAAAACCCCCACAGCCAAAACCCCCACACTCAAGAAATGTCAAAACGCCCACACGATCGGTCATAACTCCCACACAAATGACAAATCCCCCAAACGCACGAACGGTCAAAACCCCCACAGCCAAAACCCCCACACTCAAGAAATGTCAAAACGCCCACACGATCGGTCATAACTCCCACACAAATGACAAATCCCCCAAACGCACGAACGGTCAAAACCCCCACAGCCAAAACCCCCACACTCAAGAAATGTCAAAACGCCCACACGATCGGTCATAACTCCCACACAAATGACAAATCCCCCAAACGCACGAACGGTCAAAACCCCCACAGCCAAAAGCCCCACACTCAAGAAATGTCAAAACGCCCACACGATCGGTCATAACTCCCACACAAATGACAAATCCCCCAAACGCACGAACGGTCAAAACCCCCACAGCCAAAACCCCCACACTCAAGAAATGTCAAAACCCCACACGATCGGTCATAACTCCCACACAAATGACAAATCCCCCAAACGCACGAACGGTCAAAACCCCCACAGCCAAAACCCCCACACTCAAGAAATGTCAAAACGCCCACACGATCGGTCATAACTCCCACACAAATGACAAATCCCCCAAACGCACGAACGGTCAAAACCCCCACAGCCAAAACCCCCACACTCAAGAAATGTCAAAACGCCCACACGATCGGTCATAACTCCCACACAAATGACAAATCCCCCAAACGCACGAACGGTCAAAAACCCCACAGCCAAAACCCCCACACTCAAGAAATGTCAAAACGCCCACACGATCGGTCATAACTCCCACACAAATGACAAATCCCCCAAACGCACGAACGGTCAAAACCCCCACAGCCAAAACCCCCACACTCAAGAAATGTCAAAACGCCCACACGATCGGTCATAACTCCCACACAAATGACAAATCCCCCAAACGCACGAACGGTCAAAACCCCCACAGCCAAAACCCCCACACTCAAGAAATGTCAAAACGCCCACACGATCGGTCATAATTCCCACACAGATGGACAAAACTCCCACACATAGCAACGGTCACAATCTCCACATAAATGGACAAAACCCCACACAAATGGACAAAACCCCCACACAATCGGACAAATCCCCCACACTCTGAAAATATCGTGATTGCACGTCTTTGTTGCGGCTCTTTACGAAGCCCACTTTAGTGTTTCTGTCATTACAAAACAGTGCAAGAAAAATAGTTGCAACATCGGTTTAAGTGGAACAAAAAATGTTATTGAAAAGTACAAGGGCAAGACATACAACCAGGATCATTTCAGAGTGTGGGAGATTTGACCGATTGTGTGGGAGTTTTGTTCATTTGTGTGGGGGTTTTGTCCATTTATGTGGGGATTGTGACCGTTGCTATGTGTGGCTGTTTTGTCCATTTGTGTGGGAGTTATGACCGTTGGAGGTTATGACCGATTACCAGTGTGGGTGTTTTGGCTGTGAGGGTTATGACCGTTCGTGTATTTGGGAGATTTGTCCATTTGTGTGGAGGTTATGACCGATTGTGTGGGCGTTTTGACATTTCTTGAGTGTGGGTGTTTTGGCTGTGGGGGTTTTGACCGGTTCCCTAGCTCATTTCTAGGCCTTGTGAATTTGTGGTGGACAACATCGTATCAGGGATATTTCACCGGATTCTTTCGTTTCCTCCAACATCCTCATTCTAGCAATTATAAGTAGTATGTGAATAAAGGAACATGAGTGTCACAGATAAGGAGACCTAAACAACAATAGATGCAATCTTGTGATTAACGGTGTGCTTTGCTAGATTCAGTGCATTAAAGTAACCAGTTTCCTATAAGTTATTATTGACACTATCATTTTTTTTTTTTTGTGGCTGTCGGTCACAAATCATCACATTTCTCCCGCGAAAAACACATTTCAAATCAGATTATTGGGGGGCTCAGTCCCCCAGTTCCAAGATTGGGGGAACATGTCCTCCTCATCCCCCCGAGATTTGTGCTTAACATACTAATTGCAGCATATTTTCTATATTTGCCAAAGTTTGTTTGTTCGTTCAGTTCTATTGACTAGGAAGAAAGGCAAGTATGGGATTTGAAAAGAATTCACTCGTGATACTCGCGGGTAAGAAAGTAGACGCACCATTTTTGAGACAAATATTTATACATACAAATATTTACATATGATATAAAAAAGAAAAAAGAAAGAAAAAGAAAACACTACTTACCTGCTGCCTACAACCAGTTCACGCGCTGCTAAAATTTGACTCCAAGATGCTTCACTCTCCATTCCTAATATTATCATCCACCCGCGTCCCTCCAAATAACTTCCTGTCGATCATCCGGTTGCAATCACAGTCGCTTCCTCCCACAAGAGCCCTCGGAACAACCAGAGATAACAAAACAGCGGGAATCTGTGGTGTTTTCACTCGCAACTGACTTCAAGATAGCAGCTTCAATTTTTTTGGGGGGGGGGAAGGGCTTATTTTATTGTTTTTCGAAATTGTTTCTTTTTTTCAAATATCTCACCAATCCCATGGCTTAAGAAACGCCAAAGAAGTTCATCGCCGCAGAAAATAAATACCAAAGTGAAATATTTTAGTTTTAAGACATGCGGTTTATCTCCTTTACGCTAAAGGAGACAGACGATGATTTTAGGTGAATGAGTATAATACAGCTTGTGGGAGGAAACGGGAGAACCCAAACAAATCCCTTGATAAAATGTTGCTCACCAGAAACTTACGTGGCATGTTATCAAATCACTGACCCCTTACAGCAGACGTCAGCTATCTAACACTAAGACTAATCACGTAATCATGTGTTGTGTCTAATCTTTGTTGTTATTCCTTGCTGTAATAATCTCCTTAGTCTCACAACTTAACCGGACGAAGATAGGCTAGCGGTTCCCGTCAGGCCCGTAGCCAGCCTGATTTCTTAGGGGGGCAGAAATGAATACTGAGGGGGCAATGATTAAGACATGACAAAACACCATAAAATTGCATACTTATTTATTATTTACAAAATCTGTAACAGGTATAGTTTCTTTTATTCATAATATTCTGTATTGACAATATTACAGTACACAAATTCAAGATTAAGAACATTGATCATTAACATACAAAGATTTTTTTAAAAAAACTGCGATGCAATACAATTGAGGTGCTTGGAGCAATATAGTGCTATGGTAAACGTAGATGAGGAACGTCATTGTACGTCGCATTTACACTAAACAAAAGCTAATTAACTGAATGTTAGAGCGAGCACATGACCCATTAATCAGGATTGTCCCATTTGCAGAAAACAAAATATTATAAACAGAATATTTTGACATAGACTTTTTTTTGTCACAACAAAACACTCCAATTAACTTTTATTGTATAATGTCATCATTATATGTTCATTAGAATTGATTTATGATTCTACGAGGCCAACTTGTTTGTTTGTTTGTTAAAATTTTGTACCTTTTTTTTTCTTCAATACTGAGGCTATAAAAAAAACGGGAAGCTTGCAGTTAAAAGTGGAATACGAACCACCACATTGCTCTCGAATTCAAGAATTCCACGGGTATCAAACACCGAGATCACATTCAAACACGCGCGCTCTATTCACTTAGACCAGCGGTAAGGGCTATTTTGTAGTTTTGTTTTACAAATTATTAATTTCTCGTAAGCCTTTACTGCAGCTTTTTGTTTGTATTAACTCCTAAGAATGATAAGATAAAAATATTGAGACCAAAGCACTTGCATTTATTAATAGAAAAACTTAAAAGAGAATATTATTATATATGTATAATCGAATGTAATTTTTTGGTTTTATTTTTGTGTGCTTAATATGAGCTCTTTGCGAGGTACTTTGTTTCATTTTAATTAAAATTGAAGTATTTATTTTTGAAACATTAGAACAAAATTATATTACAGCAACTTTAGATTATATCACTACAAAATAGAAGTATATGTTTTATTGAACGTTTGTACTCAATTTTCTACCTTCCAAAATTAGAGAGACATTACAGTTTATTTATATTCACAGCTAACGTTGTGGACTATGATACTGTTGTTTGGAAGTGCACCTGATATTCTTGGATGCTTGTCGAGGTTGCAATAACATGGCATGGTTTCAAATTCTTGAAATGGGTAAAGGCAGTTGAAGATGTTTGGTACATCTAGCAAAGAAACATATAATTTTACACATAAATGGGTAGAATTCGCAAAGTTGAATTTAATTTGGTAATTATAATAGCAAGAATTTCACTGGTTTTGTGTCAGTTTGAAAATTCCCTTCAGCGTGTTTTTTAGAGGGGGCATAAAATAATTTAGAGGGGGGCTCCCTCTAGCCTCTCCCTGGCTACGTGCCTGGTTCCCGTTCTTGGTTCTCATTTGGGAGGTTCAGAGTTCGAATCCGCTGAAGTTCATAGTTTGACCCTGACTGAAAATGCTTCCAATTTTTTCTCAGTACTAGCAGTCAAATCTCAGGATGGAATCTTTAAATATAGCCTCTGTGCCAGATTCCTTAATAAGCACAATATTAATTTTCCTCGCAGGCTGGATATGAAAGTTTGTAAACAAGTAAACATTTTCTTGGCTTACCCAAACGTCTCTTTGCCAAGGGATGCTCAACTAAACTTCCAATATTCTCTGCGTAGTCAAATGCTCTAGGGGAAGATTTAACATATTCATCGTCATAACATTAACATCGATCTTTCCATTTGTCAACACAGCAAATTGACCCCTTCTACTGAGGCATGTTGGGTGTTATTCTGGTTCATTGTTGCCAGACCGATTAGATGGAAAAGCAGAAGACTTGAAGATGAAAAACAGGAGAAAACAGTAGACATGTAAAGGGGCGTCATTTAAAAGTGCAAATCCAGGGAGAGGAAAAAAATTGCCATTATTAAGGGGACAGTGGTCAAAACAAGCTGTCCAGAATTCATTATTACTTTCATTTCAAAATAAACAATACATACATATATATAAATTTGAATTTTAAATTTCAGATTTTCCGATGATTAGGTAATCTTTTGGAGGTAGAAAGACCCTCATGGTCCCTTTATATCAATAATGTTTGATACACACTTGTGTGAAGTAAGACGTAGTGAAAGAGCAAAGTAGAGTGCGGTGAAAGTCTTATCATGCACCTAGGGATAGCATAACTATATGGTACAGTCACACGTGATCATGACGTAAGACGATTTTTCGCTAACGATCGTGGAGAGGTGATCTAAGCTACTCTTCCAACCCAAGTCCCAATCTAAACAACATGTACTCGTAAATTTTATAGTAAGCCATGAAGATCACCAACCACCATGCATACAAAAGATGGCGTACAGTTGTATCCTTGTATTCATATTATATGCAGCAAAGCTCTATAACTATATGCTCTACAGATCTTTGTGTATGCATACAGAGAAATTTTATCTTTTTATGAAAGGAATAAATGAAAATTTAATATTAATAATAATATATTTCTTTAACTTCTCAAAATTATGAAAAAGCAGGAGATTGTTAACTTTTCATTTTCGTTAGCAGTAGATCAGTAGTACGTAAAAAAAAAAAAAAAAAAAAAGCAGGAGATCTGCAAAATCAGTAGCTCTGGCAACACTGTTCTGGTTACTGGTATGGTTTCGTAGAACGATCTGAGCAGTGTTGCCAACAACCTCTGAAGAAAATAGTCTAAATGGCCTTCAGAAATAGGCTTTTTTTTTTTAACGCAAAAAATGACTAGATTTTGAACGGCTAACCTATAATCCATATTGTAGATTTTAAACCCCTTTTTGTTCGTAGGATTATAATTGAGTTACATGGTTTTAAATTACAATAAAATCCATCAACAATTCATCTGATTTGTGAAAGTCAACAATCATGTTATTATCAGTTCAATTGAAAAAAAAAAGTTATCATCGATGACGTCACAGCTAGCCGAGGCACTGGAACTGGATACACCATCGTTGGATTGTGAATTGGTTGTGTTTGTGTAGACTGAAGTTGTCCCAATTTTCAGTAGTACTTCTTTCGGCAGGTCAAACTCCTTACAAACACTTCTTATTTCTCCGTCCGAACACCCACATGAAACATCATAATTGCAATGAGAGTTTTCCAGTTAATTAGATATCCTATTTGTTTCCTTCAATAAAGAATCTCTGTAGCTTGAAGAACAGAACAGTTTACTAAATTTGTATTAGAAAACTTTCATTCTTGCAATGAAATGCGAAAATTAAAATAATTAAGAAGTAGGGAACGGGGCCGTTACGGGAGCGACTTTAAAATTCTTTTTGAGTCGTAGTTAAGTAGTACGTATTTGTAAGTAGTTGTAAATCTGTGGGTAAGGAGTGAGAAGAGGAATTTAAAAAGTGTAATAAAACACCTTCTGTCTAGAGAAATCAATTAATACGATAATACATAATGTAAAATAGGCTGTTTTAAAAACCACACTTTATTTTCAAAGAAAGGTATTTTTAGAATTAATTTAATGGCTAATAAAAAAGCCAACAATGGCAAAAGACTTTTATGAAATAAGCTATATTTAAAGCTATTAGCATTTCGTAGATTTGTATGGCTAAATGCCTCTCCAAATAGGCTTGATTTAGACGAAAATAGGCTAAATTGACATCACTGGATCTGAGGTAGTGTTGAGATCAGGGTTGTCACACTTGGTATAATTGTACCAAATTCAGCCCTTTTTTATCATTCAATGGCCCGTTGGTACCACACTGGCATTTTCAGCCCTTTTTGTGAAAAAGTTGGTACAATTCTACCCGATTCAGTACCATCTAACAAATACTTGTCACATTTGCAAAAGTGTCAGTAAGACTTTTTCAATATCTCTTTCTTGTGATGTCTTTCAGGGAAGGTTCTAGACACTGGACGAGTTTTACATTTTTTTTTTTTACAAATGTCAGTTTACTTACCTTATATTCTTCTTACAGTCTATTATTCTCCTTCGGTCTTGAAATAAGCGAGAATACGGTGCAATAATTTATATTTTAATATTTTATTATAACGTATTGTTTACACACAAACTCGGAGATGATTGATTTGTTCCTCGTTATATATATTTATTAATCATGATGGTTTTTGTTTATTAATCACTTTGAAATAAAGGCGCGTTTGGTTTCCTTACAATATATACCGAAGATAATTGTTTGATGGATATTTTTAAAAAGTAATTTTTAAAAAGAGCACTTTCTAGATTTGACTCTTGGAAGAGGGGGAGGGAGTGTTCTAGAATTTTACCTCTTTTAGTTTTGTGTTATAGAGCCATGTATTGCACTGGTACAAAATAATGAATCCAGCCCTTTTTGTTTTAATTTGGTACTATTTTTCAGCCCACTTCAGAGCTAGGACTGTGGCAACACTGGTTGAGATTAGATCATTCATAATCGAATCATGGCATTGAATCAAATGAATCATAATTATTGCTTATGAAAGGTTTGTCATGATCGAATTGTGATTCACTAACCACTAAATGTGTGAGCGAAACATCGTTGTTTTTAAAGGCTGCACATGCAGTATATCCATCTTTGTGTACTGCAGGGGGTGGGAAGCTTAAGGGACAAGAAAGAAGACAGAAGAAACAACAACTGCCTTTGCAGGCAATGAGATAAGAGAAGAAACAAAGCAAGTCAGTCGTGCAACAACAATATCGGGTTATTACAAACGACTGACTCGGTTTCATAAATTCAGGTTAGCGTTATTATTGGGTCTATTCACAAAACTTCGTAGACGCATTGAAAAACTCAAAGAGGTTTTTGTGTGTGTTTGTGTGTGTGTGTGTGTGTGTGTGTGTGTGTGTGTGTGTTCCAGGTTCGCTTCTGATTTCTGCCATGATAACGCAGCAGTGAGTATTTATTCCAAGGATCTTATAAAATAGAGGATCTGCCCTTACAACAAAATCTTGAAGCCATACGTCACAGTTTCGCCACCCGTACTCTGCCCGCTCCGCCCAATAGGATCGCTATGTTTTGAGCCAACAATCATGGCGTAAACGAAAGTAGCCAATCAGACGATGGTAGAAACGAGAGTAGCCAATCAGACGTGCCGATGCTCTGTTGTTTTTTTAGCTTCATCGATTTAATAGGATGAAGATACATATGGGCAGATCCTCTTCAAAATGGCGACAGGCGCAGAGAAAGCTTGTGTTGTCGAAAAATAAATATCTAAAAAGCTTTTCCAGGCCGGCCATCCTGAATGAAGTTTCGCTGAGTTTTCCTCATTCACATCAGGTAAATGCCGGGGTGGTACCTAACTTATAGGTCACAGGCCACTTCCTTCCTTCCTTCTCTTTCCCCGGGTAGCGTGATCGTCGAGGGACGTTATCCCTCCTACATGACGGGCTAAATCCTAAATCCTTATATTGTCCTCGAGTTTCTTTCACAACAGCCTGTCTATCCTAACAGTATAACGCAGCGTTGAACTTCCGAACAAAGTTCAAAAATCCACCAATTGTCAAGTCCATTCGGCAATGATATGCCCAGTTTACAGCTTCAGGATGCCTTTGTAAGGAAAAATCAACTGATTATCCAACAATGACTAAACAGAAGATTGAATTCCAATGGATTAGTCGTGGTGGGAATAATCAGCAATTCCTGTCATGGCCTCTTCACTTCATGGCCTCTTCACTCTTCGGACCTAACCCCGTGGGCTTTTTTTTTGTGTGTGTGTGTGTGAGTTTATGTAAAAGATACAGCGAGTGTGGGAAGAATTTGATTATCGACTTGGTATTGGCAGAATTGCTAGGAGGCACATATAGAACACTTGTAGTATGTCACGAAGAAACCTTTTTGAGTTTTTCAATATATGTGTGAAAAGTTTCGTGACAATATGTTCAATAATAAAGCCAATAATCGAACACACTGAAAACTCGTTCTCTTTTATGACCCCTTTTTTGGGGGTGTTCGATTTGCTACAGCGGGGTACAACAAGTGGCATCACGTATCGTGCGACACTGGAAAAGCGACTACTTGCTATCAGAACGCTCTGAAAAAAAAAAAAAATCAGATAATGGGAGTCAGGTGACGCCCATCTTCTTATGTCACGAAGAAACCTTTTTGAGTTTTTCAATATATGTGTGAAAAGTTTCGTGACAATATGTTCAATAATAAAGCCAATGATCGAACACTCTGAAAACTCGTTCTCTTTTATGACCCCTTTTTTTTTGGGGGGGGGTGTTCCATTTTCTATAGCGAGGCACTACAAGTAGTATCACGTATCGTGGGACACTGGAAAAATGACTACTTGCTAGCAGGACGCCCTGGATGAAAAGATGATTTTTCAGGTAGTGAAAGTCAGGTGTCGCAAATCTACTAATGTCATAAAGAAACCTTTTTGAGTTTTTCGATATATGTGTGCAAAGTTTTGTCCAATAATAAAGCTACAATGAATTTATGAAATCAGGTCAATCATTTGTAATATTTTTTTTAATATAAAATCAGCATTGCAATAAATATAAAGCATATCTTCTTGATAGCTCGAATTGATAATATAGCATCTGGACTGTAAAACTATCTGGGAACTTTACCTGAAGAGTGGAGCGAAAGTAACACTCAGCAAAAATAATAAGACAGCGAGGCACAGAGAAAAGCGATTCATTTCATCTGATCATTCTCTTCCCACTCGATTCACCTGTGAAAGGAAAACACGCAGAATACTAAACGATTCATATGATCGAGTCACTTCTAACCAATTCATGTGATCGAAATGGAAAAGAAGCGCAGAAATCTCAGTGATTCATATACGCAAATCAAATGCTCGATTCATTTGACGCGCTTGGAGGATAAATGTGTTATGTAACAAATTGAATATAACGGTAAAATTGACTTTCACAAGTTTGTCCCTTAACATACCGCCTTCATTCTTTCTAAATACCTGGACCCAGACGAGGACTCACTAAATAAGGTGTTACGTGGTATGATTAACATATAACACGTGCATGAACCGCCAGAATGCAACGCACAGTGGGGCGAAAACGCAAAAAGCTGGCCAAAATATGATAACTATATTCGAATTGAATGAAATTTAGTATAAAGGGGTTATTGAGGTTTCTGATTACGATTCTGCAACTAAAGTTGAAAAAACAAAATGGCAGATCCAAAATGGCGGAATAAAATTTGCAAAAGTCGAAAAAAGTGGTAGAAATGTTCTCAAAAGTGGCGATAAAGGGATTATTGAGGTTGCTGATTACGATTCTGCAACTAAAGTTAAAAAAAAAAAAAATGGCGGATCCAAAATGGCGAAATAAAAAGAATGTCAACATACTTGGTAATTTTCACAATGTATCTTTAACAACATTCACTTTTTTCACATATTTTGATGAACAATTACATGTTACTTACGTTCTTATTTATTAGAAATGTATTATTACTTAAATGACACAAATTATTGGTATTTGATTCCGTTATGATAACTGCAACGGCTTGTCACTGTAACATTAAATAAACAATAATTAACATCAACACGCTTCGTAATTGGCACGTTTTGGCAGCTACGTTTTCGTCGACAGCATTAATTAATATTCAGACTACCATTCTACAAAATATGAATGTGGTGCACGAGGGTGCACATAATGTTTTGAACGCTTTAAGTTAATAAAATATATAAACAATGTGAAAATTTTGCCTGACTTGCGATTCAAATTATAAATTATTACATCATTATTATTAATTTTTCACTTCATACACTTATTCTACTTACGAGTACGATATAGGAAAACTTTACAGATTTAAAAACTATGAACGCGTTCGAAAGTTACAACCGTTTCAACGGACGCGTCACAATTCTTCTATTGTTCTCTACGCATATGAGCTGATGAAGGGTCTACTTTAGAGTGGCTCAGGTAGTCGTAATAAAGTAAAAACCCTATTCTATTTATGGATTTGGGCCCTTCTAACATCACTCTAGCCAACTACATAAAAAAATCCTATATTACTAACTTTCGTTTTTTTACTTTTGGCCAGCTTTTTGCGTTTTCGCCCCACTGTGCAACGTTTCAAAAAATGTAACATAACACCTTTATCCTCCAAGCGCTTCATTTATCTGAGTCATAATAAATTAATAAATTCGCCAAAATGAATAATTTTGCCCATCACTGGTGTGATGCTGATGATCGTCAGGCAAAACACATTGAGTATTCTGAGTCCTTCTGAAGAACATGGGTGGTTTTAACTGTCCTCAAAAATGGTGTGTTCATAACCGTGCCGTATTGGATTACGGACAATTTAGACTCGAGAAGACTTGCTACACAATCAAATTTAATTAATCACGATTGGGTCGAAGCATTTTCTTGTTTTATATAAGAAAGTGGCTAACGCGCACGTCTTTGATGCAGGTGGTCCTGAGTTCGTTATCTAATGGCGGTTCGAATTCCACCTTAAATTGTAGGTGAAACATATCGCCCCCCAAAAGGCAGAAAGATGTTAAGCGCCAGTTTCCTTGATTTCCAACCAAGTGCATATCCTGACCACCAATTTCATATTTAATATTGTGCAGAAAGGAGACAATATGAAAGGTCTGCAGTGAAAACTGAATTCTAGAAGAAATAAAGAATCGGAATTAATTAATGTTTCATTCGTTTTTATTCATCTCCTGAGAAATTTACATTTTGGCGCTTAGCAACTTTCTGCTTTCTGGGAGCGATATATAGCCCTAATTGTAAATCGATGGCGGTAATTTGGCTCACTATAGTAGAGAGCACCTCTGAAGCGAGGGGGCCTCTAGTTCGATCCCAAGTCACGCAATTTTGTGGCGGGCAATATCGTGGCCGGTCGTTTTCTTGAGTTTCCTCCTATACTTTACTCTACCAATTCTTTTAATATAAGTTATGTTTATTAGTCATCCATGTTCTTTGACCTCGTGGGACGTTAAATTATAAAGTAGAATTCGTTCATTTCTTTTCTAGAATCATTACAAAGTCCTGTTATCCCCTACGTATTACATAGATGTTAATGAATTGTTGTTTCTTATTGTTGCAGATGCTGATATACTTCTAAATTATGGCTGATGAATCTACTTACACCATAAAGGAATGGGTCGTAATGAACACGTGGGCTCACGAACGACCCCATACAGAAAAATCAAAGAGATATTCAACATAATTTCACTGTAAGGATTCAGAAACCTTCAAAAACCAACAATTTTACGGTGGGAGAAAAAAATCTCTTTGCAACTGGTTGCATAAAAGGTAAGCCCCTTTCAAGACGACCAAAAACACGACTAGAAACGTGTGTGGAGGCCGCAGCGTCTATTTCAGCATGGTTCCAGCAGGATGGAACACCTCCCCATTATGCTATTGCCGTTAGAATATGTCAATGAGATGATTGTCCTGATAAATAGATTGGTCGTGGTTCTGCCCATTTGCATGCAGCTTTGGAGGGCCACTCCGAAGTCCTGATCTGTCATCTTGCGACAATGCATTATGGGGGGTTCATAAAACAAAAGATCGCTGTCATACGTTACGAGAAAGTTGACGAACTTAAGGATGCTGTTCGACGTGCATTTACTGCCATCACGCCAGCAGGCACGTAGCCAAGGGGGGTGTCCGGGGTGTCCGGACGCCCCCCTTCGAGACCAGAAATTTAAAAATTTAAGGAAGGATGAAACAGAATGAAACGAGAAAAAGAAGGATCAGCGTTAAAAATAAACTATAGGAAGTTTTTGGTTACTCTTTCTTATGAGGAGATTTGTATTACTTGCAATACATGGTGGCGAGCTGAGCGAAATATCCTGGAAGAGTCTGGGAATTTGAAATTTCTAGAAAAATTACGGAATTCTCAGAATTTCTGCTACTAGTCAGGGAGATTTCAAGCTTCCGAAGGCATAGTGCCGCTGTATAACAACGCGGATATTTTTTAATCATAATTTTTCGTCATCGCATCCTTGCAGTATCAAACATGTTATTTCAAAAACAATTTTCTACTGCTCCTTTAACCTGAAATTTAAAACAGACAGTAGTTAACGGAATAATAAAAACAAAAATTTATGTGGAAAGAAAGTTGTGTTAACATTTGATTCTACAGAGAAAGGAACACAGATATTATAAAATATTTTATAAAGACATTATCGAGTACGTACTTTTTATAATAGTTGAGGTCATAATGTAAGGAAAATCGTTATATTTGAATAAACAGAGGAAGGACGTAAATATTGTATAATCTTTTTCAATACGCTTTTTTATTTTACTCGAGATTTCTTCGTAGTTTGTTATTAAAATACTTACCAACATATCCTCATTTTATTGTAATAACAAAACAATACATGTTGATAGTAAAGTAGTTTAGATTGATCGAGCTCCTGGGCCTTCAGAATTTCATGTCACGCTCCCCTCCGTTACGAAATCCTGGCTAAAAGATGCTCCAGTAAAATAGTTTAGAATGACCGAGCCCCTCGTATGATGACCACAGTATTTCATGTCAGGGACGTTCCCTTCACGAAATCCTGGCTACGTACCTGACGCCAGCAATGTTAAGGAGAATTTTACATCGCACATGGAGGAGAATCATACTCTGTTATGCAAACGATGGTGTATTCATAGACTCTCTGGAATAAATTGTAAAGCATAGTCACATTCCTTCAAAGTTGTCTTCTGTCATGATCCCATATTAACGCAATGCGACCATTTATGAATATGTGGATACGCAATAGTGGGTAATGGGATTTTTTGATCACCCTGTACTTTGCTAAAAGTGCTTCAGCTAATACTTTCTGCCTTAAGTCTAATATATATCCAGGCTCTGTACAAATTGAGTACATCTTAAAAGATTTTTAAAAAATCCATTGACATTTGGAATTATACTCTGGTTAATGATTTAATTTGTTTTCGGCACAAGTCGGACTTGATTTTATTGAATTATTTTGAATATTGTCTCACCATACAAAATACATTGAAAAAGATAGGAGACACGTGATCCCACACATTAATGCTAGCTATAGTCAAACCTTTACGCAATAGTTGAAAGTGATATGTGAAACGTTTCAAAGTCATGAAAAAAAAAAAAAAAAGTAAAACTGCGAGAAGGGGATTTCAGCCTCTAATTGGGGTTACTTTGCACAGGTCCAAAATACCTCTTAGACAGGAAATTGTTACTAGTGGAATCTCCTGCATTCTAAATTTAGGTAAATTTCCTATTTAGGTAGATGCCGGAATGAATTTCTTGTGGATACCGAAAAATAGTTTGAGAGGAGTTTCACTCAAAAAAGGCTTTTTTTTTTTTTAAAAATAAATCACTAGACTTTTGGGAGAGACTTTTACGTATAAGCATGACTAATATTAGATCCTTTTACAAAATAAATCATGCAATTTAGGTGGACTTCAATCTGAAAGTCCCAAACCCTGTAAATCTTCCACTGATTACAGTTGGGATTATGTTCTTGGGACATAAGGAATAACCAAGGCAAATCAGTTCACGAGGATTTCTTTCTCTGTTTCTGAGTTGCTGTTTTTGTGGGACATAGATTAAACTATTAGAATGTGGTTCCCGTGCCGATAGCAGAAAATACATAATTTTCCTTACAAATATTGATAATTTATACTAGGTATCGATACCGGTACCCTCATTCTAATATCAATATTTGTAGACTGCGTGCAGTTTTGTGTAGAAAGTAAATTGCATAAATACTGAAGGGAAAACATTGCACAGGAAAGTTATGCTCGAATGTTGAACATACTTTTTTTGTATGTTGTGCAAAGTAACCCCATAGCTGTGGTTACTTTGCACCATAGTTTATATTTCAATAACTATGGTTATACTGAATGTTTACTAATGCACTTGCACGAATGTGTTCCTTATATATCTAGTTATTATATGTTTAAAACACAATGCTCTAAGGCGCGGTGGCTCAGTGGTAGAGCGTTCACCTCCAGTGCTTGGGATCCCTGGTTCGATCCCAGCTCGCGCCGTGTGGACTTTGTGGTGGACAAACACCATGTTCGTGGGTTTTGTCGGGGTTCTCCCGTTTTCTCCCACTTTCTTCATTCCATCATTTCATTCATTTCTCATCATCACGGTCTCCTTTAGCCTCACCGGCATAACCGTGGGACGTAAAACTAAAATATTTCATTTCATTTTTTTCATGGTGTTCTAAATAATTACGTTTGTAAGTTACATGCGACTCTCTTTAAAATTCCTTAAATATTGTGCAAACTACCCCGTCTTACGGTATATCATGAGTTTACAGAAGTCTCAAAAATATATAAACAATAACTTGTTTTTGTCACCCAAAAAAAAAAACTAGGGTCCTAGGCCTCCCTGGCTCCGGCCTAGATCCGCCACTTACACACAGCACAGAAAATAAAGGAATCGTGAGCCAGGCAAGTCCTTGCTACATTATACTATTAATTTTTGATAGAATGCTTTAATGGGGAATACTGGCAGGATAGGAAGAGTCCTCAAGAAACTTATTTTTCAGCTTTCTTCCAATCAGAAATGTGATAGATGCCTTTTACACGTTAAATTTAAATAACCGAAAGTTATGGTTTCATAAGAGATGTAGTAGCTGGCTCGTGGCCAAATCAAAACTACAGAGCCACGGACAAAAAACAAATGAACAGCTTTTTCCTATGTTATCCGTTGAAATTCGTTCTATAGCAGTGTTGCCAAAACGTTGACACAAGAAAGTCACTAAACGACAGATGAAATAACTAATCTTGGGTAAAAAGTAGTTGAAAATTGTAGCTATAGTATTATATAAGTTTTAAAATGGAGAAAAAGTAAGGAGACCAGGATTCGATTCCTGGCGAGAAATGATGTGGTTCGGGTCCCACGTTAACATGTAGGTCCATTTTTTTTTTTTTTTTTTTTTACATAGGCTTAGTGTTGAAAGAGACGCTATTTAAAATCCAGTCCAAAAAGGAAAATATAACAGCCATTATACTCTAAGTTGCATTTCTATAGCTAATCAATTTGATATCTTCGATAATGCTGTATTTGCTTAGGTTTCTGAATGGAAACTGGAAGCTAGAGGATATCGAAGATTGATGTTGTTCTTCATCACAGGGCAAGGGGTAACAGAAAACAAAGTGGAAATATTCAGGGGTCATCACGCTATAAAGGCCTACTTGCTTGTCTTGTCGTCGCTTGCACTTCTTGATTAAGGAAGAACAAGTGGTTTGCAGCACAAATAATTGTAATTAAGTCACGAAATCTTCATTAAAAAAAAAAAAAAAATCACCAAAACGCTCGCAAACCTGAAAAACGAATTAATGACGGTATGTAGGGAGGCGAATCCTCTATATTTAGCGACTTTTCCGCAAAATTGGCAACACTATTCTATAGGGTGTACAAGTAACAAGCAATCAGATTATGAAAATATCGATTAAAAAAAAAAGAAGGTCTGTCATTGCAGTTTCATGTAATAACATTACAAGCAGAAGAGAGAGAAACTTGGCTGCTAACCAAGTATGGCAGATTTGATAAGGAAAAATGAGAGAATGTATGTTCTGACAAGTTAATACCGGTATATTAGCATTCTATTATGAAAATGTAGACTGGGTTTCTGTAATATCCTAGTCTAGAAGCGTAATAGAACACTTTTTCTTTCATTTGTTTGTGACATCTACAAGGACTATTCTACGACTCAACGGCTTGCAACTCTGGACTTTATTCTTTCTTCTGCCTCCAGAATCTCCCGGAGCCCGGAGCCCGGAGCCCGGAGCCTATAGAATACGAGGGTGTGTCTGTTTCGTCAGTTTGTCAGTCTCGTCTTTCGTTCTTTATAGAGACCATATCGCGAGGGTACAATGTTATGGATTTGCCCAGTGCCGGTCTGGAGTAATCACGGGCCCTCGGCTAAAGTTGGTTGTGGGTCCCCTGATCGAGAAACTTTTCACAGCGTATCTTCGGTACTTACAACAATGATTAAAGGTTTGTTTATGAAGAAAAAGTTTCTGAAGTATTTTAAATCTATCTATGTTACGATAAATGACAAGGTAAAACATACTTAAGCAATATAACGTAGATATAAATCATGATACAGGTTTCGGCGTCAGTTCAGCATTGTACTATATGATGTAATGAGGCTATGAGTGAAATAAAGAGAAATGTGTTGATATGGCAAAATTATGCGGAACCCGTATAGTTATAAACATCTTTTTTATTCTATGAGAACTAATGACACATATTTAACATGTATTACAACATTTATATGACCACATAACTGTAAAAACACGAAAATATTGGAATGCACTAACAAAGTGAAGCTTATTCTAGATTTATATTAATACAAACAGGCAAATGATTGATTACTACTAATAAATGATTACAATATCATAAAGCACAAAATTGTAAAATTGAAAATGACTCAGACGCACACAGGAATTACAAAGTATCAGGAACATATCAATATATTAATTTTCTTTTCAAAACTTCGCTTGTCACCGCAATTTCATCAATGACTTTATTTTTGTCTGAATTTATAAACAAGTCTCACTCAACATTCATCAACATTAAGGGAGATAGTAAGTTCTCGCTTAAAGAATATCTGAGTCTGTTTTTTACAATTTTCAGTTTCGATAAAAACTCATTCACAAGTTACCTGAGTGGATAGAATGCTCATTATATATTTAAACATAGTATATAAATTACTAAATAATCCAGACTGTGATGATAGTTCATATAGAATGGGAAATGCACATGAGAGACATCTTAAACACTTCCTTTTAGTACCACATTGAGTTTCAGACCTTTTCTTTCTATCTTCAGATTCTTCTTCAGATGTCACACTTTCATCTGAATCACCATCATTACTTGTAATTCTCACAAATTTACACACTTCTTTCTCTTCTAGTTCTTCAGACTTGTCACTAAAATCTGCACTCAAATTACGATACTGGCTTGCAAACTGTTTTAATTCTAGCAACAACTCACTTCTATTCACGTTTGCTAATTGAGAAACAGTTTGCAAGCAATCATCTGGAAAATCTTCTACCTCCATTGCAACTATATCCTCGTACCTTGCAGTAGAGTCTTGTTGGGTACAAACCGTTCTTCTATACTTTTACTCGCATAATCGAGAATGTTAAAGTATAGTGCTTTGTATTACTGGTCATGTCACAAATTTCTAGTCTCGTCGGAAACTTGTTCACAAGGCATTTTCTTCACCTTAGGAATTCTTTTTTCTGGAAAATCACCTTCTATATCAATTTCCCCATTTCTAAAATAAGCTTTGATGTCTTTAATCAGGGATTTACATTTGTCATGCAATCTTTTAAAATTTTTGTCACTTCTTTTTCTTCTAATTCCGTGTAATAATGCATCTACCGACTACCAGGCCTTAGCATAGTCTAAAGACTTGCTTTGGAGAAAGATGGACACAGAAGAAGTAACTAAAAACATGTCTAGCATGACTACAGCTAGAAACAAATTTTCGAATTTGCACCACTGTCCTAGAAGGAAACGCACTGTAAATTTTGTTTTGCAATCGAAATTGCCTGTTGACATATCTAACAATACACGTAACGAATTTAGAAGATTCAACATTATCATAATGTAAATCTATTATGGATGATAGAGCTTTGTGGTTGCTCCACCACCTAGTAACACCTATTTTTTTTTTTTTAAATCGATGTAGCTTTGCCCACCCAGAATGATGTTTCTTTGTAAATTTCTCCCACACGATCATTCTCTTGTATGAATTGCTTAAAAAGCAAGCGGATTCTTCCACAAGCCCGAATAATTGTTCTGCTTGGAGGCACTTTACAGTAGAATCTGCTATAACTAAATTGAGAACGTGTCCCATGCAATGAGTGTATATGATTTCTGGGTTTACCTTCTTCAAATGTGCTTGAAGACCATTGTAGCACCCTTTCATATTACTGGCTCCATCAAAAGAGCATGCAACCATATTTGAAAGAGGTATATTTAACTTTTCAAGTGATGATTGTAATTGTTCAAATAGTGCTTCGCCAGAGGTATCTTCTGCTAAATCAAGAAGTCTTTCATAGATTTTACGCTGTACAACATAACGAACACAAACGGCTACTTGGTCCATCACTGCTATATCTTGAGTAGTATCTATCATGACACTATATATTATGCTGTCTTTTAAATCCTTAATAATCATATTTTGCCGTTTTACATTATATGTAAATTTGGTACTGGTCGTTTTTTAACTGGTTTTCAAGCAATACCTTAAACTATGTTCTTGTGTTTTAAAATTATCAGTAGTTAATGCTGTTTTTGTGTTCTAAACATCTGATAATTAAGTTATTTTTTTAAGTTTTAAATATCTATTTTCCTATGCGCCTGGGCCCTCCCAAAGGCTCTGGGGCCCTTCGGGCCCTCGGCAATCGCCGAGCAGCCGACCTAGCCAGACCGGCACTGGATTTGCCCTTACTTTCATTTTGTTTATATTTGGTGTTATTGTTGTAGTCGTTATTTTATATTTTTGCTTTCATTATTGTTACCATGTAATTAGAAATAATTGAGCAGTTTGATACAATAAGGGAGTAAGTCTCAAAGATGCAGTTGGAGAAAAACGATGTTGAAAATTTAAGTAGTTTTTTTTTTCTTACATAAGACAATGTAATATGCAGCATTTTATTCCGATATTGAATTGAAATGTTACCAGGAGGCTAAAGAAGCATGGCAAAATGCGTTTGATACAAAAAGGGCGTCAAGTCACTTATGTCCTTATTACATCAAACTCCTCAATTGTTAGTGTTCGTGTTAAGGTTCTTTAAGAGCTGTTTTTTTTGTAGCTCGTTTGCCATGTGTTCTAAATTTGGCAACATTGTTGGTGCACCTCTGTTCTTTCATGTTTTCGGAAATGTGCGTTCGTAACGTAACTTCACGAATCATGCCGAATTCTTTCGATGCATCACACGTGAGACAAAGCAGTTTTATGATTGGTGTAGAGCCCAGGCTTCACAAGTCCTCGCGCTCACTATAGACTATACGAACGTTATAAACGCGATGTTAAAATTGTATTCTACATTCTCATCAACTCCGTCGCTCAACATGCTTTACATTATATAAAATGTACCTAGGTATATACGCTCTACCATAATGTGTGGACATCCTGTCTGGATCAATGCCGTCAACTCATAAAAATCGATTACAACTTGCCCAAAACAAGGCTCTCGTATGATCTCGGGTCATGACCGCACTACAAGATTACAACAAGTTCACGAAGATTTGGACCTTTCATTTCTAGCAGATTTCATCCTGGAACAATCACAACACTTCTGGAGAACGCTTCGTCAGCGGAAGATCCATTACTGCAAGATTTAGGTCAACTAGATCCCCCTCGTCTCACTTATCCTTTGCCTACGGCACCATGAAAAAATACACAATAAGTCGGCCACGATCTCCGAACATTTTTCAGTTTTTCTATCACTCATGATAAAATACTAACACATATTGGAGGCAAGGGATCTTCCTGATCCCGGTACTCTATAGGTCTAATTCCAACAGCAACAGCAGCGTTAATGCCAGCCGATTGAGGCAATGCCTATACCTTGCCTTGCCGGTATTTGACAATTTTTACTGTTTAGAGTTCCGGGCTTCGATTGAAACCCCTGCCTCACATTTCTAGTAGATCATTTGAATTGTAGGGCATAGGTGGTTTGGAGAGGAAACGCAACTGTCGCAGCTTCCTGGGTGTATTTTTTTTTTTTAAATAGGCAGAGACTATCCTCTGAGAATGTGAGGGGATGAGGTTGGCGTTAGTTGAGGTGATGGTTGTTTAGTTTTTTGTTCAATGATGGATTTACTGGGGTGGTTGAGGTCGGGCGTAAATGCGTCGGTAAGCTGGAATGGTGCCGATTCTATGAAGAATTTCATGATCGGATGTTTGAAGTTTGTTCCAGAAGTTCCTAGAGTAGATGAGCATTAGTTCCTCCAGATACGGGAGACCAGTGTCTTCATGCAGCTGTATGATGCGGGTGTTTCTGCTATGTCCTGTGATGATGCGAGCAGCATGGTTTTGGATGAGTTGAAGTTTGCGTTTATGCATCTTTGCTGAATGCTGCCATGCTGGGTGAGCATAAAGGAGGATGGGTCGGAGAATTTGCTTGTATATATGGAGTTTCGTTTCCAGTGTAAAGCCTGGTGAGCGGAAGAGACATGTTATTGCTTGAAGTCTCTGGCGGGCTCTGTAGGTAACTTGATGAAGAGGAGATTTGAATGTTAATTTTCGATCCAGAATTACTCCTAGATATTTTACGCTATTCACTTGCGGTAAAGCATAATGATCATACGAAAGTTGTACAGGTTCGGGTTGTTGTTGCTTGGAGAAGTGAACTACTACGGTTTTTGTCGGATTTATTTTTATGCGCCATTTTGCTGTCCAGTCATATAGTGAGTCCAATTGTCGTTGCATCCAGATTTTGGCGTAGCGCAGGTTTCTGGCAGTTGCCAGGAATGCAGTATTATCAGCAAATGTAGCAGCGATGGTGTGCGGTGCGACAGGGAGATCGGCGGTATAGAGATTATAGAGCAGTGGAGAAATGCAAGATCCTTGCGGGACTCCAGCGGCAATGGGATAAACTTCCGACAGGGTGCCTTCATGACGGATTTGGAAACATCTATCATAAAGGTAGGAGTCGACGAGTGCGAGTAGATAAGTGGGGAAGCCCATTTGATGTAACTTGTAGATGAGGCCGGCATGCCAGACCCTGTCAAATGCTTTCTCAACATCTACGAAGACAGCTATTGTTTGTTCTCGATTGTTGAAGCTCTGAGTAATGTGCTCTATGACTCTTGTTAACTGCGCTGTTGTGCTGAACGTCGGACGAAATGCGAACTGGTGATGTGGAATTAGGTTAAAGGCCTGAACAACTGTTAAAAGTCTAGTGTAGAGGAGACGTTCGATGATTTTACTCAGATGCGATAAGAGACTAATGGGGCGGTAATGCTGAGGAAATAACGCATCCTTCCCAGGTTTTGGTAGCATACAGATGACGGCCAATTTCCAGGAGTTGGGGAAGTAGCCGGTACTCAACATAGCATTAAAATTCTGCACAGTAGAATTATCAGTTTCCTTGGTGCATTCTTGATTGCTGCTGCGGATACATGATCATGGCCCGCTGACTTGGACGAATTAAGACGACGAGAAATGTGGTTGACTTCTCGAGGAGTACAGAGTTGGTTGGCCGGGAGTGGTTGTGCACGAAGTGGTTGACGAAGAAATCTTCCTACTTGACGGATGGTACGTTCATCAGCTGGGTCTGCATTGGGTTGAAACTGGAGGTGAAGCTGGCGAGCGAAGAGTTGAGCTTTGTCATAGCTGTTAAAAACTAGGCCACGAGGTCCATGAAGAGGTTGAAGACGAGATGCAGAAGATTTAGTGAGTGCTCTGGTAAGGCGCCAGAAGTCCTTGTTGGGAGTTGAGAGAGACTTCAGCTTGTCATCCCAGTGTTTACATTGAAGACGCAAGAGGCGCTTTTTGATGCGTTTTTGCAGGCTATTATATATCTGGCGATAAGCAGGATGTCTGGAGTGCTGCCATTGACGTCGAGCCCAATGTTTGAGAGTCAAGAGAGCTTGGGTACGTTTTTCCTCGGAGGAGTTCAGGTCTGCTGCAGAGGAAATTCGGTGAGAAGTGCGGATGTAAATGCTGTTGATAGTACTGGTGATCTTGTGTATAGCGGTATCAATAAGCTCAGGCGTGGTGACCGGAAGGCGAGTGTCCAAGGAGTCATGAAGCAGACGGCGATATTCATCCCAATTTACTGAGGTGGTAGTAGGAAGATGTGGTGCAGGAGTAGAATGAGAGTGTTGAAGTTCCATGATGACAGGATTATGATCTGAATTGAGTTCCGAAATGGAGATAGGATCCATGGTAATGGTGAGGTTGGCGTAGAGAGCCATGTCCAGAATGTCAGGATTGCCTATGTAACGAGGAAAGTGTGTAGGTTCAGTGGGTGCAGTGGCGGTAAGATCTAGGTTGTTGAGGTTTGCTTCAAGTTTTGTTCCTGTCTTATTGCGAACTTTAGAATTCCAGGAAGGGTGCTTTGCATTCAAGTCCCCGGCAATTATGACGTGAGTGCCCAGTTGACGTAATTTCCTTAGATCTTCTATGCACAGTAGTTTTGGTGGTGACTTATAAGCTGAAACTATGTAAATAGGGTCAGCTGGCGTCAAAAGTTTGATGATCGTAACTTCCAATGATTCCAACGGTGGTGCTGCAACTTCTGCGAATGCTAAGTGATTTTTTATAAGGATAGCAGTGCCGCCTTTGTGAGTGAGCCTGTCTGAACGGATGATGGAGTAATTCCGCATCTTCCAAGTGATTTGCGGAGTAAGGAAAGTTTCTTGTAGGAGTGCTATGTCAATATTGTGAAATGTGAGGAAGTGCTTGAACTCTTGGGTTTGAGTGCGAATTCCTTCGGTGTTCCAGAATGTAATCCTGAGATTGCGTCGTAGCAATTTAGTCGCTGCCATCATCTAAAATATCCATGAATGTTTCAGCAAGGATGGTGAGCCGTTCGAAGTGGTCTGAAGTGGTTTTGTATTTTTGAAGTCCTGTTTTGATTTTGGAAAAGATTCGCTTAAGATTTAAATCTTTGAAGAGCTGGAAGATTTCCTTAAATGTACTGGTAATGTCCGAACTGGAGTTAATATTGTTTGAAGTGGAAGAGGTTGTCTCTGAAGAGCGAGTGGCAGATGCTGTTGAAGATGATGAATCCTGGTTGCCTTTAGATTTGGTAGGTAAGGAGGGAAAATCCTCCTTGGATGGGAGATTGCGATTGGCGTCTTTGGGCGAGGTGCGTCGGTCTGTATTGGCACTTCTTTGTTGTTCTCTGCGTTTTTTCTCTTGCACGAATACTGGGCAACCACGAAAGTTGGCCGGATGATCGCCGTGGCAGTTGTGACAGAAGGCTGGCGTGGTGCGCTCTTTCTTGTTGCAGAGGCGTGTAAGGTGGTATCCATCGCATTTTAGGCATCTAGACTTTGCTTTACAGGACGCTTGGGAGTGCCCAAGGCGTTGGCAATTAAAGCATTGCAAAAATTCCGCAGAGCGGTAAGGTTCCACAGTGATGCGGTAACTGAGCAGATATTTTTCGGTGTATATTTCTGAACTTTTTGAATTTTTTGTGAATATAGCAAGGAAGAGCGGCAGTGGTGGCCTGTCCTCTGAGTTTTGGGGTTTGCCGCGTAGCTGGTGTACTGCCTGAACTGGGTACTCGAGAGCGATCAAGTCTTCTTTTATATCTTCAACGGGAGTATCGATCGGGAGTTTCCTTATTACTACTTTTAACAGTTGTGTTTTGCGTGGTAGCTCGGTGGCGTATTCGTGACCATTTTGCTGGCAGAAAGCTTCGATTTTATCATAGTCTTCTCTAGTGCTACATTTGAACTGGATGAAATCGTTATTTTTGACTGAATGTGGTTTTTCTTTGCAGGTAGCCAGAATAGATTTGGTGAATGAATATTGGTTCTGAATTCCGTAGACATAAATACATCGTGGTTTGGCAGTTCCAGCTGTGGAGTTGGTGGAAGAACCTGGTCGAGAGTCTTTTATTGTTGCATCAGCAGATATATCGTTCAGAGGTGCATATTTATTCATGGTTTTCAAATTTGCAGTTTGATGAGTAGGAGTGCGTTGTTTGAACGAATGCTTTCCCTTAACTGGTTGGAAGCCATCATTTAGTCTTTGTTTCTTATGGCTGGAGTTTTCTTCTTCTTCTGAATCGGGCAAATCAGTCTGCATATATTCATCGTCGGTAGTAGCAGATGTAGCAGTGACTCTAAAAAGAGCCGGTTGATCCAGAATGGTGCTGGCGTTTTTTGTGGAAGAGGCTCCAGGACAGGGCAGTAAGTACAGGAAGGTGACTGGGTGAAGTTGTTACTGAGTTGATTGCTGTTAATAATTCCAGATTGATTTGAAGTGGCATGGAGCTGCTCTATTTTGGCTTTCAATTCTTCAAAAGAATTAACATTAAAAGAGTTGGCGACTTCTTGGATTTCATAAGTTGAGCAGTTGTATGTTGCCTGCAACATTTGAATTTGAGCCTCTGTAAGAGACGAATAATTTTGATTGTTCATGCTGAAAACAGCGGAATCGATGTTTAATTTTGAATATGACTCCAACTGGAGTGATTCCGAAGTTATTTTGCCTTTATTTATTTCTATTTTGGTTTAGTTCCTTTGTTTTGGAAAAACGCGGGAACACAGGAAGAAAGCGCGGGAAAGTGTCACGAGTAGCGATATATGCGTCCGTAACAAACGATCTCAGCTCTTATTATAATGCCTATACCATTGGATTGACTGACTATACGAACGCTTTTAACGTGAAGTGAGAACGCGCCAACCGAACGTTGAGCATATTCAAAGAGTCTGAGCGCGGTAACAAATGCACCTCTCACGGGGTCCAATCAAGGTCTTTGTATTTGTATCGTCCTTAAAGAGCCTTCCTCTAACCGAATAAATAATTCATCAAAAGCTTTCACTAGCATCCGGTAGTATTGGAAGAATTTATCTTCGTACTTCCATTGCACCGCGAACTGCCGTAGAATAAAATTTGTCTGAAAGCCGATTTACAACAAAGAATAAGTGCTCCATTTTCGAATTATCCGGTCACTTTCACTTTCTAAGTTCATGGTTAGTAGTACAAGAGTCAAGAGTGTCCATACATCTCACCGTGTTCATATCCATAATTAAGAAAGAGAAAATAATTTTGTTGCAACGCCAACGCGCGTAAAACGTGCCATATAATCTGGTTACAGCGCTACCATCGCTTTACCTGTGCTGTGTATTTAACGTCCGAAGAGTCGGACAAACTAACGCCTAATTTAGCGTGTTGCTAATACCGCGCTTAAGCGTCCGTATAGTCCAGGTCTTAGTATAAAGTAGTTCCCAACCTGGGGCGAGAGCAGGGAAGGGTGACGCAAAATACTGACAGAAAAAATATATATCTGTAATTACAAATATTACGAAGGTTATAAAAAAGACGTAAAATTAAACACATTAACAGGGCCAGATCCAGGATTTTCTGATGGGGTGCATCAATAACTACCAGTACTAAATTGTAATGCTTTAAATTGTAATTCTTCAATCCTTCAGGCATATGAGTAAAGAAATGCCCTAGAAATACTCAATGTCTGGTCTCGGGAATCGAACCCACGACTTCCCGAATACAAAGCTAACGCTTTACCAACTGAGCCATGGTCACTTTGTATCGGTATAATTTTCAGTATATAATTAGCTTGCTGTTTTAGATCAGGAATTATTTAAATCATGGAGACTTGGGGTATTATGGATACTTATATCGTATAGCATTCTTATGAAAGTATTGCTATTTTCATTGCTAGCATCTTAATTTAGATAGCAAGTATTCACAACAAAGGGGAGGTGCACGTGCATCGGTGTACCTCCCCCTAAATCCGGCCCTGTACATATATTAAAAACCGTAGAAACACAAAACAGCTATTGAGTAGAAACTGTGATTTCATTAAGAACAAAACTAGCAAAAACAATTACACTGCACTACAATGCTTTTCAGAAGTTTTGCCGGATTCCACGTTAATCAGTAGGTCCACGTCTCATATAGCCTTGCTGCTGAACGGGACGTTAGAATCAAATCAACAGGAAATACATATAAATTACTGAGATTATTATTATTATTATTATTATTATTATTATTATTATTATTATTATTATTATTATTATTATTATTATTATTATTATTATTATTATTATTGAAGGTTTGAGAACAATGCCGCATCTGAAATAGCAGAAGGATTCAAATCAACAAGCGCGGAAGTATGCAGAGTTTACGAAAGATAACAGGTAAACAACATGGGATCTACTGGTAGCTATAAAGGAAAGGATAAAAAAGCCTGTATAAGAAAATGAGTAAACAGTAAAGTGTACGGACCAATTCGTCGCAATCCTCGTCCACTTAAGGCACAACAAAACAATGTGCACTCTAGCAGGTTTACACTCGAACTCTACATAACATACTTATGCTCTGGGCCGGCCTTAGGCAATTTGTCGGGCCTTTTTGTCGAAACAGAATAAACTTTATAAACCACGATTTCAAGTATGATACTCCATGATGAACAACGAAGGAGGAGGAAAGAGTACTTGTACTTACAAAGACCTAAACACTACAAATATAATCTCGTTGTGTCTGGTTAAATAATAATCTATTATGTTAGTGTAATGAAAGATAAAACAAACACGCCTGCAGAGGAAAGATGGTTATTCTTTTTATAGAATTCAATATGAAGCTTCAATCTCAATACATTAGTTTGTAATTCCAGTGCAACTAGCTCTTCTGTATTTATTTCTTGATTTTCCTTCTTCATCTATTAAAAAAAAAAAAAAATTAAAGACTTTTTTTCATATTCAATGATAAGGAACTTGTTCGTGACAGAGATAACTAACTAAATGGAACAGGTGTTCGCTACAGTTCGAGAATTGAGTTCTTGTATTTGACAACAGTCAAACAATTCATCCTGGAGTTTGTTTGATCATTTGCTTTAGCACTGTCCATGTGACCTTAAACTAATGCGACCTATAAGTGCGTCCAGTAAGAGAACGTCTCTGATAGCTCGCACTGACATTGCACTACTCGCGTGTCAAGGTTTTTTATCGGTGCAACTGTAATGGCAATTTAATTATTGGTATAAGACAGAGTAATCGTGGTTAGTAACACTGGTATCAAAGTAGGGGCTGCAATGTCCCACTGCATATGATAAGAAACACCAGAGACCATCTCTTGTTGGCCGTGCTATAAACATGATTTGTGAATGTAGTATTCAAATAAGAGGTCAGCTTAGTAAATTTAACTACCATTATGAAGAAGTTTGTTTCCAACAAGAATAGTCACGACAGATTTTGCTTCTCCTCGAAACTTTCTGCCCCATGCAAATGCAACTGTTGCACACATGATAGAGCGCCAGCCCTGCTTATGGTTAGCATAGTTTAGACATCTAAAAACGAAACAAGACAAACAAAAATACACATCAAAGAATAGGATATTGAGCATAATATAACTTTTGAGTGAAAGAAAAACGCAACGCTTCAAAATTTTATTTTCTCTCCAATGAATAGTATTATAGAAGTCTGGCACTAACTAGTTTTAACACACAAATGTTAAATAGAATACAAAAGTATCTATAAAATCTAGAACACTGAAGTGAACAAAATTCTTCCTTTTCTTTTCTTTTATCTTTAATGAACACTTTGATTCTTGAGTTGAGCCATAAATTCATGAGAAAGGCACTTCGATGAAAAATCTTATTGTCCAATTGTGGCAGAGTTTTGTGTAGTTTTGTTTATTACATAACATCAAGTAAGTTAAATTCTGAGTTTTTCTTTTCTTTCTTTCTTTCTTTCTTTTTTCTTTTTCTTTTTTTTTTTTTTTTGGAATGAAAACACAATTAATACGTTATAATTTGCCTGTGATTGAACTGTTAAGAATAATATCCACAAATATTGCTTCAGTGACAAGAAAGTTTTATCAAAAAAACAATACAAAAGACAGTGTTTTTGGAACGTAAGCGGCTTATATAAAATTGATCGAGGTAAAGTTTGTACTCTTGAATCAGACGACGGTGATTTTTAGCGCTTGTTCCTTCTGCTGGTCACTAGGTGTCTCCACTTGTGCCACGTGCTCTATCTGTGTGGCGTCACCTGGGGTGGAGACTGTGGTTGCACTTGCTGAGTCTTTCACGTTGTCCAATTCGCTGTTCATCGACTCCTGGTGATGGACCAAGCTGAAACAAACACTTGTGTTATTCGCTCCAAGTACCAAGCCGAACAAATTGCACATATTTGTAAATAATCTGCAAATTAAATACATATTTATAGGGTAGGGTGACCAAATCGTCAACTAGAAAAAACGGGACACCTTTTATTTCTGAATAGGTTGCTCCCATAAATATATTTTTTTTAGCCTTTCCATTCTCTCTCTCTTTTTTAATCTCTCACAAAAACAGAGCAAATTTACACTTTTTTCGTTTTGAAACCTATTGAAAAGGTTGTGGAATTAATTAGGTGATAAGTAACTATCAGCAGCTAACAAAAAATGAAATATTTGAAAACATTACTAAAAATATATAAGCTCTCAAATCTATCCCCAACAGGATTTATAATTACTCTCAGCATCGGATTCCAACTCCTTTTATTTGCATTTTCTTACTTTAAACATTATTTCAGAGCCGCGGTGGCTCAGTGGTAGAGCGTTCACCTCTGGTGCTTGGGGTCCCGGGTTCGATCCTACGCCCCGCCAAGTTAACTTTGTGGTGGACAAACACCGTGTGCGTGGATTTCCTCGAAGTTCTCCCGTTTCCTCACACTTTCATCATACCACCATTTTCATTCATTACTCATCATCACCGTCTCCTTTAGCCTAACCGGCATAATCGTGGGACATAAAACTCAAAGATATCATTTCATTTCATTAAAACATTATTTCATTTACAACTAGTTTTTCTTCTCACTTTCACTTTTATTTCTATACTTCTTATCATCTTTCGTAAATGGAAGTATGTTACATCTTAGTCAAAATCACGGAAACACTGTACTGTACTGATGACAGCTCCTCAATCTTCCACCGCCCGAGACAGAGAGTAAAAACATGTTACACTTGTTCTCCATAAGATTTTCAGCCCCTTGCACTGTCGTCTGCGGAGTGGGGAGGCGTAGGAGAGAAAACGGTGCAGCCACCACATCCAATATTTGCAAACGTCGTAATGACGTTGCTCAGTAATTAGACGTATTCAAATATAATCACATAGCTTAGAAAATAATAATATAAAGTAGGAAATTTTAGCGATTTGAAAGTTTTTTTTGTACCCAATGTACGTAAATATGGGACATGTTGGCGTCCCGGGAGAAGTTTTCGGAACACCGGGAATGGTAGTGAAAAAAAACGGGACAATCACGTTTTTACGGGATGGTTGGTCACCCTATTTTAAGGGCAAAATGATTTAGTAGCTGAGGGAGCTCCCACCTCTGGTGCTAGGAGATCCTGATTCGATCCCAGATCATATGAATTTGTGGTCGGCAACCTGGTGGTCGGCGTGGGTTTTCTGTGATTCTGCCGTTTCCTACTACATTCTTACTCCAGCAATTTTTACATTATCATTCACTTGCGTTAATCATTCGCCTTCCTTAGGCCTCAGGCGTAAACGTGGGACGTTAAACTGAAATATTGCAAATTTGAAGTGGTAGAAATCAAACATTTTTGGTTTCATGGTTGAACGGCATAGAACAAAAATGGTAAAATATAGTGATAAGCTGTTTTCTGCAATCGAGTTAACACTTCAAGAGAACGTATCATCGCAACACTCTACCAAAACCAGAACTGGTGATATTTAGTAGTAGCCTACTTCCGGTTTCAATATTAACCCGGGAACACTAATATGTCGTAAAATTTACGATGGCGACCTAATACTTGTTGATTTCAACCAGTTCTACGCATGCGCTGAAGTTGGTGTCTCGGCTAATCTCATTTGGTGAGTAACAGTTGTTATAGGCAGATTGCGTTTGCCAGTGCTCTCGGGTAAGTGTGACATAGAGAGGAAATTTGTAGATTTTACGAGGTATTAGTGATAACGTTACAATTTTGAAAGTAACTTCCATTGTTGTGTATTTTTTTTTCTGAAATAGGAATTTGAAAGCCAGTTACTATTGAAGTGACTCAAAATAACTCCATAAGTGTTATTTTGAGTCATCTTTCGGTTTAGCATAGTATAAGCGGATTCATTGAAAGTAATGTTACTTTTTGGAAGTAGACTTATGATAAAATTATAATAGCAATCTATGCATATATTGAGCCAACAACTTTTAGTTAAAAATCTAGAAATTAGTCACTCTCAATGTATCCTATAAAGTAAATAGATAAACATTAATCATTATATTACGTAGAAAATATTTATATAGGCTATTAGAAAGAAACATTAGAAAAAAAGTTTATAGCAAGGAAACAATGAGTTTTACTTCAAGTCGTAAAATTTACGAATGTTTAGTAATAGTGTAGTACAAAAACATATTAGTGTTCCCGGGTTAATATCAATAAAGCATGAACAGTATGAAATTTTGAGAAGTGTTTTTTTTCTGAAATCGATTCAGTGTCCCAAGAAATAGGTTTCTTCTTCTCCTGTAATCTTCTATTTTTACCGGAAGTGGCAAAAATCAACCGTTTCCGGTTAGAACGTTGATCACTATAGAACGAAAACGACAATAGACAGCAATAAGCGTTCTTCTGTACCCGCAACACTGTATCAAAAACGGAAGTGGATGAAATTTATTAGTACTTCAAGATTCAATATTCATACATCAAAAACGGTGAAAGATGTTGAAAAGGTTTTATTTATTTATTTATTTATTTATTTAACAATCACCAGATACAGCTCGGAGGCCATTTTACACTGGATATCCAACAACAACAACAACAACAACAACAACAATGGAAAGGATTTGGGAAGGCATCGGCCAGGGCCTGTTTAGTAGGTACCATCCCGGCATTTGCCTGGTAGGACTGAGGGAAACCCTGGAAAACCTCAGTCAGGATGGTCGGCAGCGGGATTCGAACCCACGACCTCCCGAATGCGAAGCCAACACTCTACCACTTGAGCTACTTCGCTCGGTTAAATTTTTGCAATCGATTCAGTGTCCCAAGAATAGGTTCCATCTCCTCCGTTAATCCTCTATTCAAATCAGAGATGGTAGAAATCAACTTCTTCCAGGTTCAATGTTGATCGCCATAGAAGAAAACGGGAACAATAACGATTTCCCGTAACAATACTGATCGCATAATGGATGGAACGGAAATAGACCCGACGAGGTATTTTGTAATGGACTCAGTTTCGCAAAAAATATGTTTCACCTTTGATTTTATTTCCTTATTGCAACCGGAAGTGATCGACATCAATTAGTACTTGCAGTTTCAATAATAATTTCTATAGAAAAAAAACAGTATCAGATAGCGAGTAATGGCTATTTGATATGGATTCAGCGTCCCAGGAACAGGTGTTATAGTGAGTAATGGCTTTTGATATGGATTCAGCGTCTCAGGAACAGGTGTTATAGTGAGTAATGGCTATTTGATATGGATTCAGCGTCCCAGGAACAGGTGTTATAGTGAGTAATGGCTTTTTGATATGGATTCAGCGTCTCAGGAACAGGTGTTATAGTGAGTAATGGCTATTTGATATGGATTCAGCGTCCCAGGAACAGGTGTTATAGTGAGTAATGGCTTTTTGATATGGATTCAGCGTCTCAGGAACAGGTGTTATAGTGAGTAATGGCTATTTGATATGGATTCAGCGTCCCAGAAACAGGTGTTATAGTGAGTAATGGCTTTTTGATATGGATTCAGCGTCTCAGGAACAGGTGTTATAGTGAGTAAGCTATTTGATATGGATTCAGCGTCCCAGGAACAGGTGTTATAGTGAGTAATGGCTTTTTGATATGGATTCAGCGTCTCAGGAACAGGTGTTATAGTGAGTAATGGCTATTTGATATGGATTCAGCGTCCCAGGAACAGGTGTTATAGTGAGTAATGGCTTTTTGATATGGATTCAGCGTCTCAGGAACAGGTGTTATAGTGAGTAATGGCTATTTGATATGGATTCAGCGTCCCAGGAACAGGTGTTATAGTGAGTAATGGCTTTTTGATATGGATTCAGCGTCTCAGGAACAGGTGTTATAGTGAGTAATGGCTATTTGATATGGATTCAGCGTCCCAGGAACAGGTGTTATAGTGAGTAATGGCTTTTTGATATGGATTCAGCGTCCCAGGAACAGGTGTTATAGCGAGTAATGGCTTTTTGATATGGATTCAGCGTCCCAGGAACAGGTGTTATAGTGAGTAATGGCTTTTTGATATGGATTCAGCATCGGAGGAACAGGTATTATAGTGAGTAATGGGTTTTTGATATGGATTCAGCATCCGAGGAACAGGTATTATAGTGAGTAATGGCTTTTTGATATGGATTCAGCATCGGAGGAACAGGTATTATTGAGAGTAATGGCTTTTTGATATGGATTCAGCATCCGAGGAACAGGTATTATAGTGAGTAATGGGTTTTTGATATGGATTCAGCATCGGAGGAACAGGTATTATAGTGAGTAATGGGTTTTTGATATGGATTCAGCATCCGAGGAACAGGTATTATAGTGAGTAATGGCTTTTTGATATGGATTCAGCATCCGAAGAACATATGTTATAGAGAATAACGGCTTTTTGATTTGGATTCAGCGTCCCAGGAACAGACTCTATATCGAGTAATGGATTTTTGATATGGATTCACCGTCCGAGAAACAGGTGTTAGACTGAGTAATGGCTTTTTGATATGGATTCAGCATCCGAGGAAGACGTATTATAGTGAGTAATGGCTTTTTGATATGGATTCAGCATCCGAAGAACAGGTATTATAGTGAGTAATGGCTTTTTGATATGGATTCAGCAACCGAGGAACAGGTATTATTGAGAGTAATGACTTTTTGATATGGATTCAGCATCCGAGGAACAGGTATTATAGTGAGTAATGGCTTTTTGATATGGATTCAGCATCGGAGGAACAGGTATTATAGTGAGTAATGGGTTTTTGATATGGATTCAGCATCCGAGGAACAGGTGTTATAGTGAGTAATGGCTTTTTGATATGGATTCAGCATCCGAGGAACAGGTATTATAGTGAGTAATGGCTTTTTGATATGGATTCAGCATCCGAGGAACAGGTATTATAGTGAGTAATGGCTTTTTGATATGAATTCAGCTTCCAAGGAACAGGTATTATAGTGAGTAATGGCTTTTTGATATGGATTCAGCATCGGAGGAACAGGTATTATAGTGAGTAATGGGTTTTTGATATGGATTCAGCATCCGAGGAACAGGTATTATAGTGAGTAATGGCTTTTTGATATGGATTCAGCATCCGAGGAACAGGTATTATAGTGAGTAATGGCTTTTGATATGGATTCAGCATCCGAGGAATAGGTATTATAGTAAGTATTGGCTTTTTGATATGGATTCAGCATCCGAGGAACAGGTGTTATAGTGAGTAATGGCTTTTCGATATGGATTCAGCATCCGAGGAACAGGTGTTATAGTGAGTAATGGCTTTTCGATATGGATCCAGTATCCGAGGAACAGGTTCTCTTTTTGATCTTATTAATTTATTACAACCAGTAGTTATAAATGTAGGCTACTAGAGTATTGAATTTGCATGGTTTCAGAGTCTACCGTAGTTTTATACTTTAAAAAAGAAACTTACTTGTTATTACTATTCTCATCTTCATTAAAAGTGCAGTGAAAAGATTGGGAGAACGTGCTACCACCTGTTAGCACCACTTTACAGTAAATTTACCTTAAATACTTTGTTTTCCATTCTACTAATTTCTTACCTTTTTAATGGAGACTCCAGAAATTTTGCTTCTTCTTGAATAACTTCTCTGTAAAAATAAATAAGAATATATACACGTAAAGCTTCAATAAATTAAATTAGAATCTTAAGTATTAGATTCAAAATAAATTGTTAGAGTAGTGTCGGGTAGTATCGGACACTTAAGAGTGTTTCAAAATATATTTCATAGGCTTTGGAGTAGAAACTGAAAACAACTAGTTGAATATCAAGTGCAAAGTTTATTCTAGCAATACATGCAATTTCCGTATGGAAAACATTCATTTGCACAGCCTAGTAAGGAAAACGAAAGTAGGGAAAATTGAAGTATTTCTAAATTTTGTCGTGTAGTATCGGACACTGTTCGTACCTACAGTTACGTTCGTAAAACATAGAGCTATGCATTTCTAAGACATTGATTCACAGTTGTTGCATACGTAAATTTCTGGACAACGTTCTAGATTTGTACAGTTTTCATGAGCCCATTCACTGCAACGATAACATTGTATCCAATCTTCTTGAAATGACTTTCAACTAATTACACTAGTCTACATCAATTTTGCTGACTGGAAGCTACCAGCTGTTCTTTAATAATTCGAGTGTGCTAAATCCAAAAATGAAATCCATTTTTCTCTATCACGTCAGGTATTTTCACAAAATGAAATTTTATCTAATATTTCATGTATGCTTTAGAACCATTAATCGTAACGTAGTTCTACAAGATGTCACAAGATGGCAGCACATACACTGTTACGTTTAATTTTATCTTTACGAGTTATTACGTAAGAATTAAAGAATATATTAAATAAAGTATAGGTAATTCAAAATCATTTTGAATTAAAATTGAATTTTTATGCAGGGTTGACAAATCACGCTGTACTCTTTGTTTATGGAAAACACGGCGTTATCAGATTGCGAAAGAAGCAGGATTTTGTGGAAGTTTTGCAAACTTTTACTGAACTGGTTATTTCTAGTATTGGTGCACTGTATTGGTGTAGTGATATCTACAGGATTACAACTGCTATAGTGTAGACTACACACATTCTGATCAAGTTGGTAGCTGTACCAAGTTTAAATAACATGATATCTATTCGTAGAAAGTGCAAGAACGATCCAGATATATTTTGCTATATTTGTGGTTCTTTCACAACCCCGAAACAACGAACAAATATTTCGGAATTTATACGAAAAGTGTATCATGCATATAAATTGGGCGACCAAGATATACCATGGGCACCACATAATGTGTGCAGGGCCTGTGTACAAAATCTCAGACAATGGAGCAAGGGTCAAAGAACAAGCCTTTGTTTTGGAATCCCAATGGTGTGGCGAGAGCAGCAAGATCATGTAAATGACTGCTATTTCTGTATGGTAAATGTATCTGGTATGAGCAGGAAATCTAAACATACTATTCAGTATCCTGATCTTTACTCTGCTAGAAGACCTGTTCCTCACAGTAATGAAATTCCTATCTCTACATGCAGCACGTTTGCAAGTTTCAATGATGATGACGATTGCTCTGTCAACACAAATACAGAACGTAGTGGCGAGGATTTTGTGGTGTCCGATGAATGCAATTCATGCAAATCCTTCACTCAATCAGAATTAAATGATTTAATTCGCGACTTTGCTCTACGAAAAGCATCAGCAGAATTGCTGGGTTCAATACTGAAAGAAAGGAATATGTTGACACCAGGAACAACTACCGTATATCGGGACAGAAAGAAGCATCTATTACAATATTTTCAAAAAGATGAAGAACTTGTGTATTGTTCAGATGAAAAAAAACTGATTGAAGCTATGGGATGTGATTATGATGCGAATGAATGGAGGCTCTTTATTGACTCTTCGAAGAGGAGTTTAAAGTGTGTATTGCTGCATAATGACAAGAAGTTGGCATCCATTCCTGTTGGTCACTCCACATATTTGAAGGAAAGCTACCAAACATTGAAAATGCTTCTTGAGAAGATACATTATGAGAATGATAGATGGCTTGTGTGAGGAAACCTCAAGGTAATTTCTATGTTACTGAGCCAACAAGCAGGTTTTACGAAATATCCTTGCTTTATTTCTTTATGGGACAGCCGTGCAAGGAATGAACACTGGGTACGAAGATTGTGGCTTGCCAGAGTAGACTTTGAAGTGGAAGAGAAAAACATCCAGAACGAACCGCTTATTGACCCTAAGAAAGTGTTACTCTCTCCACTACACAAAGCTGGGATTAATGAAACAGTATGTAAAAGCTTTGAGCCAGGATGGTGTTTACTTCAAATACATTTGCTCCAAATTTTCTGCACTGACACAGGAGAAAGTGAAAGCTGGTATTTTTGACGGCCCACAGATAAGATTGCTAATGAAAGATAAAGAGTTCTTACAAACCATGAACCCCACAGAAAGAGATGCATGGGATGCTTTGTGTGCCGTTGTTTCAAACTTAATTGGAACTTTAAAGCGGGCGACTATGAGGAACTTGTTGACAATTCGTTGGCCGCATTTCAGAAGTTAGGAGTAAATAGGAGTGTGAAGCTTCACTTCCTACACAGCCATCTAGACTATTTTCCTTCCAATCTTGGTGCCCTTAGTGAAGAACAGGATGAACGATTTCACCGGCATATCAAAACCATGGGGAACCGGCACCACAGAAGGTGGAACGAAAACATGATGGCGGACTATCGCTGGTGGTTGTAGCGTGACGTTCCGGAGGCCACTTACTCCAGAAAACTAAAGAAACGAAGATTTTTGCCTAAGTAGGTAGGCACGTTGTGTTATTTTGTTGTGTACATTTATCAGCTTGAGGTCGTAAATGAAATTTAAAAATGTATTGGATTTGCTTAACTTTCTATCAAGTCTAAATTCATTATGACAAATAGGTTCGTAAAACTACTCCATACCTAATATTCTGGAACCATAAACATCATATTGCACATCAAATCGTATACTATATATATATAGTATAATATGTGTAGGGGGTGTCAGTAACTGTATCGTAAATTGTTCCGTATTTATATTAATACTAAGGCAATAGTACAATTTTTAATGTAAGTTTCTTACTAAGATATATGGAACAAATAAGAAATGTTGTCAGTGTAAGTATGATTAGATTGTGTAAAACTCTGACGTGATAGGCAAAAACTAACTACATCACTGGAATCAGCGACCTCGATTTATTAAAAAACAAGTCAAATATCTCAGTCAGCAGAAAAAAAGTTTTCATATGTAGACCAGTGTTATGCAACGCATACCTTCGTCATCTTGAGCTGGTTCCTGTGGTTCTTACTGGGATCCATTTCGGTTAGTGCGTTGCTTATTTACATTGACTAGTTTGGCTGATATAAATCTGAATCTGCCGTTCTCCGTGTTTCGAGCCTTTGTAATTGCAAGACGGACTCTTGTTTCTAGTTAAGGTTTATTATATCTCTTTCGTTCTTCATCGAGTTCTAGGGCGATATCGGATGGAAAAATACTTTGGGTATGATATGTTTATACAACACATGTGACCACAGCGGTTTTAATATTTGCTTCCTAACATTTTCCCCTTATACTGTTTTTTTTTTTTTTTTTTTTTTTTACTTTCCTTTTCTTGACAATTCTAATGCCTATAATAGAGGTTCTCATATTACAACGACAGCACAATCTTGGGAATGAAGAACAGCTTATTTTCTATGAATTTAATGACTTTCCATTTGTCCGATAGTACACGCCAATAAAGTGTCCGATACTATCCGATTCACACGTTTGCAATTATTCATGAGTTGTGTCGCACATGTTAAGTTTGAACAAAAGGTTAATATATTAACTTACTCCTACCTAATGTGCGTTTTATATAATGGGTACAATACTCTCTCTGCTCTTACCTGTTTTACACTCATACTTCCGACAATTTTTGAATACACACAGAGAGTGTTCAGGAAATGCAGTTACGCTCGCTTTCAATTACCTGCTTCACGCGCCTCAAATCAAATGACTGCCAGACTTCGACATAGTAACAGGTGTTCACTTCTTGCCTGCCAGCAGACTCTAATTATATTAATTTCAGAATAATCTGTTATGTCCGATACTATACGCTGTCCCATACTATCCGACCCTACCCTACATATAACTCCTTTACTAGAAAACTTACACGAGTAACAAATTACTAGTATTAAGCTATGAAGCTGAAAATGGTCCTAAAAGCAAAGAGAGTTTTGTGTAAAACTGTAGCAAGATAAAGGGGAAGGGTGCAGTGTCCCCAGTGCCCCCCTGTTTATTAGCGGCTATGTTGCTACCAACAAAATTATTTGAAAAAGCTTAGTATTGATAATGGGTACTTTGCACTACCAAATATTGAAAACTTATTTTTTTATTTCACTCGTAACTACGGGTAATTCGAAAGCTTTGAGATAAGCACTAGAAAAATATATTTTATTATAATGAGTCCGGAATATGCATACACATTATTCGTTATAAAACTATTATGATTCTTTTATATACAGGGTGTTTCAAAAGTCCCTTACCACCCTTTTAAAATCCGTACCATGTATTTACGACAAGATGTTCGTAAAATAAGTTCTGTTTCGATTTTTCTCCGCGGCAGCGCTACGATCGCAGTTCCGCTCATGCGCACTAGTAAAATCCAAGCAGAAAGAAATGACACTATTTTGAAATCGCTCTGTGTTGTGTGTCATTTGTAGAGTTTGTTTATAATGACAGCGTTGCTCAAAAATTTCGCAGCTTGTGAAATTAGATCTGTGATTCGTTTTCTGAATGCGAAGAACGTAAAATCAAATGACACTCATAGACAAATATGCGAAGGTTACGGAGAAAATGCAATGAGTGATTCAATGGTGAGAAGAGAGGTCCGGCAATTTAAGGGAGGGAGTGATCAAGTGCACGACGAAGAACGATGTGGGCGTCCCTCTGTGGTTTCTGATGAACTGGTGAGTGCAGTTGAAGAAAGGATTAAAAACAACCGTAGGTTTACGATTAATGCTTGAATTTCCACACATTTTACGAACAGTACTTTACGAGATTGTTACTGAGAAACTAAGTTTTTGTAAACTTTGCTCGTGTTGGGTGCCTAAACTTCTTACTGAAGAACACCAAAACAACGGATGGGTAGCGCACTTGATTTTTTGACACCTTATCATGATGATCGCCAGAAATTTTTATCGCAAATATTCACGGAGGATGAAACTTGGGTTGCTCATGACACTCCTGAAATGAAACGGCAATCCATGGAATGGAGGCACACTTCGTCTCCAACAAAGGTTAAACCAAAGCAATTCTTGAAACCCAGAAAAGTCATGTGCACAGTGTTTTCGGATAGACAAGGCATTTTACTGATTAAATTTTTACCACGAGGTGCAACAATCAGTAAAGATGATTTTGCGAGACGCTTAAGAAACTGCGCCGTGCAATACAGAACAAGCAGGAATGCTCTCAAAAGGTGTAGTTTTCATTCACGACAACGCCCGACCACACGCTGCGAATGTGACCAAACAATTCTGTGAAAGCTTTTGTTGGGACGTCTTTGACCATCCTCCGTTCCGTCCCGACCTCGCTCCTAGCGACTTCCATCTCTTTGTGCATCTGAAGTCTTTCCTTGGTTGTAAGCGCTTGAACAACGACGAAGAGTTAAAAGAACACGTTACCACATGGTTGACAACACAGGTGGCAACATTCTATGATGCAGGAATACATAAACTTATACCATGCTATGAAAAATGCCTGGAAAATTACGGGACCTATGTGGAAAAGTAGTGTAAGTGTTATTGATTTTTATGCAATATATTGCTTCTTTATCTGTACTCGATTTCTTTTTTTATTATCAAACGAAATTTACTTTCCGAACGAACTTCGTATATTGAATTTGATGTAGGAAATATACAATAGGGCTAGGGACAAACCTTTTGAATAATGGTTCGCGGACGGCTGCCATCTTGTATTTCAAGTTTTTTTTTTATTATTTCAAACGATATGATACATGAACGGCTAGAATTTGCTCAGGATGTCAAATCAGAAATCATATTTCATGTATCTTTATTTGGCGAGAAGTTATGGACTATGACAATTAATGTTTACTTTTTGCACAATGTGCTCGTGCTGGGCAATGTATGTGTGCAGACGCCTCTCCCAACTGCTATGAACACGGAGCAGGGTAGCTGGGGAAATTTGCTCACAAGTAGTCATGATACGTTGCTCAAGATGACTAAGATCATACATTTTTACATCGTACACCATAGCCTTAATGTGTCCCCAAAGTTAGAAGTCCGTTGGAGTGAGGTCTGGTGATCGGGTAGGACATTCAACTGGCCCACGGCGACCAATCCATGCCCCAGAAAATGGTTCATCCAGGTACTGACGCACTCGGATGCCAAAGTGGGGAGTCTTGTTGAAAGAAACGGGGAAATTGTCGTTGTACATGACTTCTCACCAAATAAAGATACATGAAGTCTATTTCACACTTGCTATTCGCAGCAAATTCTAGCCTAAGGTCATGTATCACATGACCCACCTATCGTTTAAAATAATAATAATAATAAAAAAAGAAATTCAAGATAGCGGTCGTCCGCGAACCATCATCCAAAAGATTTGTCTCTAGCCCTATTGTATATTTCCTACATCAAGTTCAATATAAATACATCCGTACGGATTTTAGAAGGGTGATAAGGGACTTTTGAAACAGCCTATATAAAGTATGTAAACACGAATGGATCCATAAAAATTTTACTAGCTCCCTCACTGGCTTCCCTAAAAGTAATCCTAGTTACGTCACGGAGGGAAAGGTACTCATCCTTCTCCAGGAAGTAATTGTCTCATTTGTCCGTCTCTGTCAACTGCAGCAGTGGAACTATTCAAATCGGCCTCCTGAAAATTTGATGATTTTAAATTGTTTTTTTATTATTATTAAATAAACTTTATTTATGTACTGTATGGGATTTCCCTGGTGAAGGACCAACCTAGTCTAGAATAACAAAAAAACATTAGACTTTCGACTATCCGACTTAGCCCTCACCCACAAAAAAATCCACGTAATAAAATGAGATTTTTTGGAACGATCTACTAGATATTTAACACCTTCGTAAAAGCACGACTTTGCCAAGAAAAAGTATTTATCTGTCAATGAATTTCAAAAAACTAAGTTTTGAATCTTTCCTCCAGGCCTATAATTTATGTTAATGTTTTGTTCATTCACAGTTCACAATCAGTTAAGTGTAAGTCATCGTAGAGCATATACACTACCGAATTGAAATTAACTTAACTCTTTGGGTCAAATCACATGATTTTAAGAGCTCACTGGAATATACAAATGGTAAACAAATGTACAGTTGTGCAAGAATTGGTGGACCGAAAGCCTGGAAGGAAATAGGAGAACTATGAGATTGCTCAAGGACACGATTTTGTCCAACTCAAAATATATTTCAGCAACGAGGAAATGTACCAAGGGAACTTACAGTTTCAGATGATTTTCAACCATCGTAATGGGTTCGAATTTGAATGCTCTACGAAAGAGAATCAAATATCAGACAAAGTGACAGCGTCAGCTGTAATTTCTTGCAAGGGCAGAGACATTTGGAGGTCAGGTATTCTTTTCTTGTATATCAAAAAGGATAACTTTATATTGCTTGCCCTACATTACAGTACAACATGTCTGGCGTATGTCCGTCCCCTTTTTCCTCTCCTGGCGTCATCACTGCCGAAACTACGTGCAAGAAAGACGAACACGCTAGCCACTTGACCAGTAGGAAAGAGTGGCCGAATATAGAACCAAAGTTGAACACTCTACTACTGTCCCAGCGTGCCTCTTATTTTGTGTGTACGAATATCTTATTCGTATCGTTCTCTTAACTTAATGTTCTACGCATCTGGCATGAACGTTTACTCAGGATGTGAGTTTCGAAGGTTTCGTGCTTCAAAGGGTCAAAAGTCGTAGCTGTAATGAATTTGAGATGCTTGAAAATATTATAAACTAGTTGGACATACCCATGCTTCACACGGGGACTGTATTTGGAAGTCAACGCCTGTGGGGGTATCACCATTGATCTCAGCGACCGCGAAAACTATGGATTTGATACTAATATCGGTCATTTTGAGCTTTTTTTTTTTTTTTTACATGTCACGGTATCCTCCCCACGCTGACTCCCGGCCCACATGCAATTGTAACTAAATTTGCAAGTCATCGCTAATGGAAGTGTCACCATTGAATTCAGCGACCGCGAAAACTATGGATTTGACACTAATATCGATCATTTTAGATTACTTTTATATGTCCCGGTGTCTCTCCCCCCCTTTCGGTGACCCCCAGCCCGGAGCCGAATAGCGTGAATTTGGAAGTTAATGCGATCGGAGTTTCACCCGCGAAAACTATGAATTCCACACTAATATCGGTCATTTTCTACTACTTCTACATGTCCCGGTAAACGCCCCCTGAAACCCCCCTGGTTCGAATTTCGACAAAAACGTTTAACTCTGGTGTGGAGCCTGGACCAAGGTACCCGTGACCAAAATTTGGTAACTCTCGGTTAATTTGTCTGGTTCCCAAGCCGGTTCCGGTAAACGCCCTCCTGAGACCCCCTGGTTCGAAATTTGAAAAAGGGTTTCGTCTTGATCTGGGGCCTGGGCCAAGGCTCCCCTGACCAAACTTTAGTAACTCTCGGTCCACTCGCCTGGTCCCCAGGCCGCACATAGACAGACAGACAAACACACAAACAAACTCTATTTTATTTATATTGGAAGCATAGCCAAAATTTTAGTTGTCCTATAAATGTAACGATTACTTCTAATTAGCACTTGGTGAGGACTCACTTGGGAGGTCGGCATTGAAGGAAGTCTTTGCAGCTCCAGTCGCGTCCAAATTCTTCTCCGTCCTCTAGCGTCTGAGGAAGATGTTGGTGAAGAGTTTCAGGCAACAGAAGGCTGCAGACTCCTCCCATCACAAGGAAGACTCCCATCACAATCAGAGGAAGCACCAGCATCTCGTCGCCCTTCAACAGTATATTATTATCAATGTTAGAATCAAAGAAATGTAGGCATTTCAAGTAATAATAATAATAATAATAATAAAACGATATTTAAGCTACAAGTAGTATTACGTGCATCACTATTAACCTGTTAACTGAAGAGTTTCCGAATCAGAAAGTTGCATCTGAATGGGGAATAAATTTGTTAAAATACGTATTATGAAATGAAATGATATATTCTAGTTTTACTTTCCACGGAAAATACGTATTAATTCGTCACGCCCAATACAAATCTTATTATGACGAACGTAGTCGTCAGACTGCAAATACAAACAAAATTCTCATGACGAGTTGAGTCGTCATTCGCAGTTAAGAGGTTAAAGGAGTATTGTGTCACTGTTATGAGAATCTAATAGATACAATCTGCTACTTAACATTGAATGTGTCTCATATTCAGTACATCAAGTACCACCGCTTTGAATAGTTTCCTCTGTTTGAGCTGGTTAGCGCTGCACATCGTTGGATATAATTTTTTCATTTGCTAATAGAACTTCCGTTTCGAAGAGAGAATTTAATCTTATTCATAAGTTTAACACAAAAATAGAATGTTATTAAGGGAAGTCTTAGAGAAGTGAATCGTTTACGCTGTTCCGAGTGGTTTAGTTGGACAAGAACGATTTTCCGGAAAACATTTCTCTTACATGTTCTGTAATTTACTAAGAAATTGACAATGTGTATTATAACCGTTCCGGTATTTTTTTGTCAGTTAAATCACTGGCTATTCCACAATAGCAGAGTTTATTTCTTGTCTATAACGGATTATGTTCAACAAGGGTACCGATCCTGGGGGGTCCGCTCCCCCCCAAAGCTCAAAATGAAATGAAATTTTTGAGTTTTACGTCCCACGGTTATGCAGGTTCGGCTAAAGGAGACGGTGATGATAAGAGATAAATGAAATGGTGGAATGAAGAAGTGGGAGGAAACGGGAGAACCCCGAGAAAACCCACGAAAACCCTTGTCCACCACAAAGTTCACTTGGCGGGAGCAGGGTTTGAACCCGGGACCCCAAGCACCAAAGGTGAACGCTCTACCACTGAGCCACCGCGGCCCCCAACACCCGAAGCTCATGTGGGCCCCCTATTGTATTTATGAATATACAATGTTTGGCATAATTTGAATGCAATATGTCTTAAAATCCTCATATATATATATATATTTTAAACCTTCTGCATCTGAATGGGCCCCCCAAATTTACAGAGAAATCGGCGCCCTTGGTGCTCAATATTATTTTACTTCACTTAAGATAATTCAATGTCCTAAATAAAGATAAAACTTCTGGCTATTGTTTAAAATTCCCTTTAGTACGTTGATTTTCGAACCGCACACGAGAAGAAAATCTAGATTTTGAAGTTAATAATGACACTCGAGACACACCCACGCGACCGGGTCGGGGATCCTCTCTAAAGTTTGTAACTATACATACATTTGTACACTCCCTTGCTAAAACTATACCTGTTTGGCACCTAAAGATTGATGTAGCATAAAGTTGAGTTGAGTTGATTTTTGGTTTAACGTCCCTTTCAGCCGCGAGTCTACAGGGTGTTTCAAAACAACATCGACAACGTTCGGAAGGTGATTCCTGACACCAAGAAAAGACAAAAAGTATAGACCAATCTGGGTGCACAAATGCTTCCTTTCGGAGTTATAGGCTGCCGAGAACATGAAAAAAAAAATGAAATTTAAGGGTCCATAGCTACAATACTATTGGACCTACCGTGGTTGGGTCAAGACTCTATTTAGGAACTAGTATGTGTTCTATCGAAATATCTATGTTTGAGATCGCTGTGGTACTTCTATAACAATTTTTATGGAGGTAGTTGGTAAGTACTTCAAATTATATGCCCATACCAAACTCCCTCTATAAAAATTGTTGCGCGAGTACCTTAGGATTCTGAAGCATGTGTTTTCGGATAGTGCACGAATTAGTTCCTAAGTTAAGTCTTGACGCGACTACGGCAGGTCCCATAGTTTTGGAGGTATGGACATTTGAAGTTCATTTTTTTCATGTTTTCGGCACCCTGTAACACAAAAGGAAGCATTTGTACACCCAGGTTGGTCCGTATTTTCTGTCTTATTTTGGTATCAGGAATCACCTTCCAAACGTTGTCGGTGTTGTTTTGAAACACCCTGTATATGAGACAGGACCTACTGATTAATGTGAAATCCGAACCACATAAGGTCCCACCGGGAATAAAACCCAGGTTTCCCATGCCAAAGGTTTCCCATGCCATGCGCTAACTGTTTAGTCATGAAGGAGCTCGACGTAGCATAAAGATTTTATCTCAATTTTCTCTCTCCTCCTTACTTTTTTAAAACAAAAATGATCTAGCTCTGTAATTTTTTTTTTGAGAATATAATTGCCAGTACTTAACAATCATTTATCCTGTTTTCTTTTGCAGAGTGACACCGGTTCAGTATTACATATAGACGTAGAGCAGCGTTTCCCAACCGGTGTGCCGCGAATGGGCCGCTAGTGTGCCGCGAGGAAATCGAAACAAAATTATTAATTCTATAGAAATCAATTGCAAGACATAGGGAAAAAATGTATATTTGTATTTAACATTAACATGAACCTGTACTATGAATCTACAATTTCGAGTTTCACACTTACATTTTTAATGTTGGAAATAGTATTTGTTATCATTGTTATGGCCATTATTGCTTCTTTATTGTTGCAGACTATTTCGTAGCTTGAAATTTTAAAATACATTCAGTCCTTTCAACAAAGCAAACATGCATACAAATTACCTAGATTTGTGTTTTAAAAGTGAAAGAGATTTGTTTGTTCATTCGTTATTTAGTGATCTTCCTTCTTAGTGAAAGGTTGGATACGGTTTTCAAGAAAAAGTACATTTTTAAAAGCGTTGGTCCCACATCTCATTGCGGTCGTTTTCTATTTTTAAATTAGAATGAAAAAAAATAAGCATAATGATTTACCACGGGGGGAAATCAGTGATCGAGGTTTCTTCTCTGTGAGAAGGAGATCAGTAATCAAAGAAAAAAAAATACCACCATATTTTATATTTACAAATAATAATAATAATATCTATATGAGTGTGCCGCGAGAATTCAAGTTACACCTGTAGTGTGCCGCAAGTTGAAAAAGGTTGGGAAACGCTGACGTAGAGACTTGCAGTGTTGGAGCTCCTAGACCTTAAACTTTTATGCAAGGGCACCGATTTCTCTGTAATTTTTTGGGGGGCGGCATTCAGATGCAGAAGGTATATATATGAGGTTTTTTTAAAGACAAATTTCATTCAAAGTATGCCAAATATTGTATATTCATAAATACAATGGGCGGTCCCACATGAGCTTTGGGGGAGCACCAGCCCCCCAGGATCGGCGCCCTTGCCTTTATGGAGTAAAGAGCCCTGTATGCTCTTTTTCTCTACCGACATTTCAATCACTTGTTTACTTAACACCTTACCCACCCATCTAATTTTCTATATTCTCTACCACCACATTTCAAAGTTTTCCCTTTCTCCTAGAGTCTATACCTCATATCCATGGATCCTTTGTGGGCCCTGATTCAAAAATGCATCAAAAGATCCAAATATTTCAATCAAAAATTATCTTGTAGGCCTTATATCTGGAGAACTACATACAGTGTAGCCAAACCCAAAACTATCACTTAACTCAGTATGATGTGCTTATTGCGTACAAAATACTAAAACTTGATTTAGGGACCGTTCAAAAATTTGTTGCCCCTGATCGAAAAACTAATTATTGGCCAAGATCGCAATCTTCTGATCCATTTTTTTTTATCATTCCTAAAATTCTTGTTTTCAATTCTACGTCGATATTTCTGGTTAGGCCGGTAGCCAGCCCAAAAATGTAGAGGAGGGGGCGGTAGAATTTAGGAGGGCGACCCAACCATATTTTATATTTTATATTTACAAATAATAATAATAATATCTATATGAGTGTGCCGCGAGAATTCAAGTTACATCTGTAGTGTGCCGCAAGTTGAAAAAGGTTGGGAAACGCTGATGTCCCACAACAACCATCACCATATTATAGTTCATCACCATATTATAGTTCATTTGCAAGCCTACCGTGAAAATTTTAGGGGGTAGTGAAAATTTAGGGGGGCCCGGCCCGTATTGAGGGGGTCTAGGGGACCGTCCCCTAAATTTTTGCTGGCCCCCTATCGGCCCCCTAACTTCAGCCCCCCATACATTTTTGGGCTGGCTACCGGCCTGGGCCCGGCTCACCCTAGCCCCCCATGGATACGGGCTTGTTTCTGGTCACAAGATTTTCACCTTCAAATGCCCTCTTTAAGTAAACTATTCTTTTAAGAAAATATTCTTGATTTTACATTTCATTTTCACCTTTACCGCTTGTCACTTTACTCCCTACTGGAAGGTCGTATACATGAGAAAGCATCGCAAAATACATTGAATGAAAAGTAAACACAAAATGTGTGTATTCAAATTTATTGTTATAAGATATTGTTTTTGTCAATAAAAGAAATCAAATTTGTTTAATGAGAGCTCGAAGTTATCAATGATTAAATCATCCAATTGTTTGAACGTGTAAACATATGGTTTGTTGACTCTCACTTAGATTTACTTTTTCAGGATATGATCAATCAGTATGTATAATTGTTAGATACGCATATTGTATTTACATTAGTCTGAAGTTATTTGAACGGAAGAAAATGGTTCTCTGGTAAATTTAATTAGATAAAACAATGCTGGAACAGAAATTTGGAATTCAATATAGGTTAATGCATTGCAGGAAGAAATAGCTCTATAATTTAGACAGAAATACAAGGGCGCCGATCCTGGGGGGGGGCGTGGGGGCCCAGAACCCCCAAATCTCATGAGGCGCCTATTTTATTTATGAATATACAATATTTGGCATAATTTGAATGAAATTTGTCTTTAAAGCGTCATATATATACCTTCTGCATCTGAATGCCCCCCCCCCCCAAATTTACAGAGAAATCGGCGCCTTGAAGAAATACCGGTTTTCGTGAATCATGGTTTATGTCAATGTGTCCCCTGTAATTTCGTAAGTAGTTCATATCCTCGTATCACAATGGGCTCCAAGCCATTTTAGATTGTTATTTCTGATGAATACAAAAATGCCTACGTAAAAGATTGTTTTAAAGATTGTTTTACGAATTCTTTCGTTTTCTATACAGATATTTATTTTCTTCTTTTTCCTTTAACAGTGTTGACTAGTAAAATATGAAGTTAGGCCCCTATTTAAATATGAAATATGAAATTTGGATCCCTCGACAATTTAAAACCTTAATAAAAGTTTTCATTACTTCTAGGAGTTTAGCTTTTTACTGAGGTAAGGGCTAGATTACATTTATGCTTTATCTTAGAGATATAGTCTATATTTGTTGAGAAGAAGAGGCAGCTACAGCGCCTTTATTTTTAGTTCTTTTGGAAATAGTATGGTGGGGTCAGTCAGTTTTAAACTGTGAAACATATACAGGGCGTTTCAAAACAACACCGACAACGTTTGGGAGATGATTCCTGACACCAAGATAAGACGAAAAGTAAAGATCAACCTGAGTGCACAAATGCTTCCTTTCGGAGTTATAGGCTGCCGAAAATATTTTAAAAAATTAACTTTAAAGGTCTATATCACCAAAACTATGGGACCCACCGTAGTCGGGTCAAGACTTCACTTAGGAACTAGTATGTGTCCTATCCAGATATCTATGTTTGTTTAGGAATCCTAAGGCGCACACAAAATTTTTATAGAGGGAATTTTGCTACGGACATATAATTTGAAGTATTCTCAAACTACCTCTATAAAAATTGTTGCGGAAATACCGCAGGATTCCTAAACATGGATATTTGGATAGGGTACACATTGTTTCCTAAGTGAAGTCTTGACCCGACCACGGTAGGTCCCATAGTTTTGGAGCTATGGACCTTTAAAGTTCATTTTTTCATGTTTTCGGCAGCTTATAACTCCGAAAGGAAGCATTTGTGCACCCATGTTGGTCAATACATTTCATCTTGTCTTTGTGTGAGGAATCACCTCCCAAACGTTATCGGTGTTGTTTTGAAACATCCGATATATATATATATATATATATATATATATATATATATATATATATATATATATATATATATATATATATATATATATATATACAGGGTGGTAGGTAACTCCACCGACAAAGTTTGGGAGGTGATTCTTTATATGAAATGAAAGAAAAAAGTTCTAATAAACATGGGAGGAAAAACGTCTCCTTTCAAAGTTATGAACGGCCGAAGATTCGAAAATTCACGTTTCGAAACGCTCTGCCTTAGAAACTACAGGACCGATCCCTATAGAACCTATAACATGCGGTTTAAGGAATTATACAGGAACTAGTATGCGAACTATCTAAATATCCATATTTTACCGTAAAAAGGAAACGAACTGTAAAAAGGAAACGAACTGTAAAAGGAAATTGAGGTATAGGGATACTCCTTTAACTACTAATAACGCGTTCGTTTCGCCGATAACGGAGGATGGTAAAACATGGATATTTACCATGGTTCGCATACTACTTCCTGTGTAATTCCTTAAACCGCTTGTTATAGGTCCTATAGTTTCTAATGCAGGGCGTTTCGAAACACGATTTTTCGAATTTTCGGTGGTTCATAACTCTGAAATGGGACGTTTTTCGACCTATGTTTATAAGAACTTTTTTTGTTTCATTTCATATCAGGAATCCCTTCCAAAGTTTGTCGGTAGAGTTACCTACCACCCTGTATATAGTGTACTAGGAATGCAATGGATGTACCCGATTGCAATGAAATGAGCTGAGCGAGCTTAAACTACGTAATCATTCCTGGCCATTATGCAATAATAAATGCCATTTTTAATTGTTGACAAAAAAATCGCGTGAAAACTTTTTCCCCATGTTAAGTCTATGCAAGCGTGTTTCGGTGATTATTCCTCGATGGTACATCGGATTTTTGATTTCGACCTATGTTGTCACTCAGCACGACATACTCTATCAGCGTGCTAAGTTTTCTTGAGATCGGCCAAACGGTCTAGGAGGAAGCGTTTTTCGGTGATTATTCCTCGATGGTACATCGGATTTTTGATTTCGACCTATGTTGTCACTCAACACGACATACTCTATCAGCGTGCTAAGTTTTCTTGAGATTGGCCAAACGGTCTAGGAGGAAGCGTTTTTCGGTCATTATTCCTCGATGGTACATCGGATTTTTGATTTCGACCTATGTTGTCACTCAGCACGACATACTCTATCAGCGTGCTAAGTTTGGTTGAGATCGGCCAAACGGTCTAGGAGGAGTTCGCGGACAACCAAACGGCTAACCCGAGTATAAGAGCTTCGCTTCGCTCAGCTCAATAAAAATTATTCTGCTGCTGGAAAGATTGAGAGAGAGAAGCCTCACCAGGTAGTTGACGAGAGGAATGAAGATTGGTCCCAGCATGCTGACGACAGAGCTGGTACTCATCCCGAGGCCTCTGACCACCGTCGGATACAATTCAGACGCCATAAGTGGAAGCACCACAAACGAAGAGGAAATTCCCATCTTCCCGACGCAGTAGAGCGCCAGTGTCACACGAGAGTCTGAAATACAACACAAAAGACATAAAATATCACTAATTACACTGAATTGTCAAGTTTATAAGTACAGTATTTATTTTCTTTCGGGAGAAACATAAAGCTCGTTTCTACTTTTCCTCATGATGATATGGAGAAGCAGTTGCGTATTTATGATTTTGTTTCGGGAGGGGCTTTGCTAACTTTCGGGGGGGGGAGGATTTGCCTGAAAATGTGAAAATTCTGCAAGATATTTCATATACTTTACTATAGTAAGTAAGATTTCGGGGGGGATTAAGCCCGGAAGCCCCCCCACCAAATACGCCAGTGTAGACAAGATTTCGAGAGATGCGATAGCGTAACTCAATTTAATAGGCTTATGTTCCAATATTCGCTAACTTTAAGTAACAAGTAGTAAAAAAATCTTTCAATTGATTTCAGCAGTTCTTTATTATAAACACCCGTTCCATTTACGAGGCGCCTTTGAAAGAAAAAAAAGAAGGCTCCGATTGGTCACTGTGCGTGAAGTAGTGGGGGCATACGTGCGCTGTAGATCAGTCTGCATCCAGCCGTGGTAGAGTGAAGGTTGTCTGAAAGAGAGTTCCACTTTTGTATCATCTCAAAATGTGTGCTGTAATAGAAAATGCCGCCAAGTGCGAGGTGCGAACTGTTATACGTTTTCTTAAGACAAGACAGTATTAGGTAGCAGCTCTTCATCGGGAACTCTGTACCGTGTTTGGACCAAGTGTGATGAGTGAAGGAGGTGTTCGTGAATGGATTCGTTCATTTAAAAGTGGACGAACAAACATTTATGATGAAGAGATGTGTGGCAGGCCATCACTGGTCACTGATGAACTTGATCAGAAAATTGATGGAAAAGTTCGTTGAAATCGACGTTTAACAATCTCTTCATGCGTATGAAGAAGTGGCTTGGATTTCAGCGCTTTTGTGATGTTGAGGAGCGGAAAGATGAGTTCACAGGCTGGCTTAAGGCACAGGTAGGAGATTAGGGATACGCACGAGACGAGTCGAAACAGGATTTTCCTGACAAAATTTGAGTCGAGACACGGCTCTTCCAATAGAAAAATATATATTTTTCGAGTCGAGATATCACTTTTACAGCACATGTTCGAGTCGAGACACCCATAAATCTTGTCTCGTGCGCATCCCTAGATATTTATGCTGATGGAATTTTTAAGCCAGTGCAGATATATGATAAGTGCTTGAATGTTTATGGAAACTATGTTGGAAAATAGAGCAAATAAGTAGTTTTCACATGTATATAATAAATTCTTCTTATTTCCTTTGGTGTTTCCTTTTGAACCAATCGGAGATTACTTTCCAAACGGCCCTCGTACAACCAGGCCCGTATCTAGAGGGAACGGCCCCCCTAAACTTTTACTGCCCCCCAAAAATTTTCACGGCAGGCTTGCAAATGAACTATAATATAGTGATGAACTATAATATGGCTGGATCGGGCCCCTCCGAAGTTCTACCGACCCCCCTTCTACATTTTTGGTCTGGCTACCGGCCTGTGTACAACACAGATAATGGACCACTTCTGTGGCTCATATTACCATTCATGAGATTTGTTCCATAATGGCATTCATTCAGATGTAGCTCGTGAGTAATGAACATTGCTTCAATCCAACGAAAGAAAAGTTTCCTAATGTAGCCTACTAAAGATATACCACATTGACTTGATCCCTAGTCTTCCGTTGCAAGCGCTGCTATCGGCTGATGGAATTCCACTCTCTTTCTCTCGCTTAGCAACAGCTGAACCCTTATTGGCTCAACACGTGGGTGTGTGAGGGTGTGAGCTTTAGTTCGCATTTTTGCCACGGCTCAAAACATTTTGGCAGCACAATAATTGTTGGGTACAGAAATCAGTACATTCTGTATGCTTTCATCCCTTAGTGTGAAGCAGTGTTCGTAGTTTGAGGGAAATTTCTCTAATCTAGGAAAATTTCGTAGGTAAATTCAGCAGAAAGGGAAAAAGGGATTTTTTTGCGATAAAACGTGTAAATCCAGGGAAATTTTCTAGCTGACTGATTGACCACTCTAAATCCTTAAATTTTTCTTTGTTCTTCAGAAATAAACCAATAGACCTATAACAGCAATAGTTTGTGCGTGTGTGTGTTTAAAGTAGCATTAGGCTCTGGTTAGAAGGTGTTGGTTTATTTATGACATCAAAAATCGGTTCCCCATGTTGCTATGGAAGTGATTGTGTATAGCATCCTTGCTTGATAGGTTACTAGCACTACTATTCATATTCGCGGGTTTGTATAACTCTTAGGATGTGAAATACTAATCTGTCCATGGAATACAAGCTTAAATGAAACTAAATGACTTTTTTTAATTCAAAAAATCTAAAGAATTTAATATTTTCTGTTTTCAAGTATTCGTCCATCTTAAGTAAACTTAATTTAATTTGAGGTAGAAGGCTTGATAAAATTTACCTCTAAGAAATTTGGTTTCCGAAAAAAAGAAACCAAACTCTTTCACGTGGTATACACTGTGACATTACTACTTCTTATGCTAAGTAGTATTAGACTTTTTCTTTTCTACTTTTTTTTTCAAAAGTTTGACTACCGTAAGAGTAAATTAAAGGCGCAGATTTTTCTGTAACTTAGTAATGAGCGCAAGAGTCTTGGTCTTGCAGTTTTTGCAAGAGTCTTGCATGCAAAACCAAGACCAAGACCAAGACCATACCTCCAAGACCAAGACCAAGACCAAGATTCTTCCGCAAGAGTCTTGCACAAGTACCGGCACTACTTGCATTTTTTTTTATATAATGTAAAACAGAAGGAGATGGATGTTTTGGCTTCAGTAAAAATGCTGCTGGAGTGAATGTGTTCCCAGTAATTTATGTAATCCGTGTGAGTCATACATATGTTCTCTGTTCCTGTAGCATATAGCTACAGTATGTCCTTTTCTGAATTCGTTGTTCGCGTTTTCTGTAGATATTGCTCGTTTTCAAGCAACACAGGTGTCATCTTGCGCCATGTGAGTTTTTCTTATGGACAAACACTGTGTGCGTGGATTTTCTCAGTGTTTTTCTGTTTCCTTCTACTTTCTTCATTCCACTATTTTAGTCATTTCTCACCATTACCGTCTCCCTTACCCTTGGTGCATAATCGTGGGACGTTAAACTAGATACTTCATTTCATTTCAAAGCATATTAGTGGTGTTCTCCCAAAACTAAAGAGAAATGTAGTATTGAACATCGGTGAAACCGTACACCATAGGTGTGGACTACATGAATATGGCCTTGTCTCCGAGACTCAAGCATCCATTGGAAATTTTTACTGTTTTCTAATAAAATTAATATCGAAATAACATTTTCATGACATTGACTAAAACTTAGTGCATGTGATCGTAAGTTTGATTTCATGGATGGATACTTGTACGTTGAATAATTGTTTATTAATACAATTTTTAGCCTCCTCAGGTATACGGCACATCGAGGATTGAGTGATATAATATTATACTACAATAAATTTATATTATAAAATTGAAAGTGACTATTTTTGTGACTACTAATCTCTTTAACCACCCGACCGATCTCTATCAAATTTTCAACATAGATAAAGTTTGTTCCTGAGAGTGTTTTCATCACTTCACTTTTACGGTAAAACTTAGGGGAGGGGAAGGGGGAGTTATAAAATAATAAATAAAACTTAATAACTCTTGAACCATTTCGATCAATTTTTTAACATAGGTGAGGTTCAAGCCTGGAATGTTATCTGTCAGTTCATTTTGACGGAGCAACGTAGGGGAGGAGGAGGAGGAGGGGAGATGTATAAAAATCAATATGAACAAAATTAAAAGTGACTAAGATTGTGACTTAATAACTCTTGAACCGATCTCAATCAAATTTTTAACATGTATGAGGTTCGATCCTGGATTTTTTTTTACAGTTTGTTTCATTTTGATGGTAGAACGTAGGGGAGGAGGATGTGGGGGATATATATATATATATATATATATATATATATATATATATATATATATATATATATATATATATATATATATAAAAGTTAATAACTTTTGAAGCACCTGACCGATCTTGATCAAATGTTCAATATAGATGAAGCTCAGGTCTGGAACGATTTTTATAATTTTACTTTGATGGTGCAACTTAGGGGAGGGGGAGGAGGGAGATATATGTAAAAAATCTAAAAATATAAGTGACTGTCATTATGGCTTCATCACTCTTCAACCAGCGGTCTGCGGGGCCCTTATTTACGTCCATGGGCCGGACGACTTTCACCTGGAGATGGATCAATTTCCTTTAAAATCTAAGTGATACTTAAGAATACTATGCATGCTGGAAGAATCTTTGTGAAACTTACTCCTAAAATTTCGTCCGACTCCAATAAGGACTTCTTCATATGAAAATCGAGCACACAAAAAGATTCTCTTTTTGGTACGAGCGGTCCCGGGTTCGATTCCCGGTGGGAGTACTCGGTCGAAAAATTGTATAAAGTTTTTTTTTGGGTCAGCCATGCTGAATGAAGTTTTCCTCATTCACACCAGGCAAATGTCGGGGTGGTACCTAACTTATAGGTCCAAGGCCACATCCTTCCTTTCCTTTCCCCGTATAGTGTGCTCGCCGAGGGATATCATTCCTCACATGTGACGAGCTAACATGGTCAGAGATGCCGAAAACCGAGAAATCTAATTCCTAAGTTTCTGCTTTTTCTTTTTTTTTTTTTAAAAAAAAAATGTCTACTGTCGCTTTAGCGGTGGACTGTGTAATTATCCATAAGTTTTGCTCCGGCTGTTTTAAATAGAGTTGCAGTAATTTTTTGAACCAAAATACGGATAAGCCTTAAAATGACGACCCATCAAAGATACGGTGCCCAAACACAGAACAAATATTTTGAAATATCTTACCTAAAAATCACCTTTTTTAGGTTATCACACAGTTGTTTACTGTAATACTTAAAAGACTATTAGAAATACACAATAACACACTCAGAGAAGGAGTGGAAGTCTGATGAAGACATGGTTATTGTGTTGAAACTGTTACGTGATACTGTTTTTTACTTATTATCACATAACTTTGCTCAGTGTGTTATTGTGTATGAGTACAAAATGGAAACAAGGTCTGATAGAATAGGACTATTAGAAACTAACGTGTTTTATAATTTTTTCACTAACACAGATAGAATAAATCATGCCATTAAATTATGTATATTAAAACTAACCAAAAGAACCATAGAATGGGAAAATGAGAGACTTTTTAAAAGCATAACCTACTTTATTAATAGTAACTAAAATATAAGTGTTATGATGAAAACACAATTTTTCTGGCCCGAGAATTTTAGCGATTCCAGACTCGGAAATTTTCGGGCAGCTCCAAAAACTGTCAAATACGGACAATTTCGTATTTCATGCTTTGTACGATACGGACACAGACACGAACCCAAAAAATACAAACAGTCCGTACAAAATACAGACATATGGCAACCCTAGTTTTAAGCTTTTAAAACTTTTTATGTTAATAAACGCGAGTTATTAATATTTGTAAACGGGAAAATCATTATTAAGAGCCTGCCTTACTAAAAATAATACAAAATTTACTATTTTTCTTTTGCTTGTTTATTCATCAGTGAAAGGAGATTAATGAAATGCAAGTTACCACAATCATAGATAATGCTATTCTACAACAGAAAATATGAATCTGAAGAATGTTCAGTGTTGCCATCCATACAAATTACAGTGTTGCCAGAAAAAACAATTTCCCTAAAATCTAAGTTAAGACAGCGAGTAGAGGAATGAACTCAATTGCATTTGATTACGTATCATGTTGTTTTGGTTTCTTGTGAACTACTTTTTAATTAACATTATTATTTAGTTTTAATAACTGTATGTTAAAACTATTTTGTTTATTAGAAATTAAATACAACTATTATTTAAAAAGAAGTTCACAGGAAACTAAAACAATATGATACATAATCAAATGCAATTGAGTTCATTCCTCTACTCGCTGTCTTAACTTAGATTTTAGGGAAATTGTTTTTTTCTGGCAACACTGTAATTTGTATGGATGGCAACACTGAACATTCTTCAGATTCATATTTTCTGTTGTAGAATAGCGTTATCTATGATTGTGGTAACTTGCATTTCATTAATCTTCTTTCACTGATGAATAATCAAGCAAAAGAAAAATAGTAAATTTTGTATTATTTTTAGTAAGGCAGGCTCTTAATAACCAGTTTTATAACTTAAAAACGAACAAAATTCACCTTTATTTCCAGTAGGAAACCTTCATCTCATAATTTGTCAGTACAAGTAAAAGACCAGGAGTTTATTCAGTGAAAAGGTTTCTGAACCAATTTGTCCCGCCATTTACCATAAAGTGCTTTGTGCCCACTGAGCCTAGTGTTAAGCGAAGCATGACAAAATAAGAGCAGATGTTGAAGTCTCTTAGAGGCTGATGTTTATTGATTCACTGAAATGTAAGTCTCTGGAAAGAGCTCCATGTTTACATGTTCAACGAATACAAAGCAATTTGTCTGTAATTCACTCGAAAGCGTGAGTAATTAAGGAAAAGAACAACCGCTTTTCAGAGAGCTCGTGTGTCTTTCATTTTCTCGTTTGCTCCTCCTTCTCTAATTTTGTTTCTCTCTGTTAACTAAATTTACTTTCGTTCTCATAACATATTCTCTGTTTACGTACTGACAATTACTGGCTCTTGCTGTACATTAAAGACTAAAATTGCTTAAATCAGGGATTCTCAACCTGGGGGTCTCGAAGATAAGCGGAAGAGATAATTAGAATCTAATACCGGAAATATTTTCAATATTATTTTGAATTTTGTTTTAATAGGCAAATTTTTATAAGAACAAAATAAAATAAGTCTACTAAACATTTTCAACAGGTGGAGAGTTGTTTCAAAATCAATTTAAATAAAAGACGTACGATATGAAACTAATGAGAACCGCATATTGAAATACCAGAAAAATACAAGTGCAACGAAACCTGCATATTGAAATACAATTAAAATTGAAAACTAATGATATACCTGAGCATGGTGGGATTTTATTAGTGTGCGGCAATGTCTGGTTGAATCTTCGTGACACATTATCGAATCATTTTCAAAAGATAAACAATTTCTTGTCTTTGTTTTAATGCTTACCATAGAAGAAAAACTACTCCAGCCAATGGTATTTATTGCGAAACAGTCAGACGGATCGGATTCGATATTTGTAATGTGAATGAACTGACCAAATTTGTTTTCAATCCATTCGCTTTTAGGGAGGTTACTGTACCCACTCAGGCCCGTATCCACGGGGGGCAAGGGGGGCCTAAACTTTGGCTGGCCCCCATAAAATTTCACGATAGGCTTGCAAATGAACTATAATATGGTGATGAAGTATAATATGATTGGGTCGGGTCCCCCCTAACGTCTACCGCCCCCCCTAAATTTTTGGGCTGGCAACGGGCCTGTACCCACTATATACAAGAAATGGATTCTACTATTATAGAAATAGATGGATATTGTGAGATCTCCGCAATAGGTATATTAAAAACCCCACACAAACTTATTACAAACCAGAAATTATAAAGGGGCCCCACTTCCTTATCAGGATAGTATTACAATATGTTAATTTCCCATTTCGTATTCTAAAAACTTCCAAAGTTCGTAAAAGTTTCAATCGTTTAAATACATTTTTGAACATAGCAGTTGGGTTTTTATCAATTCACTTTAAAATACTGTAGGCCTACGTGTCGCGAATCAACATTTTGATTTTAAAAAATGCACTAGTTTAAAAGGGTTAAATCTAATATCTAGAACAATTTTATCCTCAATATTAGTATATAATAAAATCCAGTATATTTATTAAAATCGTTTTTCAGATTAGAGTCCATGGGATTAGGAACGCATTAATCCAGTTTCTGGTATCTGAAAGTGGGAAATTGCCTTGGAACTCGAACGAAGTGCAGGGTACTGGCCATAGATTAAGTTCGGATTCCAAAGTAGGGTTAAGTGCTCTATCGCCGGTCCAATTTTTGGAAATTTACCAGATAAATTGGAGAATTTATTTTGGTTTGTGAGTAAGAGCGAGTGGCAACCAAGTGAGGGAAACAGTTGAAGTTAAGATGATTGTTGTTGTGGAATATTTTTGATGTTGCAAGCGTCACTGTAAGTGGAGGCAGAAGGGACTGTCTGGCTGGAAAGATAGTGTGGAAATGGCGTATATATATCTCAAGGTTGTGACATATCATGTTTGAATTATACAAAAATAACGAGCGTGTAATCTAACCTGCTAGGTGCACTTTGGCTGTGTATTACTGCATAGTGTACAAAAACTGTATTTTATGTTTACAAGTGAAGCGATGCTAGTACGAAACCATGATAAGTGCTATTTGGAACTCATATCATTGCCAAAAGTCACCTGGTTTCAGTACCCTCGCTTACATGCGTTCAGACCGTCACTGACGCGCCTGCTCCTTTCGGACGCACACCCGCGCTATCGCGTGGACTCATTGGTTTCGCCCTGCACTGACTCGGTTAGAAAGTATTCATGCTTTTTAGTGGCTACCTTGCACAGGATGGTTTGTGGTTTTGCACTGTAGTTTTCTTAACCATAAATCCGGATGCTGTATTTATACACAAATAGTAATTTTCCATTTTAAATTGTAAACTTTTACATGCCTCTGTTTTGAAGGTAATTGACATGTAATTCAATATAACCGAACCTAATGTAACGTAACTTAAGGTAACGTAATCTAATCTACCAAATATATTACATTTTGGTATTTTTTTTTTCAATTTTCGTGTGGTTCGGAGATACAGCACAAATTCCCCAAAGTATGACTATATTGAATCTAGTCTATTTACTATAGTATATTTACTGTAGTTAATTAAGTTATGTTGTACTAAGTACTTGTTAGTTTACATGACCTACAGTACACGCATACATCAAAGTGTCTGTGTGTATATTTATGACTGCGCTTATATGTCGGCCTCTCGTTCCCTTCCTCTTGGAAGAAATCCCCGAGCTTCCCTAACGACTTAACTAAGCAGAATAAGATGGACTAGCAATTTCACAAAGCTCTGTTTTAATTAAGAGATCTCAGGGCACGAGAGACCAGGTTTGTAATGAACGGAGGAAAATGTTCCATATTATTAAATTTTAACGGAAAAAGAAGTTGGCGTATAACAACTGATAGCTCTGATCGAAGTGAACAAAATGACGAAGGTAAGTTCTCACGCGAATGATGCCAACTAGAAAAGTTATAAAATCCCGTCTGTTAAAAAAGTCCCATTTTGCTTTTGAAAAAATGAAAGAGAAATCTTTGAGTTTTACGTCCCATGTTATGCCGGTTAGGCTAAAGGAGACGGTGATAATGAGTAATGAATGAAATGGTGGAATGAAGAAAGTGGGAGGAAACGAGAGAACCCGGAGAAAGCCCACGCACACGGTGTTTGTCCACCACAAAGTTCACTTGGCGGGGGCTGGGATCGACCCCGGGACCCCAAGCACCAAAGGTGAACGCTCTACCATTGAGCCACCACGGCCCATTTTGCTTTTGAATTTGAAACATACTACTACTACTACTACTACTACTACTACTACTACTACTACTACTACTACTACTACTACTAATAATAATAATAATAATAATAATAATAATAATAATAATAATAATAATGTTTATCTCTGTGCCATGAACAGCCTAACGGCAAAATGGTGCACTTTATCAGACAAAAATAAACATATTGCATGCAATGTAACCTACCTATTGAAACACTAAAACATAATGTTAAAATAAAATAGAATCAGTTTCATAATTAATTGTCAAATTAATACCAAAATTTTTTAGTCTCAAAATAGATACATCGTCAAAAATACTAAAAATTTAATATTTTGTTAAACTTTAAAATTCTTTCTTCTGTACTGATAAAAATAAATTAAACTAAATTAAAATAATTGGTCAGTCTTCTTAAAATTACAGATTTTGGATTCAAAGGAACTAATGTTGATCTATTTCTCGTATTATACATTGGTATCCTTATACCTATATTATGGAAGCAATATTCACTATGATATGTACGAGGAACATTCAATAAGTAAAGAGACAAATTGCTATAGCTCAATAACGATTTATTTGAATCTTTCAAAACTAAGGCTATTTTTCAATATAATCACCCTTTACAGTTATGCATTTATCCCATCTTTCTTGCAGCTTCCTAATTCCCTTGGCGAAGAAATCTTTCGATTTACCCCGAAGCCACCTTTGCACCGCTGCCTTAAGTTCATCATTGTTAGCAAATCTTTTTCCACGTAGGGCGTCTTTGAGTGGTCCAAACAGGTAAAAATCAGATGGGGCGAGGTCTGGGCTGTAGGCAGGATGAGGTAAGACCTCCCAACCCAATTCTTGAAGCTTATCTCGGGTCAGCTGGGCTGTATGAGGGCGGGTGTTATCGTGCTGAAGAATGACTCCTTTTGACAAGAGTCCACGGCGTTTGCTCCTGATAGCTGGTTTAACTTTGTGTTCTAGCATCTCAGAATAGTATAGGCTATTGATAGTTCGCCGATCTTCAAGGAAATCGCAATAGATTGGACCCTGTGAGTCCCAAAAGATGGTCAGCAGCACTTTACCAGCAGAAGGTTGAACCTTGAATTTTTTGCGAACTGGAGAGCTCCACTCCATACTCTGCCTTTTGGTCTCAGGGTAGTAGTGATGGATCCAGGTCTCGTCGCAAGTCACTATTCTTTCAAAAAAAAGCGTATCCTTCAATCAAACTTCGTTGCGTTAAGGCTTGACAAATGGAAAGCCTTGATTCTTTATGAGCGTCAGTAAGGTTTCTGGGAACCAATCTGGCACACGTTTTTCTGTACTTTAAAATGTTCCTAATGACATTGTGAACAGTTCCAACACTTACTTGAACTTCCTCAGCTATCATTTCAACAGTAATTCTTCTTTTATTACGAATAAGTCCGTCAATCCTCGATTCCAACGAAGAACCAGAAACTTCCACTGGACGTCCACATCGGGGTTCATCACCTACACTTGTTCGGCCACTTTTAAACCGATCAACTCACTTGTACACATTCGCACGGTTCATACAACTGTTACCGTACTGTCTCAACATTCGAGAAAAAAATTCACTTGGTTTTACACCTTCTGCGACTAAAAACCTAATGACTGAGCGCTGTTCTTCTAAGGTACAATCTTCTAGAGGACTTGCCATGATGAATTGATATTTTTGAAGTTATGTTGACATAAAATTACGAAACAGCAGATCAGAGCATATCCCAAGATAGCCAGCTAACACCCCTGAAACCAAAAAAAAAAAAAAAAAAAAAAAAAAAAAAGATTAGTGTTAAAAATATAGACTTTGTCTCTTTACTTATTGAATGATCCTCGTATTATCTGCTGTTTTCGTAATAAAATCTCTTTCAATAAGTTTTTTCCTGTCACTTAATGTCTGTAATTCCCAAAAACTTATTCCAGTATTCATAACTATGTGAGTAGCACTTTCTATTCATTTTAGGCATAGTAGCGTAATAAAACATTGTTGTACTGACTCCATTTTGTTTCCCAATGTAATATCTATACTATTCCAAATAACTACACAAAACTCTAATCTTGATCTTCCAGTTCCAGTTCCAGTTACCTCTCTTACTGGAGATTTATATAAAGGAAGTCCCCTCCTTAAAGCTTTGTGGACTGTTTCACTAATTTTGTTTTAAATTAAAATTGTTTGAAATAAGATTATGTATTAAGATGGCTCGTGCCAAAATGGCCGAATTAGCCTGTTTTAATTATAATTGTTTATCATACTATTAATGTAATAAGGGAGAATAAGCGGCGCATGAACATATTGAAAATGAAAAACAGTAAATTAAGATTGTAACAAACAATAAAATTATCAAAAGTAATGAATTGTAAATAGTAAAAATCTAATAAAAAATTATAGCAAAGGTCCCTAATTACTTAGTGTTTACAGCGCCATCTCTTATCCTAATCTTGATCTTGCAAACATCTTATATAAATATATATATGAACTGGCATTTTTAAACATAGGTCATTGTCTGAAAATAAACGCTATTATTCCTCTCATCTCTAGGATTATATCATTATTATGATAGGTAATATTTAATATTTCTGTCGAACACTATATACCCATATGTTTAATCTGTTCGGCTTTATGCAATGTTACTTCATTAACTACATTATTTGATCACGTAGTATTGGGTTTTTGTTAGTATATGATATACATTTAGTTTTCTCACAATTTATTTTCAGTAAGTTATTTTTACACAATGTACTAACAGTATCTAGATCTTCTTATAGTAAGTAATCATACTCATTATTTATTATTCTAAATAATTTTAAATCATCGGCATCCAACAAAATATTTAATATTCCCAGGAAGATCATTAATATATATAGAAACAAAAGAAGGGGTCCCAGAGAAGATCCCTGAGGTATGCCATTTATACAATAATAATAATAATAATAATAATAATAATAATAATAATAATAATAATAATAATAGTTCTAAGTGGTTCATAACTCCCAAAGTGGTTGTCGCATAAGATTGTCTTTTAGCTACACACTCTTGTTTCTCATTAAAATGGCGAAGGGAAAGCAGTATTCGGTCTAGAACGTTTAAGTAGGCAACGAACTGGAAACAAACAGCTTTTGACTAAAATATGAGTTAGGAAATGAGTATTTCTGTGAAATTTAAGGTATTATTATGTTTTTGTCATAGAAATTAAAACTTACTTTGTGGACTACGCAATTCAAATTCCTCATTTTATGACGCGATTTCAAGTTCAGCTCTTAATGAAAAGCAGCAACCAAACTGGATAATCTGTAGGGGACAAGTTATGTACCACACAGACACACTCACCCCCCATATATATATATATATATATATATATATATATATATATATATATAGGGTGTTTCAAAACAACACCGTTCGTTTGGGAGGTGATTTCTGACACCAAGATAAGACAAAAAGTATACACCAACCTGGGTGCTCAAATGTTTGCTTTCGGAGTTATAGGCTGCCGAAAACATGAAAAAATGAACTTTAAAATGTCCATAGCTCCAAAACTATGGGACCTACCGTAGTCGGGTCAAAACTTCACTTAGGAACTAGTATGTATCCTATCCAAATATCATTGTTTCTGAATCCTGTAGTACTTCCGCAACAATTTTTAGAAAGGTAGTTGGTGAATACTTCAAATTATATGCCCGTAGCCAAACTCCCTCCATACAAATCGTTGCGTTGAATACCTTAGGATTTTGAAACATGGATTTTTCGATAGGGCATATATTAGTTTCTAACTGAAGTCTTGACCCGACTACGGTATGTCCCATAGTCTCGGAGCTATGGACCTTTAAAGTTCATTTTTTCCTGATTTCGGCAGCGTATAACTCGGAAAGTAAGCATTTGTACACCCAGGTTGGTCTATACTTTTTGTCTAATCCTGGTGTCGGAATCACCTCCCAAACGTTGTCGGTGTTGTTTTGAAACACCCTGTATGCATATGTAGCCCACGGACCACATAGTACTATTCTATAGGCCAAATTCAAGTGAAAATGTTATATGATGGTTTGCCCTCCGTGTCCTTTTGGAGAATAAAATTTCACAATGTGGCAACGTCACAGATTAACTTGGAGCTTTTAGTATCAATCTACAAATACATCAAGCAGTTAAATCGTTTGCTATACTAATAAGTGAGGCTAGAATCGATCTATATCGACTTTAGGTGCCATCTGCAAAGAATCGATGCAACTATTCGATATATTAGTAGATACGTATATTCGTTCTTTATTTGCGATCTTGCCACATAGTGAAATTCGTGTCTCCTGACAAGGACTTGAAACATATACAAATATATATAGGGTACTTGAAACAAATAAGGCTCTATGCAAAATTTCCTGTTAGAAGCAGTGTAGGAGAAATCTGGCAATATCGCAAGTAGCGATTACTCATAAAATGCCTGCTTGAGAGAGATCGTCTTCCTGTCCCTGGTTAGACGGAACGCTGGGAGTATTGAATCATCGAGAAGTCGAGTTTCCATGTGTTGCTTTATTTACGGAAGCAAGTTAAATACATCTTTTGTGTGTAGAATAAAGCTAATGCGAAACTTCTTGTATATTGGTGATGATCATAGTGTTTAGTATTTGGGATAGTAGTTATTTCGTTTTAGTTCGAAACATGTTTGTAAGGCCCTCATTACCCTACAAAACATGTATACGTTGTTAAATACTTAACTGGCAACTTGAGTGTGTGTTAGTTATTCTTTCTTGGTCAATGCCAGCCTCTGTAGTGGGGCGGTCTCTCATGTTCGGGCCTAGTTGTTGACTATGGGGTTTCGCACGTTCGAGTTCGACATTGGGGTCTTTCATAATGTAAATCTCTAATTATAACGTATGTGAATGCCTCATACCACTGTTTTTGGGTATATTCTAAGCACATTTTTGTGCGGTTCTGAGCATTAGAGGTATCTTGATATCATTCATTATGCGCCAAAGAATGGATCGGTGATATGTGAAGCTGTAAACGGTGCGGTGTATGGTAGTTGGTTTATTATGTGTCAAAGCTTATTGTTTAAAATTCAGTCAGTTGCAACGACAGAACTAACGACTGCATAACACAAGGGAGATTACCTATATGATATCTTTATTATTTCATATTGTTACTAAATGTCATTTTATTATTAGTATTTAAAGTGCCGTAAAAATATTAGGTGTTAATTGATTTCCAGTGGATTCTCAGGTCGTAAAATTTTACTTTTCAAATAGTGGGCCTTATTTACCTAAAGTGCGGGTAATAAAGCCATTTTGTATGTTTCTCTTTCAACACATTTTTCATACGGTTAGCTCAATGTTTAAGTTAAAGTAAATATATCATAAGATAGATAAAACATTGACAAATAAAATGCATATCAATTTATGCCTATTACATTATAAGTATTTACGTAATGAAGCAATTTTTCTTAGGTGGCCCTCATCTCTCTCTCTCTCTCTCTCTCTCTCTCTCTCTCTCTCTCTCTCTCTCTCTCTATATATATATATATATATATATATATATATATATATATATATATATATAAAGGTACTTGCGGCAAATAAGAGCCACCTAAGAAAAATTGCTCCATAACGTAATAGATATAAATTGATATGCATTTTATTTGTCAATGTTTTATCTATCTAAGGGTATATTTACTTTAACTTAAACATTGAACTAACCGTATAAAACTGTATTGAAACAGAAACATACAAAATGGCCTTATTATCCGCACTTTAGGTAAATAAGGCCCACTATTTGAAAAGTAAAATTTTACGACCTAAGACACTCAATTAACACCTAATATTTTTACGGCACTTTAAATACTATATAATTGTCACTACATTCTCCCTGTTAATTACCAGATCACACTTGTTTGAGATATGCAAAAATTAATAGTATTGCAACTAGAATATGTGTCAGGGTTTGGAGTTATTGCAATTCACACTAATTAATGGAACTTGCGTTTAGTTAGTTTCTGAAGTAAGAAAAAGGGCAACCCCTGTCAACGAGTCTGTTGTAACTAAACGGCGTGACAAACATCTTGGCATTTCAAGGCGGCGCTCCAAGTTCCCTTTACATTCTGCTAGCAAATAAGAGGCCAGTGGTATTGCCACATTTATTTTGTATACATCCACGTCTATCCCCTGTCACCTGATCGCGCTCTAGTTTGTCTGCTTAGCCAAAGCCACACCCTTTTACCACTTGGCAACGTCGCGTCAGAGCTTGTGTTTTATTCGTTTAGCTGAAATGCCAAGATGTTTGTCACAGGCTTTAGTTCCGTTAGTTAATGAAACTCCCACAGGTGACAATAGTGGTAGATGACGTAAATCTACTACATCTAAAGGTACTGGTAAGCAGGAGCGCACCCACGAGGCGTCTACCGAGTCTGAATCCCCCAGAACTTCCTATCTTAACATACATTTGTATACTTTCTCATTAAAACTATACTTGTTTAACAGGGAAATGATTGATGTAGGATGAAAATTTGTTCTCATACTTCATCTGTACTCTTTCTCTTATAGAAAACAATCTAGCTCTACGATTTTTTCCCTGAAAATATAGATGGAAGTATTTTACCATTACTTATCCCTTATCAGATGCAGAATAATACCTGTTCAATACTACATAGGCGTAGTGGTTTGTAATATTGGACCTCCCAAATGTTGGACCCTTCCTAACAAAACTTTCTGCGTTCGCGCCTGCTGGTACGTGCACTCAAAGCATTCAACTTGTAGGTATTACCGTACAAGTGTTTAGCAGCAAAATTCTATGTTTGTTTGAAAATGTGAAATTCTGTTCCGGTAAAATGAGAAGTTTGGTATATTAATGTATTGAAATTCTAGCTTGGCTATTGAAAGATGAAAAGTGTATTTTGATGGGATGGGATTTAGATTTAGATTTCTGGGCTTTCGGCATCTAAGGCCATTTAGCCCTTCACGTTTTGAGGGATGACGTCCCTCGGTGAGCACACAATCCGGGGAAAGGGAAAGAAGGAAGCGGCCTGGGACCTAGAAGTTAGGTACCACCCCAGCATTTGCCTGGTGTGAATAAGGAAAACCCAGGAAAACCTCATTCAAGGTGGCTGGCCTGATAAAACTTTTTACACTTCTTCAACCGAGTGCCCCCACCGGGAAGAAAAATGTATTTTGAATGTTGAAACTTGTGTTAATAGGTTTATTTATACGTGTATTTCTTCGTAAGTATAGTTTCAAATTTTTTGAAAGTTTTGTGTTTAAGTAAATGTGTCTTATGTAAGACATGTTTACTATTTCCAAAGGATCAAACAGTGAGTTTATCTTTCTGGTATTTTAACCCTATTGGCGCATTAATCGAAATTCATAGCAAATCTGTCACATTGAAAGATTTCTCACCTAAATCATCAAAATTGAACCAAAACTGTAATTGTTTGGAAATAATAAATGAAAACATGAAATGAAGTCTTTAAGTTTTACGTTTCACGGTTATGCCGGCTAAGATAAAAGGAGACGGTAATAATGAGAAATAAATGAAATGATGGAATAAATAAAGTGGGAGGAACCGGGAGAACTCCGAGAAAACCTATGCTCACGGTGTTTGTATTTGGAAATAAGTTCCAGTTTCAAAAGAAGAAACAAAAAAAGTTGAAAAATTTAGATTCCGTAATTTGTGTTCAGCCTGGAATAACCTCCTGACCGCTGCATTCATACAATATTCGATTCATTCAAATTATCTTCTGAAAAAAAAGTACAATATCTAGTTATAAACAACCATACGGTGGTCTTAAGAAAAGACAAGTTCTACATTTATTATTTTGAAACTATTTTGAGACGTCACCGTTAAATATATATATTCAGCTATAATACATAACTTTGTTATCCAAACTTCCTCAAAATTTGATTCCAAGATTGCTGATTGTACGGTAGAGCCCTGTCTCTTTGCAACTGCTAGTGTTGTGCTCAGGCGTGCACCCAGTAATTTTTGATGGAAGGGGTCCAAGTCTTGGAGGGGGGGGATGATCCAATAGTTCAAGCCACTACGCCTATTGTACGGTTGTTATACTGTACCCGAAAAGACAATAAGTAATTGTAAAATACTTCCACCTATAGTTTCAGAAGGAAATGGTAGAACTAGATTGTTTTATAAGAGAAAGAGTACAGGTGAAGTGTGAGATCAAATTTTCATTTTACATCAATCAATTCCCTGTTAAACAAGTAAGAGTTTTATTGAGAAAGTACTGAAAACAAATGTATGTTGAGTTAGGAAGTTTGAAGTGTCCGGATCCAGTGGACTCCTCTCGTGGGTACGCCCTTCATTGTGATATCTTTTCACATCAGACCAAGTTTTGGCCGCTAAACTCGCTGTGTTACTGTAAATGAAACAAAATCTTGTAAGTTTTACGTCCCACGTTATGCCGACTAGGCTATAGAAGACGGTGATAATGAGACAGGAATGAAATGGTGGAATGAATAAAGTGGGAGGACAGGAGAGAACCCCGAGAAAACACATGCACACGGTGTTTGTTCACCACAAAGTCCACTTGACCTGTATGACTATAAAGTGCTCTTTTGTGGGAATTAACAACTAGTATTTCTTGGTTTATATTTGGTTTCAAAAGGGGAAGGAAGGGTATTCAATTCTACAACAGTGTAGGTTCGCAGGTGGCATGATTATATACATATGTTATTTATTATACGCAACAGAGTATGTGTTAATGTTAGGAGCATGTGTTTCACTGTTGGGATTATTTGTATCTCCGTTGAGAGAAGTTAAATATCAATTGATATAATCTGCTATTTCACCTCTATTTGTTACGCAAATAAATGAAAACTATCGGTTATTATGGGGAAGGAACAACACAGTCTTTAGAACTGTAAAATACGATTTTCTCAAAATGTACGCATGAGAATTTATCTGAATTACCTTACTGTGTTCAGTTCATTATTCTGTATCGTTTAATATAGTGTTTCTCAACCTTTTTTTCCTTTCGGACACACCAAAGTATGTTTCAAACTTTCACGACACACCTGTACAGTAGAGCGTCGATTATCCGAACGTCGGTCAACCGAACGACCGCTTAACCGAACTGTGTACTCGCTCGCTTAAAGGATTTTTTAAAACGTTAGTTTTGTGTACTATGTGTATTGTTCATGCAAAATGCGTATGTAATATGTACATATTTTTGTTTAATAAACTGTACCACATACTATATATTCCTACTAAAGTATATTTGCGTTTGTACGTTAATTTGTAATACTTAAAGAGATGCCTGTTTTTATGAATAAATTTACTGTACAGTACTTCTTTTTGGCAAATAAACATGTACAGTTCGATTATCCAAACAAACCAGTTTTCCGAACACCCATGTACCCATGTCCCCCAATTACTTCGGATAATCGACGCTCTACTGTATTTGATTTTCTTTCCCTGGATGCAAAAAAAAGCAAACATATACAAATACAACCAATATATTTTGTTTATTATGGAACGATTATGAAATACAAATCTCACAAGCAAATTACGTAAAGCTCTTGAATAGAAATATATTAACATAAAATAAACTTATGACTCTTAAGCAAGTATGTTTGAGAAAGAAATGTTAACATCTGAAATATAAGAAGACTAGTGAGATATTTGTCCCTGGCGGTGTTTGCAAAGCGTATCTATGCGTGGACGAACTCTTGACAGACGCACTATCACGTTCAGTGTTTCTTTCCAAAGAAAAATGAACAGTGCTAAAACCAACTTTCCAGTTTCAAACTCCGAAGACAAGTGTGAAATCAAGTTGATTGGCGATAAATGTGTATTTTCTTCTAATGATAATTTCTTTGCGGAAGATCTTAGAAGACATTAAAAATCTCGCGACATACCTCACATGTATTCGCGACACACCAATGTGTCGCAACACAGCGGTTGAGAAACGTTGGTCTAATAGATGTCTTATCTTTGGGCAGTACTATATTTGTACAAAAATTAAAGCTCAACAGTTATTCATAAGTTTGGGCGACATTAATTTAAAAGCATGATAGGTACTGTAGCTCTGTTATTGTCATACCAAAAAGATTAATTAGTTTCATCTTAATATGTTGCATTGTGTTCGCTGTTAAGGAAGGTTTGATGATATGAGAATGTTCATTTCTATGAGCTAACTAGCTAACTAACTAATTCTATGGCCTATAGAACCCGCAGGTTCAATGCCGCGTTCACAAAAGCTCTCCACTGACTTCTATTCTTAGCCAACTGGAACCAGTTTCTACTTCGTATTCCTATTTCTGCGGTGGCTCAGTGGTACAGCGTTCACCTCTGGTGCTTGGGGTCCCGGGTTCGATCTCAGCCCCCGCCAAGTGAACTTTGTGGTGGACAAACACCGTGTGCGTGGGTTTTCTCGGGGTTCTCCCGTTTCCCCCCACTTTCTTCATTTCACCATTTCATTCATTACTCATCATCACCGTCTCCTTTAGCCTAACCGGCATAAGTGTGGGACGTAAAACTCAAAGATTTCATTTCATTTCATTTCCTATTTCTGCGAGATCCATCTTAATATTGTCCTCCCATCTGCGCCTAGGTCTTCCTAATGGTCGTTTTCCAATTTGTCTTCCAGTCAAGACTTTGAAAGCGTTTCTACTTTCTTCCATTCTAGCTACATGACCTACCCTCCTAAGCCTCCTAGACTTGATGACCCTAACAATGTTTGGTAAACCATATAAATTATGTAATTCCTCGTTATGAAGTTTCCGCCATTCCCCATTTCCTTTCCTGTTGGGTCCGAATATTCGTCTCAGGATGTTGTTCTCAAATACTTTCAGCCTATGTTATTCTCTCAGAGTAAGCGACCATGTTTCGCAACCATACAGGACAACAGGCATGATTATCGCTTTGTATATTTTAAGCTTCAAGTTCCTCGATAAAATTCGCAAACAAGAGATTTTGAATTGAATAATAACACGAATTAACTGCTTTTAGTCGACATTTAATTTCTTCGTGAATATGATTTTCGTCTGTTAATATTGATCCTAGATATTTGAAAGTATCCACTTTATCAAAAGTATTACTTAATATTTTAACGCATCTCTGTGAGCGTCAGAACTAAAACCCTTGAGCGGGAGCCACTTCCCAACGAAGTAGTCATCAACCAGCAATTTATCAAGTTAAAATTTAAAGCATGCATTTGCTATATATTAAAGATGAAATATGTTTTTCTGTGACGTGACACACAGACACACACACACACATTAAAAAAATACTCGTTCTTTGGAAATTCATTTCTCTGTCTTTATCGTGATTCTGCGAGAGCGCCTTCAGATGTCGCCTCGCCTAGCTGAGCGCTAAGCCTTGACAACCGTAAATCTAGGAATCACGACAGCGGAAGGAGGTTGTCGCAGAAAAAAAAAAACTAAAAAAATCCAAAGCGCCATCTCATCTTCATATTTCATGCGAAGGCAAACAGACTTTGTTCTCTTGTGGCAGCTGACAAATAAAAACGCCATAAATTTATTTTCCAGTCGTTCATCATATTTCATTCCTCACGCATTCACAGAATGAGAGTGTGGCAAACAAAACAGAATTTTCCTTACACAGACAGAAATAGAAAAAAAGAGAGAGACATTTCTTTTTAATAATAAAAACAAAACGAAGCGAAAAGATTTCACAGTAATTACGACGTCTGAACACTTTAGCGAACGCTTCTTGTTTTTTTCTAAACGTCTTTCTGTCAGGTTAAAGTTACCAGCAGTCAATTTGGCATCTTCCAGCTGTAACATCGAAGAAGACTTTGCAAGGCTTAATTCGTTTAAGTGTCGACACATGATATTGACTAAAAGTTTTTTCTTTCTTTTCTTTCTTTTTTTTTTTAAGAGAGATAGCGGGGTGGGTAAGAAAATTGCAGAGTGATCAACTAAGTGAACGCGACTTCCATAAATTAAATTATTCTTTAGGTAATAAAGGAAGAAATAAAGTTGAAATCATATCGTAAAATCCAAGATTTAAAGAGAGAGAGAGAGAGAGGAATACTTCGTTAAAAATCGTGAAAAGTTTATGAATCATAGGCCAAAATTGAAAAAAAAGAATTTTACGAAGAAAGAAAAAAAAAGCTTCACTTATTATTTGAAGACTTTGCTTGCTTCTGAAAGACGTCATAAACTTCTTGTTTTGAATTGTACATAATATATAAGAGCAAGGGCGCCGATTTCTCTGTAAATGTGGGGAGGGGGACTCAGACGCAGTAGGTATATATATGAGGATGTTAAGACAAATTGCATTCAAATTATGCCAAATATTGTGTATTCATAAATACCCTAGAGTGGCCCACATGAGCTTTGGAGGGGCCCGGTCCCCCAAGATCGGCGCCCTTGTATAAGAGATTATATAGAACAGCCATGTCCGTCTGTCTTCAGAGGAAAAAAATATAACAAATGGCAGTGGTGGATCTAGTCCGGGTACTGGAGGTCCTAGGCCCCTATTTTTTTTGAGGCCTATAATAATTTAATAAAATAATTTAAGCTATTATTTACATCTTTTTAAAAGTTTATAGTAAATTCATGATATACCTACCATAGTTTGGGTTCCGGCCCCAGTTTTTCACTTCTACATCTGCCACTGACAAGTGGAAACAATTAGTTTTCTGGGATCAATTCAGAGTTCAAAGAATAGGTTCCATCTGTTTCCTTAATCTTCTAGTCGAACCGCAAACAGTAGAAATAAATTATTTCCGGTTTTAACATTGATCAACCACTACAGGGCAAAAATGGTGACAGCATGAAACTGATTTCTGTAATGAATTAAGCGTCCAAACAATATATTCCATCTTCATTCTATACTATCTACCAATACCGGACGTGGTAGAAATTTCCTACAACTTCCGGTTTCAATAGGGACAAAAATGCTAAGAGATACCGAGAAGCGGTATTTTTGAATCGATTTAGTATCCCCAGAAGAAGTTACGCCTTCTATGTTAACATTATATTCAAATCAAAAGTCCTAGAAATCAACTGTTTCCGGTTTAAACACTGATTACCGTAGACCAAAACGGTAATAGATAGCGACAGTTTCTTTTACCGGGGGCGTGGGGCAACCCAATACATCTTCTTTAGTACTCTTTGTATTTTCACCTTTTATTTAAGCTCTGCACTAATTGATACTGCCATGGATCAGCTTTCAGATATCCTTCCCTAAATTTATAAATATCAATTGTCTGCAGCATCGCATAAAGATATAATTAAGTAGTTTGACACACTATCTTTGCTGGGAAAAGGCAGACAACGACTGCAGGGATACCTATGACATGAAACCATAAAATCGAATTTTTTCGGGAGCTCCTTCATGGCTAAGCGGTCGCGCTTTTGGCGTGGGAGTCCAGGGTTCGATTCCCGGCGGGAGCTTATGTGGTTCGGATTCCACGTTAATCAATAGGTTCACGTCTCATATAGCCTCTCTGCTGAACGGGACGTTAAAATCAACTCAACTAATTTTTTCGAGAGCATTCGGACAGTATTGCTTTCCTTGAAGATAGAAATGAAACATTTTAGTGTAACGTCCCACCAGTATGATCTTGTGGGCTAAGGGGGAGGATGGTTAAGATACGTGAATGTTGATGGAATGAGAAAGTAGGAGGAAACGGGAATAACCTGAGAAAACTCACGGGCACGATGTTGTCCACCACAAACTTACTTGGCCGGGACCTCATGCACCACAGGTAAGCATTTTTCCCACACAGCAAGGAATATTTCCTCAATCAAAAGAAAATATTTTCCTTGGTTTCCAATAGGTTTTCCTTCTCTGAAGATTTCCATGCTGGTTTCCCCAATGTATTCCGAATATTTCCCGAAAATATTTTCCCAAAAATGTTTGTAAAACATTTTAGAAATTGCCTGGAGTACATTTTGAGAATGCTTGCCGGAAAGTAAATCCTGGAAAATATTGACAAAATATATTAGAAATATTGTTTTGGATCTAATTTAATATGTTTTTACTGTTGAGAAGGGAAATATTTTCGAAATGATACTAAAAATGTTTTCCATATATGATACGGAAAGCAATCAAACGAAATATATTCCACATATTTAAAAAATGTTTTCTAATACGTTATTTGTAATATTTTCTATTTTTACGAGAAAACGTATTAAATATATATTTTTAAAAACATTTAGAATATTTTAAAAATAAATTATTTCGTAATATAAGAAATATTTTTCAGAAATGTTTTAAAAAGGTTTACTTAATTTTTACAAAAGTATTTTGGTAATCTTCTCCTATAACTTAAATTAAATATTTTCGTATGATATTTTAGTATTATTTCCAGAATATTTTATGGAATTTTGAATATAAAACTTTAAAACAGGTAAAAGAAAGCATTAAAAATGAATAGAAAATGTTTTCTATTGTGTTCTGGAAGATATTTTGTGTCTTTAGTGAACAACATTTTCTGATATAGGTCTATTATAGAAACATTTTTACATGTTTTCAGAATATACTCTTCCGTTACTGGAGAAAACATATTCCTTGTTATATATGAGAAGTATCCCAATATATGCCGGAACTATTTTTTAAAATGTGTTTGGAGAACATTTAATTAACTACGGGAAGCAGTGGCGTTATATAAGCTTTCCGGGCTTAATCCTCCCCCGAAATTGTTTTACTATATTAAAGTAAATGAAATATCCTGCACAATTTTCACATTTTCAGGAATAAAGTTAGCAAAGATTCCCTCCACGAAACAAAATCGTAAATATGCCACTGAACAGGATGTGCATTTTTAGAACGTTAGTAGGAAAATAATGTATGGAAAATTTTCACAAATTGTAATAGAAATATTATGTTGAATGTAATGTAATATGTTTTCAATGTTGAGAGCAGGGGTAAAAGTGGATCTGAAAAGGTTGGGGGATTGTAGGTAGCAGATGACGTCACGCCGTTCATCCTGCCTATCTTTGCCCACTGTAATTTTTTTTTAGGAACTGGGTAGACGCCGTATATATTTTCTCGAGGTGGGGGCGGCGTCCCCCCGTGCTTTTGCCCCTAGTTGAGAGAGAAAATGTTTTCTAAGTAACACAAAAAATGTTTTACATACATGATAAAGGAAACAGAATAGGCCTATAAACAGAATAAAATGTTTTCCAACACGTCATTTACATTCTTTTCTATTGTTACAAGAAAACATATGAAATATAATTTTTAAAATATTTCGAATATTTTAAAAATAAATTCGTTCGTAATATAAGAAATATTTTTAAAACTCCTATTAATTTTGTATGGAAATGTGTTTGTTATCTTGTCCTGTAACTTAAATGAAATATTTTCATGCAATATTTTAGAATTATTTTCAGAATATTTTATCGAATGTTGAATAAATTCTCTCACAAGAGTATCGTAGTAGCATTATTACCAATCATTATACTAATTATAGCAGCACCAAAGAAATATATTTGTTAAAATTTTGAAATTTATGATATCCAGTGTGTGAGATTGCTAATTAGCATTGCTACATCAACCGTCATTTGTTTATCAAAGGTACCAGCATTCCCTGCGCGCTATGTTGAATTCACAAGTCAAGAGAAAAAGGAATATTTTAAAAATAAATAAATAAAATAAAATAAATCTCACTATATTCAGTCATGTTGAAGAAGATATCTTTATATAGAAAAAGTAATATTGAAGACGATGATTATGTATATTGCTCGTAATATTCCTTTAACTGAAGAAGATATATGGTAACTTACGGAAATAATCAGCTGAGTTTAACTACAAAACAAAACACATAGCCTAAAAGAAGACTTTTCCGAAGTCGGAGGCACACCTCAACTTTGTTAATAGTGAAGAAGAAAGAAAGAAAGACAAGAAAAGTCGGTAAGTATAACGATTACATAAAATAATTTAGTTTTATTGTCTGTATAAGTGATTGAGTGTCTGTATAGTATACATGAAGCTGCATCAGTTCCCGAATAAGCAGGACGCTCATACTTTTAGGAATTATTCATTGAGTATGTACGAACTTACAAAGGGGGTAACAAAGCGACTTTTATTTACTTATCGAGTGATACGAAAATAAAAAAGGAACGTACCTGTACTTTATATCTGCATGTGTAGTGCCCTTGTACTTTATATATGACTATGTGTGTGTGGAGGGGGGGATTTAACGCATATCGCATGTCTTGTGCACATGGGTACTTCTTATATTGCACTACATAGAAAATTTATGGTATTTCATGTAGAAATGGTAATAGAACACAGAAGAAACGCAGATCAGGGGGTTCTCATGTATACTATGTATTGTCGAGAAATTTATGTTTACAAATTAATAAAGGTATGGGATGCTAGATTTCTATTTTTCATCTCTATACATAAAATACCGTGAAGGTTTACTTTTGGCTCACCAGTCGAAATAATTGCTGAAAAATAGATTCTTTTAATAATTTTCTTTTTATTGTCGGATTGAGTATAGCCCGCTCCCCCCAGTGATTTTTAACGAATCATAGTGATTCTAACGATTCATACTAGTTCATAATGAATCAGAATCGCATGTTATAAAGATTTAAGATGTAAATCTTGCGGTAAGGAAGCTTTAGTATAAGTAGTAGTAGTAGCTTTAGTAGCGGTAGTAGTAATAATAGCAGTAGTAGTAGTAGTTAGTAGCAATAGTAGTAGTAGTGGTGGTAGTTAGTAGCAATAGTAGTATGAACGGGTTAGAAGCCCCGCAGGGGTTGGTTGGGTTCTGTTCTCGATATAAGTAGTAGTAGTACTGACTCTTCCAGTTCCGGTGACAAAGAACTGGGGGGAGCGGGCTATACACAAGCCTTATTGTCTCCTAAAGATTTGCGCTAGGCGATTTGAAATACCTCACATTGAATAGATAAAATTCAAAAGGAGCGTCAGAAGTAATTGTCGAAAAACTATAGTTATTCTTTTATGATTTGCGTATATATATAGGTTGCCGGATGTATGACGTAAAAAGTACAGTGCAAAAAATATAAATCAGCCTGTACTACGTGGCCACTAAAAAGCACCAATAGGCAGGGTTGTAGAACACAGGTTCCTCTTCCCATTTATCTGTAATAAAGACAGAAATCAACGTGCCCTGCGGGGCAATCACCCGCCTTCACTTGCTAACGCTCGCTCGGCAATACTATGTGAATTAAATATTTTACTTTGGTATAGAAAAGAAACATCTATTAACCTATATGGGGGACCTGTGTTCTAGAAGCTTCCCGCACCAATACTGTCTGAGTCAGAGCACTGCGAAGTTGGAGGTCAGCAGGAGCGAGGGGATGCTTCCAAAGGGGAAATATGCGGGCAAGTCTTTACTTTAGTCAAGGCAGTGACAATGACCAATTGATCTGAACCGGTTTCTGCAGTTACAGTTCCCAAGAAGGAAAGAGAAAACAACGTGCCCTGCGGGGCTCTAACCCGCCTTCACTCGCTAATGCTCATTCGGCAATACTATGTACTGACATAATATCACTGCCTTGCTCAAAGTAAAGAGTTTAAAAAGATGGGTACATTACCATTTTTATGACAGGTTATAATAATTCTGCGTGCAGTTTTACTTCTGGTGTGCCACTCGAAAGCAGTGTTTCTTTCAAAAGTAATGTTCCGGGGGCATTGCTCGTGCTATTCTAGTTATTATAAAGGTATTATTTTGGTCTGCTCCGGGGAGCCACTGCCCTCCCAAAGACAAGTCTGGAAGAAGCACTGCTCGAAATACTTAGTGAAATATAATTCTTTCGCTACTTTCCTTCTTGTTGTCTATTTAATGATTTTCGCCAAGCGACGTATAAATTTTTCACTTATAAATTCAAGGGGACCGTCAGAATTAATTGTCAAAAAATTACAATTCTTTTACGATTTGCGTATTTATACTGATTCCTGATGTGTGGATAAGAAGCCCAAAAAATACAAACCAATCTGTGTTACGGGGCTACTAAAAAGCACGAATTCTTGGGTTCTCTCGAGCAGACGTTTACGCCGAGAACAAAATTTATAGATAAAATATGATGTGAAATATTTTTCGTGAAGGAATGAGAGTGTTAATGTAAGTTATTTCTATCATTGCACAGCTTATTGAAATGGATTTTGAATGCAAATAGGGTAGAAGTAAGCGGCGGGAATTTCCGGTTCATACGTCAGTTGTGAACATCTGCGATGGCCGTAATGTAAACTTTTTTTTAAAGAATTGTGTAATAAAGAGAGAAGGATTATAAAGTTTCTACAGAGTCATGGTATGGTGAAGCGCGTAAAATCAACTGCGCAAAGTGTGGAAAAGATTTATTCAAGAAGAAAAATTCAGAACAGAGGCAATAGCCCTACATACACTATTTTCTGTCGTAAAGGTAAGAAAGAAAGGCGGTGTAACACTCGTGTATTAGCTGTGAAAGGTATTTTTTTTTTAGGATCGAAATTGTTTTTGAAGATAAGAATAATTACAAATATTGTAAATGTTTTTGCACCATCCTCGTTTATGCGCCTGCCTTGTCGCTGACGTGCCTGCTCGCTACGCTGTCGCTCGGCCCCCCCTGCTGTGCTTCTGCCCTGACTCAGATGGCATGCGTGCTTTTTTACTGGCCACCCAACAGAAGTTGTTTCGCTTTTTCTTTTAGAGCTCCTCATTTAGTACATAGGGGGGCGCGGTTGCTCAGTGATAGAGCGTTCACCTCCGGTGCTTGGGGTCCCTGGTTCGATCCCAGCTCGTGCCGTGTGGACTTTCTCGTGGGATTTCTCGGGGTTCTCCCGTTTCCTCCCACTTTCTTCATTTCTCATTATCACCGTCTCCTTTAGCCTAACCGGCATGACCGTGGGATATTAAACTCAAGGATTTCTTTTCGTTTAGTGCATGTTCTGCAAAAAGAAACCGGAAGATGCAAGAAATGCGTCAAAATTTGGTAAAACAGTCTGCTTGAGTATTACCTAATTCTGCCTGCAGGTTTACTATTGGCGTGCCGCTCGAAATAATTGTTGAAAAATTATAATTCTTTCGCTAATTTTCTTATTTTCTCTTAAATGGTTTGCGGCAGGCGACATGTAAATATTTCACCTGGCATATATAAAATTAAAGGGGGCCATCAGACTAGATTTGCCGAAAGATTACAATTATTCTTTTGCGATTTGCGTGTATATATATATATATATATATATATATATATATATATATATATAGATATAGATATATAGATATATATATATATATATATATATGTGTGTATTGTATTGTGTTCAGGGTTTGCCCAATTGGGCCCAGCCCGGAAAAACCCACCTGGGTTTTTGAGCTTTTCGTTGGTATATTATTGGTGCAATTAAGGTGATCAAGTGATTGGAAGTGGTTCTTATTAGATTTTGGACTTTCCTTGGGCGAATTAGTTGCTTTCGCGCTAAGATATACAACATTCAACGTAAGACCCGGGGGCGCGGTGGCTCAGTGGTAGAGCGTTCACCTCCAGTGCTTGGGTCCCTGGTTCGATCCCAGCTCACGCCGTGTGGACTTTGTGGTGGCAAATACCGTGCTCGTGGGTTTTCTCGGGGTTCTCCCGTTTCCTCCCACTTTCTTTATTCCACCATTTCACTCATTTCTCATTATCACCATCTCCTTTAGCCTAACCGCATAATCGTGGGACGTTAAACTTAAAGATTCCATTTTTTTCAACGTAAGACCTTTATAAAGTTCTGAATGCACTGAATGCATTAAAAAAAGCCGTACCTTAGATTCAGAGTGGAAAGAATCATAGAAGTTGTCATTTGAAGAGGGATACACTATGTTTAAATTCTTGTAAAAAAAAAAAAAAAAAAAAACTTTCTGGCGCCCTTTTTATTTTTTCTTCGCTTTAAATACATACTATTGTGCCATGAATACTTCTCAGAATCATCTTCCTGTAAACTTTATTTCCCAAAAGCATGAACTACAAGCGCTGTTATAACATTTAAAACACTTTGAAAATCCTTATTTTAGCAAAATGCGCAATTTTCCCATCTTCAAGTGACACGTTCCATTTCAGTGTCCATGGAAGAGAGAGTTGAACATGTATAGATTATATTTGAAGGATAAGGGGAAAATAGAAGGAATGTCACAAAATTGTATTTTTGAGAAAACGGTGTTTTAATATTGAAAACCTCGTAAAAAGGCATAGGCTTAATCAAATCTTTTGCATGTTTTTACATAGATATTTTTACATCTACGGATGCATATATATTTACAGGCAAATAGTACCAAAAGTCACCATCACATAGGACAAAGTACCCAATAAAGCACACACATGGACATTCCTTGTTTTTTCCCCTTACCTTTCATTTCATCCTTTTACTGAATTGTTCTGTCATGTTGGTAGTTTTCTTGAGCATTTCATGATTCATTTCTATATTTGCGATTTTTTGTATTCTTTGCAATGCAACGTTATCAAAATTATTCATTTGTATAAGGCAAAATAATATGTATGGCCTGCTCCGTGGGGAAAGAAATCAAGCAAGGTAGCGCTCATCAAGGCCTTAGTAACCACCTCGGCATTCACCTGGTACGACTGAGGGAAAAAGGATGATCGGGTCCAGATTTGAGATCAGAGCATTCGGAATGAGACGCTAGTTCTTCATCAACTCAAATGCTGCCACATGTTTTCAAATTATTTATTATTATTATTATTATTATTATTTTAATATTAGGTTTAATATTTATAAGATGCTATACTTTTTAAAAATAAATGTGTGACCGCTTCAACATGTTACAACGTCCGTAATTAAGCTACAGTCTAAGGTATGTCACTTTCAGCTGTAGCTGTTGTCTTCCTTGCCATTTACATTTTCTTACTTTTGTGATACAATATTGTCTTCACAAGCTGCTGTAGGTCCTACACAAACATTTTAAATATTTTTGTATGTTTAAGATGTAAAAATTTATCTTTAATCATTCCCTGCTGTTATTATGTTATTAAACGCTGCCCATTATTTTTATTTTCAGAAACTGTGTAACACAAGAGAAACGTAACTAATGATGAGATCGCGTAGATTATTGGGATTTGGCTTCAACATGTCATACACAGACGAACAAGAAGATCAGTTAAGAATTCAGCTGCAGTTCCACAGAACTTTAACTGACAATTCGCAGCGTCGAATTTATAGTTAGTTGTGGTAATCAAAAGTGACATTATAAAGAAGCAAATACGTTTTCTGGTTATTCAACAATGTGATATTTCTTGAAAGTTGCAAAAACTGACATTTCGTGAAAAGATCTATTCCCCATGCGCCGTAGATTTGTAGAACATATTTTCAGCAACATACATGAATGTTGTTGTTGATTTTTTTTTTAATTAGTGTCAATGACATAATTTTCTACAACAAGTGTTTACAAGTTAAAATGTGAATTTCTGATATTTGAGAAGATTGTTCTTAATGTATAGAAACAAATAATACGAGCAGCATAAAGATGCTGCTGAAGAGTATTTAAATAAATAATGCCAGAATAGTGTACCTTTATATTTTTATTTAACTACTAACCGATATAAACTTATATAGATGTATATTTATTATAGTGTACAGTGTAAATTATAACTACATAATGTTAGCTTGCTCTCATAATTTTAAGCTGCTTTTATTATTATTATTATCATTATTATTATTATTATTATTATTATTATTATTATTATTAACTCAAAATCTTATTTACACACAGAATGCTTCTGGGTGTTCCACTGCTACTACTGGTATGTGGCCACGCCGTCATATATGCACGGCGTGTCCACATACCAGTAGTACCAGTGAAACACCCAGAAACATTTTGTGTGTAAATAAGATTTTGAGTTTAAAAAAAAATGCTTAAAATTATGAGAGCAAGTTAACATTATGTAGTTATAATTTACACTGTTTATTATTATTATAATTATTATTATTATTATTATTATTATTATTAGTAGTAGTAGTAGTATTTTATTTTTATAGTTCGTTTTTAGTTATTTATCTATTTATTTATTTTTTTGGTCTGAGTCTGTGGGCCGCAATGGTTCCTCGTCATGAAGACAGAGTGAGGCAAAGACGTCTAAGCAGGTAAAATTGTACAGAAGAATCTTATGTTTTCTTCCAGCTGCTATGTCACAGCCTGGCCGCCTTGTTTTCAACCCACTATTTGTTCCCAGCAAGAAGCCGTTATACCGTATATGCAGAGTGACGCAGAAGTCCGGAGTCCATAGGCCAACTCGGTTACTATTGCAGGTATGGAAACACGGTAAGATATGTAAGGACTCTTTTAAATTCCAGCAACACTTTTGTTTTTGTACTAGTGTACCGCTCAATAAAGAAAATGCGTTACCATACATCATGTCGGGCTACACGAATGAAAGAATGTGTGGTTTGAATTTAGCTACGCCGAGAAGAATTGAAAGGAGACACAGTGAAGGATAAACATGCAAATGCAACATCCACGCCAGAGGCGTAGCAACCACGGTGTTGGGGGGGGGGGGGAGCAGATACGAAGGACGCGAAATTGGGTCTTGCAGTATATTTTTCATTGTGTCTTTCCGTTCCCTTTGGTCCAAATAATTTCAAACCACACTTTCTTTCATTCGGTGTTGTCCAACAGTGGCAGCGTTGTACTTTTCGTTACTATTGGGCGGTATACTAATATAAAAACAAAACTTGCTGCATTTTAAAAATTTCCTTCTGTATCTTACCTTGTTTTCGTATCTGCAGTAGTAACCGAATTGGCCTATGGGCTTTGGGTTCTATCATGTACAGAAAATATTCTGTAAATATTTTGTCATGTACAGAAAATATTCCCTAAATATTTTGTCATGCACAGAAACTATTCTTTAAATATTTTCTGTGATGTACAAAAAATATTCACTAAATATATTTTGTCATGTAAAGAAAATATTTTGGCATATGTAGGAAAATATTGTCTGCGTTATTGGTAAATAATTTTAAAATATTCCATGAGAAACATTTTAAAAACCATTCCGTTAACATTGTATAAAACGTTTCAAATACTTTTTCAGTAATGTTTGGAAATCGTACAGGAAACATTTTTAGGAAAACTTTTCTAACGGCGTATAAAATATTTCTACAACGTTTCTGAGTGTATTTAGAGAATATTTTCAGTATTATGTGGAAAATGTTTTCAACAACATATGGAATATATTTCCTTAAGGGAAGTAGGATACATTTTCTGAAGGAAAATGATGGCACGTTTTAGAAACGTTTTGAAAATATTTCATTGCTGTGTGGGTTGTCATTACACTTAAATTGAAGTAAATGTTCTAGGGGAGGAAAAGATTCAAATATTTTCATAAACGTATTCTTCCCGTGCGAAGAACTGGAATTTCAGCTAGTAATAATTATAGTAATCCTAATCATGAATTTCATCAATAAATATGTAAGTAGGAACATTTTTAAAGTCTCGAAAAAAACATGTCGAGAATCGGGATATTTTCTCCTCAAAATCGGAATGAATGATAATCTCAACGTGGATCTCGATGGTATTGTGTGTGTGCGTGCCGTAAAAAAATCGTCGCAGTATTATGGGGCGTTTACACTTGGTCGATTTAGTCGCACGGCTAAATCGACTCGCTGCATTTGCGACTAAATCGAAGCAACTAGACCGAATGAGATCGATGGATGTGTTCAATTTTTTTAACCGAAATTTTATGCTGCTTGTCGACTCGCTCTCTCTGGTCGATTCGAAATCGACTGGCAATTTTAAAGATGTCCAAGCAAAAAGTAATTGGTACAATTTGCAGTGTTATAGCAGAAAAAAATAGAATCAACCACAGAAAATACAACGTCTTTCAATTCATTTGCTAGTCGATTAGTCGCTTTCGATCAACAAGCGATTAAGTTGAAGTCCTGTTTACACGGTCGATTAAGTTGAAAGTGACGTCAATTCAACTGAATCGAACGCAAATCGACTAAGTGTAAACGCCCCATTAGGAACACCTTCTTTCGTAGGAAAATTATTTTCCTCGAGTCATGAGGTCGTTGGATCTGCAACCCACATTACATAACGGTATTGTTGGTTGCATATAGGATGCTTTCAATCTACATGAAGTTTGTTCGTGAAATGAAATGAAATGAAATAATTGAAGACACGTTGTAGAAAACTATGTAAGTGCCAAACACAATAGTTACTGTAACAGTAGAGACAAAAGATGGTAAATTGTTCCCAAGCTTCAAAAAATTAGAAAATACTATTGCTTAGAAATACAACCTAGCATATAACGAAGTGAAACTATATATGAAAATCTAAGGCATAAACGTATTTTTTTAAAAAATAAAATAAGTGAAACAATTTGAAGGTGGCTACAGCGAGTCTTCAATTCAGTTTAACGTCCCGCAATTATTCCTTCGTCCGTTCATTAAAAAAATAAAAGGCACGGACCACATCATTACAGTTTTTCGCTCCATTTTTAAAAACTAATTCACATTATGCTACAGTAATTAGAGAAACATTATTTCTGAACTACGAACAAAATTATACGACGTTTTCAGGGAACTCCTCCAACGAAAATTCACCCCCTGAAAGTAGTTGAGTTGATTTTAGTTTAGCGTCCCTTTCAGCAGCGAGGCTATATGAGACGTGGACCTACTGATTAACGTGGAATCCGAACCACATGAGCTCCCGCCGGGAATCGAACCCGGGTCTCCCACGCCAAAGGCGCGTACGCTAACCGCTTAGCCACGAAGGAGCTCCCCCTGAAAGTAAACTACTCCTTGTAGACAACTCGCACAGTATACTGTGTAGTGTCCTTAATCCTTTAATTTGAAGATTTACGGTCCCGAAAAAAAACAACAAAAAACTCGGATTTGTGTTCAAACAGGATCATCCCAAAATAAGTCAGCTGTTTTAATCCCCATCTCCAGCAAAAACAAAAAGAATCTGAGAGCAAAAAGAATCTACAGCTGTAAAACTAAACCTACCTAAACGTGAAACTGTTTGGAGGACACTTACCGTGCTGTGCAAGGAAGGTTGCGAGACAGGCGCCCCCACCGATGAGCATGCTGAAGCAGAGGGTCCATCGTCGGCCCAACCAATCCAGCGCAGGCCACAGGAAGAGGTAGGTGGGCAGCTCGACAGCACCAGCCAGGAAGAAGTTGAGGAATTCATCTCCTCCCAGAGCAGGAGCGTAATACGAAAGTCCTACGTACACGCTTGTGTTGGTGAACCTGATAGAGGAGATACGTAAAATCATACGTTATATAAGACGTAATATGATTATTGTTATGCACGTTACTGTGATCATTTCACTCTCAATGCCTAATAGCACACCCAGACCTGTATTTATATATTGTGCTCTCTTATGCTCTAAATAATTCCCCTCTCCTGAAAACGATCAAATATTAGAGTTGAATTCATAGTTTTTGGGCTCACTGAGATGAATAGTGACAGTTTCAATCCTATTCAATTTCAAGGTCATACTCCACTCCCCAGGAAAGGGACGTGGTTTTAAAAGTAATCGAAAACGACAGATATTAGTGTTGAATTCATAGTTTTCGAGTTCGTTGATTTTAACGGTATCAGTTTTTATGATGTTGAAGTTCATCATTACTCCGTGGGGTGGGAGAGATGACTTTTTAAAAATCATCAGATAGGCTAGCTAATTAGTAATTACTGTAATTAGAGCGAATTAAACACATTAACATATTTTCTCGCGCTTGCGCGGGATTCTGCGAGTTGCTAGTTTAAAATATTGCTTTGTTTTGAATCTTTAAAAAATCCATAATTTTGCCGCCCCCCAAATTCTGCCGCCCAATGCTCGAGCACAGAATAGCACTTACCTAAATATGGGGCTGAGCGCACCCAACATACAGTTAATGCGTTGCTGTATGCGAACATGCAATCCCACTGGAATATGTCGTTAAAAAATCAAAATTAACTGGTTTGAAGAGGGTTAACATTGCGTTCATCACACAGGCTAAGTGAAATGTTGATCAGGTGGATCAGTGGTAAAGCGCTCACCTCTGGGGTGTAGAGGCCCTGGTTTGATTACAGATTGTGACAAGTGGGCTTTTATGTTGTAAAAACACCGTTTCATTCATTACCATCATCATCGTTTCCCTTAGCCTCGGTGCATAAAAATGGGACGTAAAAGTAGCAATTTCTTTTCATTTTATGTGAGGTCCAAGGCATGGTCTGCTAATATTGATTCTAGATATTTAAAAATATATTCAGTTCGTCAAAAGTGTATCCATAGTTTGCAGTATTACGACCAAGGCGAATTACCATGTATTTAGTTCTTTTTTCTGTATTTACTTCTAAACCCATGTCCCTACGACCGTTTAATAAGACTTCCTCATTTCTCCCTGTTCTTCTCAAGTAACCTGTCCTTCTATATCAGACTTACATCATACACCGTAACCTGGTGAGTACTATTAAGCTCTAGGTCCTCCTGGTTGCTATGTTTGATTTTCCTTATAGCGTACTCGAGAACAATTCCGTCCACTCTCCATGTGAAATCTCGCAGACAAGTATTCTCCTGTTTGGACTTTACTTGGGGATTCATTTAAACAAACATTATTTGATCTAACTAGCTTCTTCGCTTCACCAAACTCAATAACGATATTGTACAGTTCTTTCCACCTACGTGAGCTGTAGAAGACTTTCTAATATCAATGAATAATTGATGTACCGGGGTATTGTATTCCAATTTCTTTTCGACTATTTGACGAATGTAAAATTTTTTAGTGAATAATACTTAGTCGATTTCGCTTAAGTCCGCACAAATAAACTCCAATAATTTCATCTGAGTCTGGGGTCAATGTTGCTAACTGAATATTTGAAAGGATTTTATAGGATGTTGACAAAAGTGAGATAATTATTACAATCAGTTTTGTCACTTTTCTTGTGAATTGGAATAATGATTCATAATTTCCACTCTTCTCCCAACTCCTCCTTGTTCCAGATTAAGAGAATGAGTTTATCTCGTTCCACAATACAGGGTGGCTCAAAAGTAGGTATACAGACCTGTATCGATCAAGTATGACATATTAATTGATTAAGATAATGAATTTACTTGATTTGGCTTGTTCTGAGCTTAAGGTATAAGTGAAAATAAATTAAGAATAGATATGAAAGAGACTAAGTCAATACCTGTATGGGTAACAGTAAGTAAATGATATCAAATGTCAAGGCCGATCAGTGTATACCTACTTTTGGGCCACTTTGTATTTCCCCTCCAGGTAAAATTAACTCAGCCGGAATTTCATCTTCCCCCCGAGATTTGCGTTTCTTTAATTGCTTTATAGCAATTTCTATTTCTCTTCGGTTAGGCTCTGGAATAAATGGTTCTGCTGTATGTATTTCACTTTCTCCATGAACATTATTCTTTGGCTACATGTTAAGCAAAGAGTTAAAGAAATCTTTCCACCTATTCAAAATACTATCCCTATCAGTGAGAATTGTTCCGTCGATTTTCTTTAACATGTAAGTACGAAGTTAATAGCCTTTGTTAAATTGGTTGATTCGCTTATACACGTTCCGAATGTTTTCGTTTCTACGATTATTTTTAAATTCAATAATTTCAGCTTTCAAGGAATCGCGTTTCTTTGTTTGTTCTAAAGGTTTTGGAAGTTTCCTCCTGATGTCAGCGAAAATTTGTGTGATTACGTCGTTCTGATTTTGTAGCCAACGCAGTTTTGTCTGTTTTCTCGTTTCTGCTAGTTTAATGCAATATCTATCTGGTTCGTGTTAGCTCTGCTTTAATAATTTAAAATACAAACGACACAGCCCCTGGGCAAAGTACTACATTTTTATTAAAATGTCGATAATTGTGCTTTGGTTGTGCATTATTTCTATATTAGCTTAGTGCATTCTGCATTCTTCGTAGAACTATGACTTGTTCCTATGTGTTTCCGCGTGCCCCAAATCTTCTTTGCTGGAATTTTAATGTTATCTCTAATTTTAAGGAAGTATCCTCAACATTAGTGCATTTCGAATTTTCTAAAACCGAGAATTTAATCGGCACTTTAATATGGTATTCCTCTTTCACCTGATTCTTCTCTAATTTCTTTAAATTAAATTTATCCGTTTTAGATGCTGAACATTTCTTCTCTCTTATAATCGCTGTTACAGAAATGAGGGTCCGCCGAAAACTTCGTAGCCAAACTCGGAAAGTGTTGTGGTATAATGATGAAATTGTACAATTTTAAAGAACATGCCTCTGTACGTACAAATACAAATTTTCATATTAATAACGAAATTCGTATTGTGTTTTTCCAGATTCCTGAAGTGATCATGAATGCCCAACTAGCGAATTTCACGGATATCAAGATCAGAGCTGTCATCAAATTTGTGTTCCATTAAGGACATCGACTTAGCTAAATGCATTACTTACGTAAGTTCGGGGGTTATTGTGTTAATAAAAACTAGATATAAAATTAATTATATTAATTAAAATAGATATGAAATCGATTGCATTAATGAAAATTAGAATGCGAGGTTTACCCAATATAAACTTTTATTTAAGTAAGTTAATTTCTTGGAAGTTTCAATTGTAAAACTTAATGATTATACAGCCTTCGGTGCGAGCGGTCCCGGGTTCGATTCCCGGTGGAGTCGCTCGGTCGAAAAAGTGTAAAAACGCTTTTTCAGGCCAGCCACCTTTAATGAGGTTTTCCTGGGTTTTCCTCATTCACGCCAGGCAAATGCCGAGGTGGTACCTAACTTATAGGTCCCAGGTCGCTTCCTTCCTTCCTTCCCTTTCCCCGGATAGTGTGCTCGCCGAGGGACGTCATCCCTCAAATCGTGACGGGTTAAATAGTCTTAGATGCCGAAAGCCCAGAAATCTAAATCCTAAATCCCTAAATGAATATATAATATTTTGTGCGTTTTGATGAAATGATGAATCTCCCTTTCCTAGGACGTCACTGATATCCTTATATATTTAATAATATTACCCGTATGTGAATAGAATCGCTTACCATATGAAGGTAATGATTGAAGTTTTCCTGCAGAGATTTGGTGTTCGGAAGAGGTCGAGGACTCCATATTGACGCCTTGTAAGGCTCTCCTTCTTCTCCACGTATCTCTCCACTTCATACTTTCTCTGGGGAAAAAAACAGAAAAAATTGACTTAATTCTTAAAATAATTATTTTTATTTTATACAAAACACGTGATACATTTAGGAACAGAAGTACAAATTAATATTATCAAACATTAAAATATTTGCAAGTAGTATGGATGCTACTGTTAGGAGAAATCAAACAACAATAATGAATATTTTAATTTTATCATCATCATCATCATCATCATCATAGGCATTCTGACATTATTGGCAGGTCTCTTGCCGCAACTGAGAAGCTTCCATGTTTCGCGGTCTTCAGCTAATCTCTTCTTCTTCATTTACGATTTCTCTGTTTTGATATCATCCATTAATTCTAGTCTTCTTCGTCCTCTCCCTCTCTTTCCTGCCACCATACCTTCTAACACGTCCTTCATGATACACTTCCTTCTCAGCCAATACCAACCAGTTTCTCTTCTTCTTTTTTTATTTGTTTTTCTTTTTTTCAATGTCTCAACTTTTTTCATTTGTTCTTTCACATTACCTTTTATTCAGTGTTCGAAGTATAATTTTTGCTGCATAGAACTATAGTTCTATAATCCTCACATTGTTCGATTTCTTAGTCGTCGGTATCATGATCGTCTTCAGGAAATCTTTTGCCTACTCTTCTCTTCCATATATTTCATTGCAGAGCCAGAAGAATTGTTTCTTATTCTTGTATTCTATGTCGTTAATGCATTCGATTGGTACATTATCTATCCCGATTGCCTTTCCATTAATAACCTTAGATATGGCTTGTTCAGACTCTTCTCGAAGAATACTAAACCCTTTATTGCTCTCTATTAATCCATCTTGTACTTCAGCATCTAGGTCACATGGTCTATCCCTACACTCATACAAGTCCTCAACATATTCCTTCCAACTTCAAAAGACTTCACTCTTTTCGCTGACCACCCATTCTTATTTTCTACTGCCATCGTAATACCCTCTTGTTTCCTCCGCAGTTCAATAGATTTCACTTGCTTGTACATTTCCTCATATTTTACAACTGTTTTTAATTCCTCTGTGTCCTCACTTTCTCTTTTATAAAACTGTTCCCTTGCTCTGTCTGTTTCCCTTCGTAACTTTTTCTACATTTTCTCCCTCTTCTGTATCAACCTGTTTCCACACCTTCCTTTCTCTCATTTTCTGCAACTTCTGTAATCCATAATTTCTTTTCCGTTTTATATTCGAAGGTAGTCTAGTACTTCTTCTGCAGATTGCTGTATGCAAAGCTTAATATTCTCCCATTTGTTGTTACTCAGTACAACTATCCTGTCCTCATTTCACTAGTTTACTTTGAGATTTTCTACGAAAAAGATTTCAACCTTGTTTTTCAACTTTTCAGTGTTCAACTTCTTGTTACCAACTTTCCTGTTGGCTGCGTTTTCACAGTTGAATATCCACTTCGGCGAGCACAAGGTTATAGTAAGAGAAAATGGCAGCCCCGGGAAGGTCTTCGCGTTCTTCAAGGTATTCCGATATCTATTCTAAGTCATAACATAGTCTATCTGATATCTTCGGCCATCTATTAAGTATTTCCATGTATATCTTCTTCTCTTGTGCTGATTGAACGAGGTGTTCTCAGTTACTAGTAAATTTTGTCTTCAGAAATTGACCAGTTTCTCTCCCCTTTCATTTCTTTCGCCTAAACCATATTTGTCTACGATACTTCCTCCCTTTTTCTCTCCCACAACTGCATAGAAATTTTCCATTAGAATTATGCATGCACCCGGTTTATCCCTGTCTATAATTTCTTCTATTTTCTCATAGTTTTCCTCTGCTTCTTCAGTTGTATGCGAAGTGGTCGGTGCTTATGTTTGTATCGCTACTACTTTCTTATTTTTCTCTTTAAGTCTTAATATCGTAACTTCCGTCAACAAACTCTACTTTCAGCACCTTCTCTTTTAAGCGATTATCAAGAATTATTCCCACACCATTACGACCGGTCTTTTCATTACCTCAGTAAAACATTCTATATCCTTCACTTCTGAACTCTCCACTACCATCCCATCTAGCTTCACAAAGTCGTACCAAGTCTAGATTATTTTGTTTCATTTATTCCTTACGGTTTTCTAATTTACCTCTCTGTAACATGGTATATACATTCCATGTCACTACCCTAAACCTTTTGCTCTTTCTTATCTTCCTCTCTCTATCTATCTTCCCCATGTTATTACTCTCTCGTTCAACAGACCTTCCCAAGACCTTTCCATTCCAAAGGTCCAGCTGGGGAGATATTTTACCTCCGGAACTATAATTTCACCTATGAAGTACCATTATACATATGCTTCTTCCTGCTGTCAGCAAACTAGGGAAAATAGAATGGTGGTTTCCCGTTGCCTTCCATCCCGCAGTATCTCAGCCCTTCTCTGGACCACACCTGGGACTATGTTGAAATTGCCATACCAATCATTATGATTTCTCGGGGTTCTCCCGTTTCCTCCCACTTTTTTCATTCCACCATTTCATTCATTATTCATCATCACCGTCTCCTTTAGCATAACCGTGGAACGTAAAACTCAACGATTTCATTTATTTTCTTAAAATCCTCATATAGAGTGTATATACCTTCCGTATCTGAATGGTCACTCCCAAATTTACAAAGAAATCGGCGCCCTAGTCCATATCCCATTTTCTACTATTGAAAGAAACGCAGTAGAAGTGAGAGATCTCACCGTTAGATGACAGCAAACATCTTTCAATAGCTGACATCTACTGGACGAAATTGGAACTTCTAATGCGTGATCCTCTATAATGTCTGCCAGAGTTTATCAAGATAAACATAAAAAGAAACCGTGATACAATTAGAATTATTCACTTCCATCTGGATGGTCTAGGACGCGCACCATTCTACGAATAAATTCTTGTTTTTCTTTTGCTCAGCTCTTTTCTTCTAATTTAAGAATTTATTAGGATATGTGTATAAATAAAATCAAGAGCAGCTTCATTGTATTAATGGATTGTGAAATAAGGTGCAACATAGAAGTGCATGATTTCACGTTGCCGGCAAAAGAAAGGGAAAAAAGCCTATAGGTTACAGATGAGTGCATTTTTTTGTCAAATTTCTTAAGCATGGTCAAACCATAAATACTCCGGACTCCATGGCTACGTAGTGCATTGCGGAATAAACGTTCTGGAAATAAAATCACCCAATTTATCTCGGACGGGCTTCACCCTCCCTACACTCTCGACATTACACTTTATGACTATTGTATACTTTCTTTGTGAAGGACCAGTTACATGTTCAACGATGGAGAACATATTCGTACAAATAGAAGTGTATGGGAGCACGTAAATAGTTCTTATTTTCAAGCTTCCAGACACGTGAGGAAAACTGTGAAGAAAGGAATCCAGACTTGATTGAAAAGTAAAGGAAATTCTTAAGATAATAATGTAATAATAGCAAAACTTGGTTAATAAAAAAGTATTCCTTATTAGTTTCAGTATCACCCTCGTACATTTCTTTTCTTTCGAAACGTCAAGAAATTACTGGCCTTCACTACGCTTTTACCGTTTTTCTTTCTGTTTTAATTTTGTAAACAATGCATTAAAGGTAAACAGTACGACTAATACGGAAAGTAGGTGCTTTGCACGTACAATAAGGCTGCTATTAATCCTTAAGAGGCCTCATCCCGGCGAAATTAAAATACCGCTAATTTTACAGTAATTATGTGATATCTTCAAATAGATAAAAGATAATTGAAGTGTGGAACAAGAGCGCCCTAGACAATATTATTTTGCGTGAGGTACCGTTATCACAAGTCACCTAGTGGCTTTCCGTTTTCAGCCTTTTAGAAACGCGAAAATAAATGCCGATTTTCAAAATGGCTCGAAATCGAAAGCAGATAATTGAGTCGTGATAACGGTATCTCATGTAAAATGATATTGTCTAGGGCGCTCTTGTTCCACATTTCGATTATCTTTTTATCTATTTGAAGATATCACATAATTACTGTAAACTTAGCGGTATTTTAATTTCGCCGGAGAAGTAGCCACTGGTTATACCAATATGATAAAAGTGCCCACGTTTACATATACTTATAGTCGTGGTTTCTATACTAAGTTGAAAGACGCTGAAGCCAATTGAACTATTTTTACGTTACAGGGTGTATCCAGTGTGGAAACTGAAGCACTTCCAGGTGGGGGAAAGGGGAGGAGTTATTGTGTGTGCCTAAAATATACTTGTACTGGAGAGTACTTTTGCAGACTATAAGTGTTAATTTCTCAACGCATTCCGAAAGAAACTCCTATTCACATGAAAATACCCCTGTACAGTATGGAAATAGGTTATGGTTTCTCAGTTCACAGTATTTTTCCTCACAAAAGACTTAAAAAATCAGTTTTTCTAACGTACATATCGTATAAATTTGCTTGGGTACCCTCTGTGAGAGCGTCTGCATAAAGTATGCTCATACTTGTAATTTGTGTAATCATCAAAACATCATGTTAAATTTAAGTTACAAATAAGCATAACTGCAATTATTATGAATTTTTATTCAAAGTAGTTTAGTTTTTAGTTTTTTTAAAGTATTATATACAAAAGGTAGAACAGATACTTGTTAAGATTTAGGTTCAAAGTTGAATAACACAAATAATAAATTAGTAATACAAGTATACATTTACCGTAACTCGTAATGTGTCACCTTAAAACAATCTGAAGTCGGGTTTTCTTTCCTATTAGCCTCCAGAACTTCCGATCGCCTCTCTCGGAAGAGGAAACTTTCTTATTTTATACATAAATAAAACTCATCCCAGTGTTTGGAGCTCCTAAATGTAGCTCTAAGTAGCAGTATTACAACCGACCGCCCCCCCCAGAAGTCCGTCCTGGATCTGCCCCTGGTACCGTATATTACATAAAGCATGAGTAGTTAGATTGCGGGAATCGAAAAGATGGTCTATCGGAACCCTAGTGCATTTTTAATCATAGAAAAAGTGTATTTTTTGGTGAGAGGGTAGAATCTCCTCTACAGTCAAAAACATTCCAACACAATACCTAAATATTTTAAACAAAATATTGGTACTCATTTAATGACAAAACCGTATATTTCAGTGGCGGTTTTAGCGGGTAGGCCAGGTAGGCACGGGCCTACCCAAAAATTTTGAAAAAAAAAACATATAAACCCTAAAAGATACAATAGAGAGTAAATATATTTTCCACTATTTATATTAATGGTACATAATTATTTAACAAATAGCATCAGCCAATACTGTAAAAGTAATTTCCTACTGTCATTAATCAATCAACTGTGTATACGTATCCATAAGCGAGGGAGTGGGCGAGCCCCAAATTAAAATCCTAAAGCCGCCCCTGGTATATTTTTGACAAAAAAAAGTGTCTGGTTTTTAGTTTATAATAAAATGAAAGTAAGTGGCTGCAATGGATTTACATATAATGCAAATTTTATTAATAGGCTTAGAAATTACATTAATATGACTGTTGATTTGTTTCTCAGTGTTTCTGTTAATTTTAAAGACTTTAATATGTACTGAAATTTTTCGAGTACTTCCTAGTGACATATTGGATCTGGGGTTGGCAACGTTGATTATGGAATTAGCAAGATGACAGCATTCATTATGGTTAATTACATGTAGATCTAATAAACTTAAAATTATCATTAACTCTTAAAATGTAATTTTAAATAAGTTTCAATTAATATTTCCAGAGTTCTTGCTGTTCCTTGTAAATTGAATATCTTTCTGTCATTTTGAGTTACGTGTTGGCGTTATAAGCACATCACTTTTCTAAATAATGTCCCGCTGGGCTTTGGTATTTTGCTGTGGGTCATTCCTCCTTCAGCTGTTTTTTTTTTTCTGCCAACAGAGGGCGCTATGGAGGTATGTTTCCCACACGCTCATTGTTGAGAGACGCAACAACCAAGAGAGGCTTATCTGCGCTTCTCGATCGATGGACCTCTAACCGCACGCAGCCTTTCTTTCTTTCTCTCTCTCTCTCTCCCTCAAGGGAAGCTCGGAGAAATAGAAAGCTGTACATTAAGTGAAAATGGAGACATTCAAGCTATTTGCACAAAATGAAAGTTTCACATTTCTCATTTAAAGTAAATAGATGAACATGTAGTCAACTCATTAACCAACTAACAGTAAACTCTATGGATTTAAGGAAATGGAAGATTCATAATCACAAAAAACACTTAGCATTAGATGCTATCCTAAGCCGAGCAACGTTAATGCTCATTTCCTTAAGATCTTGCTTTTATTTGATCTCCCAGCTTCTTGTTGTCAATGCAAAGATTACAGTATCCAGGCTTCTCCACTACGACCTCATACACTCCATACATATTACTAAGAGCAGTGTTGCCAAAATTATTGTTACAACTGTACGTAATAATATTAATAATAATAATTGTAACCTCTCATCATCCACGAAAATGGCTTTATTCTGACTTTAGGGGTCAATTATAACTATCTTGCATCTCTAACGGAGGAGTTACCTTGAATAAATAATAATAATAATAATAATAATAATAATAATAATAATAATAATAATAATAATAATAATAATAATAATAATAATAATAATAATAATAATAATAATAATGCCAATGATAAAGGAATCTAATGAATGGTCCGAAATATCGAAAATAAATAAATAACATAAAATAAATAGAAGTAATTGATATTTTGAAATTTTAAAACAAAAACTCCATGATGTTCACTTTCTTTTACTCCGTATTACGGTTTACTCATTTGGTTCCTTGTACTTTGTATTTATTTATTTATCTATTCAAGTTAACTCCCCTTTAGAGGTCGTAGTTATAAATGACCCCTAAAGTCAGAATATCTTTTTTATGTGGTGGATGGGAAGTTACATAACAGTAATAGTAATAGTAATAGTAATAGTAATAGTAATAGTAATAGTAATAGTAATAATTTGCCAGCTGGTATGATTCAGCGTGCTAAGGTAATCAGGCTGGCACCCACAAGACCTATGTATTGCGGGTTCGAATCCCACTTTGAGTATGTCTTATATTTCATGAATGATAGGTATGGATGGATAATTCTATAGCGGATTTTTAATAACTCGTATTAATAAACTTTAATTTAGTTATCATTGGAAGTTTTTCTGAGGGACACGGTGGCTCAGTGGTAAAGTGTTTATCTCTGGTGCATTGGGTCTCTGGTTCGGATCCCCGGCCAAGTAAGTTTGTGGTGGAGAACATCAGTGTTTTGTGTGGGTACTCCTGTTTCTTGCCACAATCTCACTTCATCAATTATTTTTACCTTCATTCACTTGCTTTAATCATCCGTCTCCCTTAGTAGGCGGCTATTCGAAGCGTTCGCAAAGCGTTTTCATTGCTCATCCGTACACTTGGAATACGCTAACCATGTATTTAAATGTGAATGGCTAATCACACTGCGCTGCAAACGAGAAAGCAATAGAAAAGCACATAAAACATCGGCTCGAGCGTATTTGGTGTGTTTCGGAACAATAGACCGCCTGCTGTTCAAAAGATGTCTAAAAGGAAGGGAAAAAAAAAGGAAAAGACGTGTTGCCAGACAAGGGGATTTTTAGCAAGAAACATCTGCTTGGAAGATGCTTTGTGCAGAGTATTGGAACTTTGTTATTATAGACCTGGACCTAGCAAAAGAGACCTGGAAACCCAGACTAGCTCACAGTATGATTTATAACTCTGGCGAAAGTAATATTACCGAGTAGCCACTTAGGTCGCGTTCACTGCGGGCAGGGGGGTAACGCTTCGAAAACGCATCCTCGAATAGCCACAGACTTAGTCTAAAGGACATAATTGTGAGACAGTAACCTGAAAGATTTCATTTCATTTTTCCATTGGAATCTTTCTTTTCATGACGATGAAAAGCATTACTAAGAGCACAGCAGAGAAGCGACAAAAAGCACAAGAGATCTTTGTAATTTATTGCAGCTGTAACATGTCACTCTGTTAGTTACCAAGCAAAAGGGGGGGGGTCGTAAGTTATTATATAAATTCATTCTATTTCGAGTCTTCGATAAACTAGTTTCGTTTGTCAAATTTTGAATATAGCGCCTCTAGTGGCGATTGCTGTTACTTCACCCAGCACTTGAGTTATCCTCAGCAGATGTGTGCTGGTAATGTACTCCGTAAAACCTTGTAATAGTAAGCTCTATCTATCGCAAATTGGTAAATTATTCTATTAAAGAGTTGTGTGTATATTACAAGTGAATTCAATTTGACATTCTAAAGTGTGGACTGTTATTTACTTAATATTCTGGTGAGTTGTTTAATAATCTTCTTAAATTTAAATCGAATTCATATACGTTCTAATGGAGACTTAACTGTTTGATTAAATGGGATATAGACATTTTGTATTAACCATACTTATAACTTCCTATATTCGATATATGTATATCGGGTGTTGCAAAATAAGTGTTACAACTCTTGGAAGGTGACTCCTGCCACTGAGACAAGAAAAAAAGTTCTCTTGAACTTTCGGCTATCGAACATAGTTTCAGATCTACAAGGTGCCGAAAGCGTGGGAAAATGACTTTCGGACGCCAATAGTTCGGAAACTATCCAACATAAAGAGGGCGGGTAAAAAATTTACTGAAGGAGTCAGACCTGCTCTATTAAATTTTGCATGTTTCACAATTCTACCATGCACGCGCAAGGGATTCCCCAAAGGAACGTAGGGAGTCCCGGATAATCTGCCAAGTGAAACTTGGTATAAATTGAGATGAATTGATAGGCTTTCTACCAGGTAACAATAATTCGTTAGTATTAAGTCGATATCTGGAACAAATACAAAATGGCGGACACCTTCATGCCCGTTGTGTGTGGTTGCATAATCGCCAGGTACGGATTCCGGCCAACAGTGACGTTCTGAGTATTAAGTGTAGTGAATTTGTACTCAAATGCTCTAGAAGGACTTCTGGAGTGTCGGTAGAGCATAACAGATGAAGGAGGGTGATTCACATGTGTGGAAACACTTAACGAAAAATGCCCAGAAATGCACTCATACTCAGTAAACGTGAGTTCAAATCGTCGGAAATGTAAGGATTAAGGTCAAGAACATGAAAGCCATTGCCAATTCACCAATAATATTCCATCAAACCGATGCAATATGATGTGCACGGTTGCATACCAATAAGGATGCAACAACTGAAGCCAAGTTAAAATTGTGCAATTGGACTCACTAAGAAACTGGGTAAACTAAATGAATGTCACTAGTGGGATCGCATGATCGATATTGAAATGTGGCAAATGTGTGTGTTGATATCAACATGTAGCTAATGGACAAATGTCAACATGTCCCACTACTGCTGGGACACCGTTCCACGTGCGAAAAATAGGAAAATAACTACTCGGGTCTTGAATCTGAGGCCGTGGGCTACCAGTAGGATTGGAAACTGCGACCACGCGAGCAAAAGCGAGCGCTCTAGCCCTGAGGTTCGAAGGGGCCTCACTTTCTCTATATTCATTTCTTTTAGGAGTACCCACTTTGTTTGGCAAGCGCTCTTCTACAGCCTCCCGACATGCTTGCGTGTTTCATTTTGTTACTCCTACCGCACAGTTGTAAACAATCACAGCTTTAAGACGTTTCTTCCTATTTCTCATGTCATTTTATTTTCCATATGTATGGTGTTCCAGCTGTAGTGTTAAATGTGCCAAATCGGTTCATTTTCGTCTTTGTCTTGGCATGTGCACGTGTGTAAGATACAAATTTCTGGAGGTATTTTCCTATATTTCGAGTACGTCATATGTTCCAGAAGACGTGGGACATGATACAAGTTTGTTATTTTCACGCTCTATCAGAATTTGAACCATGCATTAAGAGATTTCTTTTCATATGTGTCGACTGTGGGACAATGTCCGGAACAAAGAGGGACATTGATACAATCGTGTTCTAGTTACGTTCTACCAAAAGGTGCACCAGATGTAATAGCAGAATGTATAATGTTATTTTCCTAGTTTTCGCACGTGAGACGGTGTTCCAGCAGTAGTGCGACATGTTGACATTTGTTCATTAGCAACATGTTGATATCAACACACACATTTGCCACATTTCAATATTGATCATGCGATCCCACTAGTGACATTCATTTAGTTTACCCAGTTTCTTAGTGAGTTCAATTGTACAATTTTAACTTGGCCTCAGTTGTTGCATCCTTATTGGTATGCAACCGTGCACATCATATTGCATCGGTTTGAGGGAATATTATTGATGAATTGGCAATGGCTTTCATGTTCTTGACGCTAATCCTTACATTTCCGACGATTTGAACTCACGTTTACTGAGTACGAGTGCATTTCTGGGCATTTTTGGCGACTATGCAACCACACACAACGGGCATGAAGGTGTCCGCCATTTTGTATTTGTTCCAGATATCGACTTAATACTAACGAATTATTGTTACCTGGTAGAAAGCCTATCAATTCATCTCAATTTATACCAAGTTTCACTTGGCAGATTATCCGGGACTCCCTACGTTCCTTTGGGGAATCCCTTGCGCGTGCATGGTAGAATTGTGAAACAAGCAAAATTTAATAGAGCAGGTCTGATTTCTTCAGTGAATTTTTTACCCGCTCTCTTTATGTTGGATAGTTTCCGAACTATTGGCGTCCGAAAGTCATTTTCCCACGCTTTCGGCACCCTGTAGATCTGAAACTATGTCCGATAGCCGAAAGTTCAAGAGAACTTTTTTTCTTGCCTCAGTGGCAGGAGTCACCTTCCAAGAGTTGTAACACTTATTTTGCAACACCCGATATATGTTTGAAAATTCGGTACAATTATCCAAATCATTTTAGGTTGTCGTGGTACACGATTATGTTGAGATTTATTGGGACTAATATTAATTTCACTTGCATTTGATTTAATGTGTCCAATTAATAGCAGCAAGTTTAAAGACTTGTAAGGAAATTTGTAATGTCGATTGATTTTGTTATAAAGAAGAGGTTCCTAAATCATTGACTTATTAATTAACGAAACTAATAATAAATCCTTGACCTATTTATGGTTTTGCGATTGGCCTAATTTTTTATGAAGTTTATATGGTATTTATATTTAAGCTGAACATATGGTGGTCCGTAGGATTTCTGGCAACTATTCTTAATTTAAAAATATATATATATTGTTTCTCAAATGTGGCGGGTTTTCACAGGTGGGAGACCCGTACCGAGTAACGAGCTCCTATCTAAATAGGAACGTTACACATACACAGCCCCTTATTTAAGATTTTCTCCCCAAATCCTTGATAAATCATTAAATCCTCTTCAAGAAGAGCACCCTTTCTAGACAATCAATTTTAGCTGAAAATTTTGGATGGTCGCGTCGAAGAAGTTTCGCTGTATTTATTTCCCACAACATCTTAAAATGAATCCATCAGTTCTCTATATTACATAGTTTGTATATTATGAACTAGCAAATTATCCCACCTGACACAGCGGACCAGAGTTGCAGGTAGAGGAAGCGAGCGGGACGGTTACCCAGGGCCCTGATAGCAAGAGCGAGCCGAACGAGCAAGAAAAAAGGAAAAATGTTGGAAATGAGTAAACGACGCGTCGTCCAGAAAACATATTGGAGCCAGCGGCGTCGACTTTCCAAAATTTATGTGGATGCATATCAATGTTAGCCTATATGATTTCAGGGAAGTTTCGATATTTGATTATTTATTTTTAGTTAAAAATTTTTATGAACACTGTCATAAAAGGCTATGCTGTGATAAAATTTACCGGTATATCGGTACTATAAGGATAAGTTGGGGCTGCCCTAGCTCAGTTGGTAACGGCTGACTTAAACGCAAGAGAAACGGGTTCAAACCTGGGTCCAAACTAAAACTCTTGTGGATGTACAGCACACACAAGATTATTTATGTGGGTGCTGGAGTCCCTGAGCACCCACGCAGTCGGCGTGCATAATTGGCGCCCTATTAAATCAATATTCTTGTCCGTTTGCAAAGATAAAGAATTGTTAAATTTTTTCTTGCTCGCTTCGCTCGCAATCCAAACGTTTCAATAACAGCCACAACAGGTTTTTCTTTTTTTACTTATTACCTTAAAAGTTGTTAATATGGTTTCTTAATGATGATATGATATACAAGGTACCGAGTAATGATTTACAGTCTACGCTGAAACCTTTTCAAAATCATTAACGGTCAAATTCTGGAATATGTATTCGGCGTTTTGATAGTGATGAGTTTGCTTAGATAATCAAACTTTTCTACCCGATCAAATTAATCACGACGGTGAGAATGAAGGCTTTGAGAAATTCACAAAGAAGGTTCCTTCTTACGTTTCACAAAATATTTTTACCACAATACAATCGAAATTAAAATGCTATTTATGTGGTCATATACAAGATAAAATTTCAAAACTTTACAATTGTTACTAGAAATAAATGCTGTCACCCATTTCGAACTTTTTTAAAGGCACATAGTTTCTAATGTAATAAAATGTCATTTCTTATCGCTAGTATGAAACATTGTAAATAGTTTACTGCAAATTTCCATAACTATTCTCCAAGTGGATCTGTATACCAACCAAAGGTAGCTTTTTTACGTTTAACAAAAAGTCCAAAATAAGCGTATTGGGAACAGCTCTTATTTGTAAAAGAATCGCTTTTGGCTGTAGCAATGGTCTGTCCAAGCAGCTACATAAAAATTCAGCGTAGCACAACAACAAAAGCTGCTTGTCTTATAAGTAAAAAGTAAAAAAGAAAAAAGAAAGAAAAGAAAAGAAAAGAAAAAGAAAAATGGAAAGCTTGGTAGGGTGAGTGTAGGTGGCCCCGAATTCTACTTCGCCCCGGGCTCCGAAATCTCTAGCTACGGCTTTGCTGCAGATATATTTTGTATTCCTGCTTTTCCGTCTGTCATATAGAATTTGTTTGAAGTCCAAGTTTCGCAGGAAATTCAATGTCGACATTATATTGAACCATTGTCAATTTTTATCTCTCCTTCAAGATGAAATATCAAAAAGCGCTGAAACGTGTGTTCAAAATAATCAAACACGAAATGAAATGTTCAAAATACCTCATCCCATATATATATATATATCTAACCTTATGGAATTTCGAGATACGAATATCTATTATAATAATTGCAATCCCCCAGTTGCCCACTTTCACGTCCAATTTCCTATTCGCTATCCAAATCTCGCATATTGGCTTGAGCGTTGATCAGCATGTCAGTTAGTACTTTTTTACTCCTGACACCAAGATAAGACGAAAGGTATAGACCAACCTGGGTGCAGAAATCCGTCATTTCGTTGTTATAGGCCGCCGAAAACATGAAAAAATGAAGTTTAAAGATCCATAGCTCCAATACTATGGGATCTACCGTAGTCGGGTCAAGACTTTATTTAGGAACTAGTCTGTGCCCTATCCAAATATCGATGCTTCAAAATCCTGCGGAACTTCCGCAACAATTTTTATAGAGGTAGTTAGTGAGTACTTCAAATTATATACCCGTAGCCAAACTGCTTCTATAAAAATTGTTGTGTGAGTACCTTAGGATTCTGAAACATGTATTTTTGGAAAGCGCACATGTTAGTTCCTCAGTGAATTCTTGACTCGACTACGATAGGTCCCATTGTTTTGGAGCTATGAACCTTTAAAGTTCATTTTTTTTTCATGTTTTCGGCAGTCTATAACTCCGAAAGGAAATATTTGTGCATCCAGGTTGGTCTATACTTTTTGTCTCATGTTTGTGTCAGGAATCACCTCTCCAACGTTGACGGTGTTGTTTTGAAACACCCTGTGGGGGGGCGGTGGCTCAGTGGTAGACCGCTCACCTCCGGTGCTTGGGGTCCCTGGTTCGATCCCAGCTTGCGCCGTGTGGACTTTGTGGTGGACAAACACCGTGCTCGTGGGTTTTCTCGGGGTTCTCCCGTTTCCTCCCACTCTTCATTCCACCATTTCACTCATTTCTCATTATCACCGTCTCCTTTAGCTTAACCGGCATAACTGTGGGCAAACCGGCATTTTTTTGAAACGCCCTGTATATTTAGAGAGAGTGAAGCTATGGAACTGTAAATCTATCTATCTCTTTCAGTTATTTTAAATGGATATTTAGAGGTATTTATTGCGCTTAAGAGCAAAAGTTTATTTTTTTGCTGCAACACTCATATTTAAAAAAATTCTTTAGTGTTAAAAAATATCTGGTTGCACGCAATATATAGTACCAGCCGCCATGGAAGATACGCTTGAAGAATAATAATAAGTGTTTCATATTGCGTTGTGATAATTATGCTTTATTATTCTACTTTGAGGTAGTGAAATTGGAAACCTACTACTTCACTTCAACGTATTTTTGTAACTTCACTGATATACTTGACCATTGGTTCGGATGGCTACTTCCTTGGACAGTTTAATACTCATCTGCAATTCTATTGCGTACGTGGCTGATTAGACACCAGCCATCACACACCTGCGCCCACATTTAACGGCAGCTGTTAGGCAAAGAGATGTTGGTGCTTTGACATCCCTCGGTTGACTGTGTTTAGGGAATATTTTCATTCCAAACTGTAGAACATGATATATGTAACCTCTTCAAAAGGGTTTTACGCTGTATCCTTATTCCCCCACATTTTCCCTTTCTGTTATTTAAAGTTATCTTCATAAGTTTTATTTATTAATACCCAACAAATGAGCTTCATTTCATATTGAAAACTAAGGTAGACTTCCATAGTAATCGAAAATCAATATTGAAATCGGAAGTGGTTTCAAGAGAGTGTCAATTACCTTATGCACCTTTGGTGTGAGAGACCCGGATTTGATTCCAACAGGAGCTCACGTGGTTCGGATTCCACGTTAATCAGTAGGACCCATCTCATATAGCCTCACTGCTGAAATGGACGTTAAAATCAAAATCAACTCAACTCAATAGAGTGTTAAGGTCGGGGATGCTGCAGGAACAATGGATCCGTATTAAATGGTTCTCGATATGTCTTTCAGTTTTTCCTATGGAGTGTCAATATTAAAACCAAAGATTAAAATATTTTTACCATTTCCGGTTTTAACAGAAGGATAGGAGCTGGGGTGGAATCTATTCTTGGTATCCTGAACCAATATCAAACCATCAGTTCTCGTTATCTTGTAACAGTTATTTTTAAGACATCCTGTATTCTAGTGCTTTTTTTTACGTCGTAGCCGATCTAGAAGAGAACATAATTTACGCGTTCCATTCCGCTTGGCAACAAGCCAAGGTGTTTCAATGAATATTACAAAAAAAAAAAAAAAAAAAAGGCTAAGCAATTTCTCGTGTTAAACTCAGATTCCTGTGAGTTAAAAAAAAAAAAAAAAACAGTACGTGTATGTGTGAAAAGTAATTTATTATTCTTGTTCGCCACTGGACGATTGTGATGCATGATATTTATCTGGAAAGCTGATTGATCCATGTTTATGCCTTTGCAGTGATGCCAGACTGTAGGAAATATTCGATTTTGTGGATATATATGTATATATATATATATATATATATATATATATATATATATATATATATATATATATATATGTATTACATTAAATTTTGGAAAAGGCATTTCCTGTCGAAATTGGTAACATATATCGGATTTCTCGTACGTATACACACCTAATCAGTAGATTTCAGAATTTTAGTCATGAAAAACTTACGTTTTAGGCGCCTAAAATAGGCCCTCAAAATATGAAAATAGACGCTAAAATTTAAAAATAGGCTCTAAAATTTCAACAGTAAGTTTCCCAAATATCTTTATTTGTGTCTTTCAACAATACATATACAATATCACAATAGTAACATTTTATTCATAGTTCACAGAACAGTAAATGACCAAAGTCTTTTTAAGTTTTCTACAGTTAATCTGTGTCTTCTTGTCTGTTAAAATCATTTTCGCTGAAGAGAATGATCTCTCAACTGAAACCGATGTTACAGGTGCATATTTGAATTTGGTTGCATTTGATAAGAGTACTTCTTCCGGTAGCATCTCGTTTCCCGTCAAGACTCTTGCCATGCGATTCAACACATCAAATTCTCGGTTTTTCTTAATCATAGTTTCCCATTGACAATTCATTTTTTCACCAACTTTTCCCGTAGCACTTTGTAGTTTTCTTCCTGCTTCTGTTACCACTGTCACTTGCTCAATAGTTATTCTTTCCTTACCCTCCAATTTGGCAATCGTTACAGCCAAAACTGAAAACGTTGTCTTTATGTACACAAGATTTTTTTTTTTTAACTACTGCGTTCTTCACAAGTTTCTTCGACGCTGTGAAACACTCACTACTACCTTCACCGGGAATTTCTTCAACAACAGGCGCAATACCGTCCAAGTTTTCAGCGTAGTACAGAGCTGCTTCAATCCACGTTTCCCAGCGTGTTAAAAGAGGTTGCGGATGAAGAGGGATGTCGAGAAGTCTTTCCCTGAAAAAGTCAATTCTGGATGGAGCTTTACACGTTTTCTTCATGTTTGAAATGAGGTTATTTACTTCAGAGAATACACATCTGATTGTTTCAAGAAATTCTTTGAAAAGCGTCTGCCATACAGGTAACATGAAGTACGTTAGGGTAAAAGGTTTCCAGATGTTTAGAGGCAGCAATCATGTGGGAGGCAGCGTCGGTACAGAGAAGCAGAACTTTTGAGTCATCTATATCACCAAGATATAAGAGTTGCAAACTTTTGTTTACAACATAAGCATTAGACTGGTTATTTACTTTCTGGACCTAACCTAATCTACAGGTATGTTGACCTTGAACAAAAGTAACCCATGGGAAATCATGTAGCAACCAACCTGTTCCTACTTCCTCAGATTAGCTAGAATAAGTTTATTTTCTGCTCAGATAAGTTTCTGACGGAATATTGAACAAAAGTGAGATGAATCATTTAATGTTGCATTTGATACAAAGCTTTCACAAAAGCTATTCTGTAAATAAAATATTTATTTATTTTTTTAATTGTTAAGATAATACATGAAAAAAATATTTTAACATTATATATTTTTGTGTTACAGTTTCGGCTATGTAATATAGCCTTCCTCAGACACATTATGAGAGAAATATCTAATTTTGACAGCTTATATACAATCTGAATGCAAGACACTTGTATCCAGACAAAAATATAATTACAAAAATATACAAAAATATAAAATAAAATCACCTGGCTTATTTTTCCAATTTAAACAAGATAGGAATTGTAAATCAGCTTATTTATTTATTTATTTATTTATTCGTCTTTTCTGTTATCGGTTATTCTTGATTTCAAATAGCCCACGAGTTTTTTTTCCTTCACTTGGACCGCATTTTAGCCGAGAGCTGAGATTCCGAAAATCAAAACATACAATCGTCTATCGAATAAATCCCCACTTCTTTCGTTCAGTATTATTTCGATGCTCAATATTGTGACGCTCGATGCATATATTACAAAGTAAGCGACCATACATAAACTTAACTTGCCCAATAATTGTTCATTATGTTTAAAACTGAATGTGTAATAACTGATAATTATAGTAATAACAAGGAATTTAAACTGAAAGCTATAAATATTGAAATAGTGAACATGATAGTATTTTTCTGCCTGTATTTGGATCAAAAGATCCAATATATTTCAGGTAAAAATTTTCTTCTAGGCATTATATCTCGAGAACTACATATAGTGCAGCCAAACCAAAACTACCACTTAATTCAGTATGATGTGCTTATTCCGCAAAAAAATACGAAAACTCAATTCAAGGACCATCCAAAAATTTTGTGGCCCCTGATCCAAAAAATTCAATATATTTCATAGAATCAAACATTTTCTTGTACGCCCCATATTTTGAGAACTACATATAGTGTAGCCAAAACAAAACTACCAATTTACTCAGTATGATGTGCTTATTCCGTAAAAAAATATGAAAACTCGATTTAGGGGCCTTTCAAAAATTTTGTGGCCCCTGATTAAAAAAAAATCAATATATTTCATTCAATCAAACATTTTCTTGTACACCCCATATTTTGAGAACTACATACAGTGTAGCCAAACCCAAAATATCACTTAAATCAGTATGATGTGCTTATTCCGTAAAAAAATATGAAAACTCGATTTAGGGGCCATTCAAAAATTTTTTGGCCCCTAATCATAAAAATCCAAAATATTTCATTCAGTCAAACATTTTCTTGTACGCCCCATATTTGGAGAACTACATATAAAGTAGCCAAACCCAAACTATCACTTACCTGAGTATGATCTGCTTATTCCGTAAAAAATACGAACAATCGATTTAGGGGCCGTTCAAAAATTTTGTGACACGTGATTTAAAAAATGCTAAAATCGCAATCTTTTGATGAGTTTTTTTTTTTTTTTTTTTGATAATTTCTAAAATTCTTGGCGAAGATCACAATCTTTTAATCCATTGTTTGGATCATTCCTAAAACTCTTATTTTTAAATACACAAGTAATAATCGGGAGCAGAGAGCGTTTGTATCTCTGATGTTACAATCGTTGCTTATACAGGCTATGATCTGCTGCCATCCACTACATTGACGCCAGTTGACCAGAATGCATTCTTCTCGACAGTACCAAGAGTATAAGAATCTGTGATTTGTGGGACGATGATCACACCTGACACTGAAGCAGAAAGTACTAAAAAAAAACCGTGCTGTTTTTCAGGACAACAAAGAGTGTTGATAATCAAAAGCAATTTTGATAGCATTTTGGTGGACCCCTTGTCAGGCTCGTAGCCAGCTCAAAAATGTAAAGGGGGGCGGTAGAAGTTAGGTGGGGCGATCCAACCATATATAGTTCATCATCATATTATAGTTCGTTTACAAACCTACCGTGAAAATTTTAGGGGGGGAGTAAAACTTTAAGACGGCGGCTCCCATACCCCCCGTGGATACGGGCCTGCTCCTTGTAAAGAAACTGTGCTCAGATTTAGCTACAAGATCTCAAAATTATTATAGTCATGATCGCACAGCAGCGGTGACAATCGCTCATAGTGCACCACATTCCACAAATCTGAGCCGGAGATGACATTATCATGTACTGCCATCAGTTGAATGTTGTTTAAAAAAAAAAAAAAAAAAAAAAACAGGTTTGAAAATATAGTAACCCAATATCTAATAGCATGAAAATTATACGAAATATTAATATTTATTATTTTATGCCCTACCCTGTATATATGATAGGCTCTGTAATGACGAAGAAATGATAATCCACGAAAAACAAACGAAGGCAACAGAGAGAGATGAGATATTCTCTATTAAATATGGAAACCCTGAAACGAATAGGAATTGGATTGGAGTGAGGAATGTATAGGGGAGAAAGATTTTGTTTTCTATGTTTTGTTTTCTGATGGTGAAAGAGAAAACAAACGAGAAACTGTTTCCGACGGCAATAGAGCTTCTGTGAGTCTGTGACTATAAACATCGTAGCAAGGATAAACGTAGCATTTCTTTCTTTTAAAGCAAACACTCGAATTTGTATCTGAACATTTCCCAGTTATAAACTGAGCCTTATCGTTGGGATAGGGGGAGCTGTAACACAGTTTAGGCTCCTGTCACATTTCTCCATTATTTGTTTTCCTCCGTTTCCCGCTGACTTATCTTTCAATTCTCGATATTAGACTTACACAACACTTCTAAGTTATTTTTGTTTGATTTTCCTAACTAGAAATGTGTATCTTATCCCTTTGGAGATTCACTGCTATTGTTAGTACGAAGAATAATCTATATATTAAAATGCTAGGGTTTATATATTTGTCGTCAAGAAAAGTTTATATGTTTATGGCCAATCCTTTCGACAATGATGTCTTGGAAACTATAAACTTTCGAGATGGTTAGCTTTAACCAGGGGCGGACGGATCCAGGGGGGACGAAAGGGGCAATCTCCCCTCTTCCAAGAAGAGTAAACTTTCTTATTTTATATATAAATAAAACCCATCCCAGAGTTTGGTGCTCTTAAAAGTAGCTCTAAGTAGCAATATTACAATCCACCGCTTCCCCAGAAGTCCATCTTGGATCCGCCCCTGGCTTTTAACCTTGAGAATTTTCCGGAATTACTAAAACTCCCCCCTGATGAAAGGTGACAATTTCGCTAATGGATTTACCAAAACAGACAGAGTAAACAAATACGTAAACCACTTCCTGAATTCCTGTACGTGCTTTTTCTTATTCACATCTTCCCTCATCACCCCTTTGTCAGGGTAGTGTTCTGGCCATTGACCATCAAGAACAAATCGTGGGAATCCATGCTTCTTTGTCTCCAGTCACAAATACAGAACATCTGCCTCTCATGTGGGAATACGAAAGAGTTAATAATAATAATAATAATAATAATAATAATAATAATAATAATAATAATAATAATAATAATAATAATAATAATAATAATAACTATTTTGCGTGGCCAAGATACGCAGGTAAATTTATCATTGTCATTATAGGGTAAACATTGCTTCAATGTGGCCAACTTCCAAGATAGACAGGTGGCCAACTTACAGAGTAATAAGTAACGAATGTCTTATGCGGAAATGTAGGTTCAACATGAACCAGACCAAGATGAACAGGTGGCCAACTTTGATGGGTAGGTAAGTTGAGAGGTTTTAGTCTAATTACTCTAGTTGCTCGTTTCTAAAGGCGCATTGCCACGTTAAATGAATCTTGTAGCTGTCGTAAAAAAAAAAAAAAAAAAAAAAAAAAACTTTCAACCCGATCTTTCTATTTGCTCTTTACATGTTACAACTTCTTGAAGGCAAAGATAGGTTTCTCCACACATGCAGCACCGCACTCTAGTAGACAAACAGTGAACCTCCTCATTAAAAAGTGTATTTTGGCGCACTTTCCCTCCCTGTCCAAAAGAATCTGTTGTTTCGGAAGCAGCGGATTTTTTTTTTTTTTATGTGAGTGGGAGGGTGATAGCAGGTAGCAAGCAAGACGTCCCAGAAAGTTGCGCATCGTTCAACTCCTTGCAAGATGGAAAAAATGTTTTATGACCCTTTCAAGACTATGTGTACACGGTGTAATATGGTAGGGTTTCAAGATTCTTTTTTTTTTATGACAGCTGCAAGTTCTTCTAACGTGACAATGTGGCTTAAAACAAAAAAATTCGCTTACATGTATGATATTATGGGCTATAGAGTTGAGTTGAGTTGATTTTAGTTTAGCGTCCCGTTCAGCAGCGAGGCTATATGAGACGTGGACCTACTGATTAACGTGGAATCCGAACCACATGAGCTCCCGCCGGGAATTATGGGCTATAGACAGCCACCATTAATACATTAACGGATTAACTCCATTAATGAACTCGTGATTCTGATAATGAATGGAAACAATGTAGATAATAATAATAACAATAGTAAAATGATCAATAGATTAATGAATAGAAGCAATGTTTACATTTTGAACTGTTTTCACTAAAGTAAAATCTAAAAACATTTTTAGGCTATGTGTGGTTTATGTATGTGAATATTGCTGCTTCTGAAACTGTACGCAAAGTGTACGCTTTTACTTTCTTTCTTTCTTTTTTTTTTTTTTTAAAAAAAAAGAATAACATAAGTGCATGGGTAAAAGTGGATCTGAAAAGGTAGGGGACGCACAGGAGCACCCGGAGAAAATTTTCTAAAGGGGGGTGGGCATCTCCATGGTTCCTATATTACATCTGGTATTTCTAGTATTTAATATATGTGGTTTGCTATTTTACGTATACATTTTCGTGAGCCAGGGAGGGGAATGGGGACGCATGACGTAACGCCATTCCCCATTCCTATCTTTGCCCATTGTATTTTTTAGGAGGTGGTGGACGCCATATATATTTTTTGGAAGTGGAGTAACGGCGTCCCCCTGCGTCCCTCCTCACTTTTACCCCTGCATAAGTGGATAGCTAAATCAACACATTTTGATCAAAGAGTAATTTTTAACTCTTCTTTGTTTCTGATTACTGTGATTTTAACATGGATCATATCATACAAACAAAAACAAATAATATTTTGTTCACTTACACTATGTAATTATAGGTTAATTATTCATTTGATGGTTTTGTGATGTTTTATGAATAGTAAATTAACAGTGTTGTGTGTATAATACAAACAAAACAAAGGTACACAGTCATGACTTATTAAAACATTGCTTTATGTTACTTGCGTGTTTGTCAATTTGCATATTTCATATATTGATTTGTATTCTTTGTTTTAGTGAGTATTCATTGCAAAAACATAAATATTAGTGTTTCTGTTGGATGAATGGCTGGTCAATATCCTTGCATATGTGGAGTTAAACATGAGATTCATTTCAGACTGTAAAAAACTGCAACAGACCGATTGAAATTCAACTTCGAAACCGGAAATGAAATATCTACTGCTTCTGGTGTCGATAGAGAAATCAGAGCGAAGCTGAAAATTATTCTTGGAACTGTGAGCTTCTTTGTGGCTAAGCGGTTAGCGTACGCGACTTTGGCGTGGGAGACCCGGGTTCGATTGCACGTTAATCAGTAGGACCACGCCTCATATAGCCTCACTGCTGAAAGGGATGCTACACTTAAAATCAACTCAACTATGAATTTATATTAAAATCATTCCTTGCTCGTTACTATCATTTTTCCTCACATTGAAAATGGAATTGTTATATATACGAGAGTAGGCTATTTCCAAAAGTTTCCAGTTTGAGACTGAAATATCGAGCCACTGGCAGTAACCCGTTCAAGGTATATACAGCAATCTTTGGAAGAAATAATGCATAAGTTTCATTTGTCTAGCTACATCAGTTCGTTGGAGGCAGTTGTATATTATATAATAATGCTCCAGTCCACAGGCTGTTGTTGCCAGGATTGAAGTGAAAAACGCTTCGAGAAGATTGAACATCCACCCTACAACCCAGATTTAGCACTCCAGCCTAAGCTCCACTTGTCATAAGCTTGAAAATTGTTTTAGAGAAGACAATTAATTTATTCAACATAATTCTTCATTTTTCCTTGTTCCAATATACTGTACTTTGATAAGGCAAATAGTGTTGTTCGTGTTTAAACATTGTTTCTAATATAACACATCATATCAAAATCTTTGTTCATTTTAAAGAAACAATTACACAGTAAATATGGCTATCTTAATGCAACATAATGACACTGTGTCACCTGAATTGTGTTAAATTATAACACATGCTTAGTGCTACTTCAAATTCATCACAGTTTGGAGCAAAATGTTAAAATGGTAGTCGTTTATTCAACCACCTGACATGATGAGGAATCATTATAGTAACACACGATTTGTTTTGTTTTATATACCATGCTGGGATCAATAATCTGTGTTAAAATTGAATTGTTTTAACGGTTTTTGCTGTGTAATACTTGTCGTGGATAACGAAGCGTGGCATATTTTATTTATAAGTGGTTTCGATGAACGTATTGTCGTGAGTGACGAAGTGGAACATGATGAACATGAAACAAATAATGACAGTAAATTTCGCCAAAAAAATTATACGCTTCCAAAACTATTTTTGTGAAAGATTACAGGAAATATAATACGTTTTTCGTCCCTTAGTATACATGTCAAATGAATCGCGTGAAACATTGCTCATAAGAAGTAAAATTTAACATAAATTCTCAATATCAGTTACTTGATGTTTATGATATGCTGACAGGTAATGTGCACGCTTAAAATTACAGTATAAGTGTATCTACCTAATAGACAAGATTTTGAAGCTACTATGGTACTTTTTCAAAGGCATATTCTTAGCAAATGAAAGTATTCGCGGTAATTGACGAATAACACAGTTATTAAAATTAATATCTTAATGGCCTGAGTTTACCATGGTAGCTGAGATGTTACTAATAACACACGGCTTATATTGACATATGCCTTTGTCACCATGATTTTGTTCCTATTTCCGCGTTTTTTATGTTCATTCAGTTAGTTCTGTAATAACGTTGTGTGTTATTTTAACACCCGTTTAAGACCGTCTGTGTGTTAAATCGGTAAGATTAGGATTGCTTTAGCAGCAACACCGGGCCCTTGATGTTGAAATAACACGCTAAAATAGTAGTCATGCTGTGACCATTGTCCTGTGTTAACTAGAACACCAGACGTTTGGTATTGAAACAACGCACTAAAGCGTTAGTCATGCTTAGACCATTGTCCTGTGTTAACTAGAACACCAGACGTTTGGTGTTGAAATAACGCGCTAAAGCGTTAGTCATGCTTAGACCATTGTTCTGTGTTAACTACCACACCAGACGTTTGGTGTTGAAATAACGCGCTAAAGCGTTAGTCATGCTTAGACCATTGTTCTGTGTTAACTAGAGCACCAGGCGTTTGGTGTTAAAATAACGCGCTAAAGCGTTAGTCATGCTTAGACCATTGTTCTGTGTTAACTAGAACACCAGGCGTTTGGTGTTGAAATAACGCGCTAAAGCGTTAGTCATGCTTAGACCATTGTTCTGTGTTAACTACCACACCAGACGTTTGGTGTTGAAATAACGCGCTAAAGCGTTAGTCATGGTGAGACCATTGTTCTGTGTTAACTAGAACACCAGGCGTTTGGTGTTAAAATAACGCGCTAAAGCGTTAGTCATGGTGAGACCATTGTTCTGTGTTAACTACCACACCAGACGTTTGGTGTTGAAATAACGCGCTAAAGCGTTAGTCATGCTTAGACCATTGTTCTGTGTTAACTACCACACCAGACGTTTGGTGTTGAAATAACGCGCTAAATCATTAGTCATGCTGGGACCACTGGCCTGTGTTAACTAGAACACCGGACCATTGGTAGTCATGCTAGGGCTAGTGACCTGTGTTAAAATTAAGTTGTTTTAATGCGTTTTTATTTTTGCTGTGTAATATTTCCCTTATGTAAATCAGTGTAATAAAATTAAAACACACACACACACATACGTCAATATCTGAAGCTAACTATAATCTGTTCACATAACCTGACAGGAATAAAAGGTTTTCCCCCCACCACGCTCAAGCACAGGTGTGGAAAACGTAAATGTTGGTGTTTCGTCTTCCACTATTAGCCCCCTGCACATGGCTGTATAGAGTGTATCTAAATATGTTTAAATAATAAATTATAACTTTCATAATAACACTATGTATTTTAAAACACTTATTTACATTTACCTGTATTAGTGAGGTAAGTAAAACATGACATTAATGGAAAGCTGATTGTACAGTTGTATTGTTTATTTTTCTATTTTTTGGCAGTCGGGATTGTGACACAATGTTGAAATGGCAAGTGATGGCAGGGTTGGTAATTGAATGGATGTTTACTGTATTGATACAGTAGTTTCATAGTAATATGAAATTGAAAACCAAGTACAATATTTATAGGTAAAGTATCAGAGCGTTAAGATGATAGCATTAGAACCTGAAATGATAAAAAAAAAAAAAACTTCTCGTTTCCTCTTTTACAAACAGATGTTCTTACATTAAAAAGAACAAGAAGAAATATATACGTATATATATAATAGCTGAACCTGCGCTCTCTAAAGAGCGCATCATTCTCATATGAGCATGAATTTCCTTGTTATTCCTCACCTCTGTACATGTCCCTTTACAAACACAGGTGAAAGACGTCTTGATAAAAAAAATTGTCAAGAGATATTATAAAGGGGAGATTTTTTCGATTACTTTTTCAATACCTCGCATCGTTTGCAAGATTTAGCCTACTTTCGGTTGCAGTTTTTAATTTTTGCATGAGCAGTATTTTATTTCTTCTTGCATGCAGTATGTAATAAAGGAATAATACATTACACACACAATTGATTATAATGTCAGTGATATATGGTGTTCATTGGGCAAAACACTCCAAACAATAAAGATTCAACTTAGAGTGGAGAAATGGTTATCCTTCGTTTTTCATTATAATTTGGCCATGAAACAAACGCCTGAGATGTATGCAACCCTTGTATGCAATCATGTGGTGTTGGAATGCATAATACGTAGGATATGGTGCTTTATTTTTCTAATATCAATACTTCCAGCGTACCCGTAAAAATGTAACAAAGAAATAATGGCCATGTTTTTTTTTTTTTAATATTCAATTAGAACTGGACAATCTACACAAAAGTTGCAATCGATTAGTGAAAACGTCATCTTTCTAGAGCCTGTAGTTTTTGAGAACTCATTGTCGAAAGGATTGGCCACAAACATAGAAACGTCCACAAACGTATAGTTTAAAAGAACTCTAAAGATGGCAGCAGCACAATTCATTTGCTTTGATTTTGGGAAAGGCTTATTAAAATACAAAGGCTTTGAATAATAATTTAAAAAAAATAAACTTTATGAAAAAAAATATTTTTAAATAATTTATCTGAAGTGCACATACTTTAAAATATTTGTCTTTGTTAGTCTTTGTTAAAGGTGAAATCACAAATAACCGTAAATCAAAGGTTTGAAATCGAAAGTTATAGGTTGGAGGTCAGGCGGTTTTTGTTGCTATTGTAGCATTTTAATATATATATATATATATATATATATATATATATATATCCAATAATAATGTTTGTTTACTGAGCCTCTCTTGCAGAAGTGGGGGAAATGACTTTTTATTGTCTTAGAAAGATTATCGGTCTCCATTAATAGGAATAACCAGTTGCAGTAATTAGCTTGCAAGAGAGACGGTTATGGCCTGCAGGTAGTCTATGTTGTAACAAGAGTTGATTAGTGTTTAAGAAAGAGAGAGTAACGATTAATACGAGTTCGTTCAATTATGCAAAAATAAGAAAGCTTTGGTTTATAGAGCTCAAAGGTTCATCGCAACAGAAACGAACTTTTGCATTAGATTTTAACCTGTGAAAAATCAATGTACTATGTTTGTTTTCAACCATCCTTCAAAGCTCCTGCTTTACATTATCCACAAGCCTTCTCCTTCGCCCACCTAATAGTCTCTTTCTCCTCGGCTTTTTTAATAGAACTTGGTGACTTAGTGCGTATTTCCCATACAGGCAACGTGTCATGCTTATCTTATACGTATTAACATTACTATTTCTGTATTTAATGCTCGGTGACCTGTAGTTGTTGTGAAATAAAAGCTTGTATAGCATTCTAATTCACCTGACCGTTTGCCTCGTTCGCTCCAAATATTTTTATCAACATTTTATTTTGGAAACCCTTCAGTTCCCGTTCTTGTATTCGTGTTAGGGATCAACTTCCACATTCATACAAAATAATGGTCGGATTGTGTTCTTATTGATTTTAATGTCTTCGATATTTGTTAAGACAATAAAATGTTTTCAGTAGGGCAAACTTTAGTACATAAATAATATGGAATACTTTTCTTCAAGACAGAAATTAAACACAGTAATTGTTACTTGGGGTTGATAGCTAGAAGGTACAACAGTGCTTTCTTAAGAACAGATGCGAGTGAATTGACGTACGAATTTTGAGTTCTCACGATTCTATTCAGTAGAAAATCTTCTCTCCCTGTGAAGGTCAACGACTTGCTTTCCCCTTCTGTAATGAAGAGTGGTAGAAGTTAGGGGAATTTCCTATCAGGTTACCTGAAACAGACTTTAGAACATAGCTTATACAGTGTATGTAATTATTAGAGCAACCCACATTATGTTTTATTTTTTGCTTAATTATGCTTTATTATGGTTCATTATTAATTTCATTCATTGTTTAACATAAATCATAAATCATATATTTCTAAATTAGAATTCTTCTTTACACGTCTTTCCTTGATTTCAGCTCCCTCTGCCTTTTACCTACTACGTGCCTCATTGTCCATGCCAAGGCTGCTATACTTTCTTCGCTGTGCTCCTTCTTGGCGGGATGCTGATCTACTGGAATGCTATGACAACACCTTGAAAACCGGTCTAGAATCTATCCTAAATTGTTCACTCAACAATAACTCTTGGTTGCAGGCGTCCCTTCCTGTTAACCGCGGAGGTCTCGGCATTCGTCGCGCCATGGATCTGGCTATTTCATCCTTCCTGTCTTCATTCTATGGCGCTAAGCCATTGATCGAGACCATTTTCCAACAAGATCTTAGCCTAGTATCGGATTCGGATGTCAACGATAGCATTGCTAAGTGGTCATCTATAGTGGGATCAGATCCACCTGACCTTGATAAGAGAGGACTACAATCCTCTTGGGACGATCCTCTTATAAATCATCACTTTTCAGCTCTACTTCAGTCATCCGATAACCCAGAAGATAAGGCGAGACTTCTAGCTACATCATCTCCAGAAGCAGGAGCTTGGCTCCATGCTATCCCGTCACCTTCTTTATGATTACATCTTCCCAATGACAGTTTTCGAATTGCCAGTGCACTGCGTTTGGGAGCAGATGTTTGCAAGCAACACAGATGTCCTGCCTGTAGAAGTGTCGTAGACAAGAAGGGCCTTCATGGACTTTCCTGTGCCAATAGTGCGGGCAGACATTCACGCCACTCCAGCGTCAACGACATTATCATGAGGGCACTAATTTCAGCAGGCGTTCCTTCTATATGTGAACCGTTGGGATGCAGTCGTGCAGACGGCAAGAGGCCAGATGGTATGACCCTAATACCTTGGAAGAAAGGAAAAGCACTTCTATGGGATTTTACTTGTTCCGACACCTTCGCCCCTTCAAATCTGCATTCTTCCTCAGCACAAGCTGGCAACGTGGCTGCTCGCCGGGAAACAGAAAAGCGCAGGAAGTATAGCAATTTACTCGACAAATATCATTTTGTCGCTATAGCTGTCGAATCGGGTGGTTCATGGGGTCCCGAAGGCCTTAACTTTATAAAAGAAGTTGGTCACCGCATTTATTTATCGTCAGGAGACGCTAGAGCAATCTCATTTCTACTGCAACGCATCAGTATGGCAGTACAAAGAGGGAACGTTGCATCAGTTTTGGGAACGTTACCCTCTGGTAAGGAACTGGAGGAGATCTTTTGTCTGTAATCTCGGCGAAGGCTTGAGGATGCTGTTGCGAGGCTTATCACAATAACGTGTATTAGTGGATAATTATATTTTGATATTCTGTAAAATGTAAATTGTGCACTGTTCAAGGAATGTAATCTTTTGTAGTTTTGCCAGCGGACTTAATGCAAAGTGGGTTCTGTGCGTAAAATTGTTCATGTCTGGTTCCTTATTTTTTGCTGTTTTGCTTACTGTTTTGCTGTTTTTCCGTCGCTGTTAAAATTTGCATGTGTTACTATTAAAAGACGCACAGAAGAATATTTGTACAAAAAAAATCATATATAATGTATACATTAAATATTCTAAATATCTTGTTCTATTTATTAATATTTTATGCCAACAGTTTCTTTCATATTTAATGAACTTTTTACTTAATGCAGTGTAAAGAAATACGCTTTACTCGAGTCAGTTTTTTAGAACTTGTGTGCGCCCTAGAGGTGCATATATACAGAAAGGGAAAATAAAAGATTCCACCAAAAAGTACAGAAAGTGCTCAAGTTCAAGAGGTACACATAACAATATAGTGTGGAGTTCTTCTGTACTATTCATTGCTGGCGGGCAGTTTTCTTCTTCTTTTCCTTCTTTTTCTTTTCTGCAAATCAAAGGATTACACCGAAAAGTTTACAGAAATAGAAAAAAAGCGTTTCATTGTTGCATTGTTATGTTCTCAAAGATTTTGCTTTGTAAATATTGGCTTTAAAAAATATTAATACAGTATGTTAAACTTGCAGTTAAACAGAATTTTCCAAGAATTGTTCCAATAGAATTTTCCAGGAATTGCGCTATATATTTTAAATTATGCTTTATTTTCCAAAATTATGCTTTTAAAATTAGTTTCTTCTGGATCCGTAGACAACCACAACCATGTTGAAGGTACCAACCATATGTGTAAATTGCTGTTATGCTTTTTATGCTTTTGGGTTACCCTAGTAATTTTTGTTGAGAGTGAGACTCTGATGCAGAGAATAAATCAATCGAATGAATGAAGCTAAGATTGTCTGCTTTCTCTTCCGTTTGGCATCAAAATTCATAACAGCCCATTTCCCGTTTCTCCTTCTGCTGGTCGCTTGCATCTGTCCTTGTGGAAAGCGATTTCCAATGCCTTAATCCTCTCCTCGTGTCTTTCCAAGTGATTGGTCTCCATGGAGGGAAGGAAAGAAAAAATCCCAACCCTATCCCCGGGATTTTCTCTCTCTCTGAAACATGCTCATCTATAATATCTCAAGGACGCAGGATGCTCTCTTTTCTGCAAATACACTTTCTCTTTTTTTTTTTTTTTTTTCGAAAGCTTGAAAGGAGAAGCATCAAAATGATATCCCCAAATCTTCTTTTAAATGAAATATTGCGAGATTGAAAATCTTTTATCGTTTTTTTTTTTTTTATCTGTATTCAACTCTATTCATGGACGGCAGTTTCTATTCATTGCTATGTTGAATAAAAGATTAAGGTTCTCAATGGTTGAAGATATAACGGACTAGAAGCGTCCTTTCATATGCGGACGACACAAAACAATTCGAGAAAGTTTTTTAAACATTTTTTTAGCTGTTTTCAAATAACACATCTTCCTCTCTATTTCTTTTCAAGATGAGATCAAGTGGAGAAATGAAACGCATACAGTATTTTTTTATTATTATTGATTCAAACTTAATATTCTTTTCAGCACTGGTGCTATGTGCGGAAGAAACTACAGCTTGAATGAGATTCGAACCAATATAGGTAGTTGTCGGAAGGAAATGACATTTCTAGTTTAATCTTCCACGATTATGCTCCGAGACTAAGTGAAATGGTGATGATCATGATGAATGAAATGGTGGAATGGAGAAGGTGGAGGAAACGGGAGAACCTCGGTTAGCCGTAGATTTACGACTTATTTCGGTTACAGCTGCTCGGTCTTAAGTCGTCCATGAGACGAGGAGTAATGTTTTCTCGTCTTGGATCGTACAGTTGAGATCTCTTGTGAACCTGGTCAACAAATAGTTTCTCCTTTCTACTCGATTAAAAGAAGTGTTGCCAAGCTCATTTTTAAAAATATAACTGTATAACATTCATGGGGTTCAATCTCTGCATGTCCATTTTACGTCATTGTTCGATTCTCGTTTGTCGCTGTTCGGGTAGACATTCTATGACATTCACGGGTTCGGTTCCCGTGAAAATAAGCTATTTTATATACCGTTACCTTTACTTCCTATTTACGATACGTGGCTTCTGCTCTTCACAGGGATTGAATCCCATGAACGTCATAGAATGTCTTTCCAACCAGAGACAAGTAGGGGGTAGAACCTGTGAACGTTATATAATGGCTCCTTGCCGAACAGGAACAAACAGAAATGAACCCAGGATATGTTATAACTGTAGCTGCACGTAAATGTAGTCCAATATCTACATTTAGTGCTAGGATTACAACAATTAACACCCACATAAATAATTATACATTCAAGACAAATGTTTCTTCCAACGTGAAATTGGTATTAAGCTTTAGAATTTCACGAACAGGTAAACCTCCGTGACACATATATGAATGTAGGTTTATTGATTAGTGTCAGGGGCATTGAGGCATGTGGAATTGCTGGCTTCAGATCCAGTGAAGTTTAAATATTAAACGAACATTGCACGCAAAATTAGGTGAACCAATTTGTTTCTTACCAATGACAATGGTCACACGAAGACTTGCAACTGGAAGGTGTATATTATATTAACCGCTTAACTTACATTTTTTTTTTTTTTTTTGCAAAAGAAGTTCCAAATTTTATACTTTTTTATTTGTTACTTTTGTACTAAGGTAAAAGTTAGTGAAAACAAATAAAGTTAATGAAAGTAAAAGGTAAAAGATAGTGAAAGTAAATATTATTAAAATTACACGGAAATTTAGGCTCAAAATAGGCACTTGAAAATTGCCGATTTTAAAACCACGAGTATACTCGTTCAAGATATAAATAGATAAATATATTTTATTGTTGGTGTTACATTTCGAAGACTTATTGGTGTAAATAAAGCTAAAAGGAATGCTTACAACATGTTGTATACAGTTTGTTCAATTTACTCAAATTTAGGCTGATGACAATTTAGGATGAAACTTTCCGCAATATGTATATTAAAATCCCGAATATATACGTTCTACAATAAGTATCACCAAATTATCCCAGAATATTATGAAAAAGCAAACGAAATATGCAGTATATTCTAATGCATGTCAATTTAGTTTAAAATATTTTAGAAGACAATATTACAAATAAAATGACAGAGTCACATTAGAAACTCTCAATACATTTTTAGGAACAACACAACACAGCGGCGGATCCAGGGCGGACTTCTGGTGGGGGCGATGGGTTGCCATATTGCTACTTAGAGCTACTTTTAAGAGCTTCAAACTCTGGGGTGGGTTTTATTTATATATAAAATAAGGAAGTTTTCTCTTCTGGCGGGGGTGATCACAACGATCGCCCCCTTGGATCCGTCCCTGGAACAACAGCGTTTAAATATTTATTGCTGTATGGAAGACTGTAAAACAGGATAAAACACATAAAGCTTTTTTCAATGTTCTCTCATCTTTCAATTACAGAAAGCGTAAATAAGTTTCTTTAGTTATGGGAATAGGGTGAAACTTGTTTTTATATCTTTATTCATCTTTTTATTTTATGCAAAGGAAAATATATCTATTCCCAGCCATTAGAGGGTTACGCCCTCTCTTCGGCAAAGATGTGAGAAGATTTCTATTGATGGCAAGATAATGATAGATGGGCTAAGTGCAGAAAGAATGAACATGAGGATTAGCAAGCATGTAAGAAGCCATAATTTCGTTTGAAGAATATTATACCAGCCCAGTGCAGATATGCTTGAGGTGCTAAGGTACTAGTAGAAATCACAATACATAATAAATATAATAGAATAAAGAACAATGATGAATATGATGAATGAGATGAAGTGTTAACACGCCACAGAATTTGATTAGAGAGACAGGTAGGGCCGAAGTTAGAGGGGTACAAAGGTACACGTGCACCCCCGTTCGTTGTAAATATACACTTCCTAAAGTGAGAAGCTAGCAGTGAAAATAGCAATACTTTACCAAAATTTCTGCTGTCATGTTTCCGTTTGGGCTTAAGACAAAGGGAAGTTTTGCAAAATCGATAGTTTAAATCAATTTTCTGTAAGTTGAAAGAAAAGGACTCACCGAGAAGACATACTTAGCATTTCCAGTGCATTTCCTCATTCTCGCCACAGATGTTTAAAAGCATTTAAAAAATTCAAATTCAATTCAAATATACTGGTAGTTATTGGTGCACCCCCTCAGAAAATCCTGGATCCTACTCTGGATGCAGGGATAGATCTTCTGTCCTGGGGCGGCTCGGGGCTAATGAATACATGGGGAAGCCCTTGTTAATGGTGAGGATCTAGTGCTAAGATGGAAAAGTATATGAGGAAGATGATGATCAATGACTTAAATGTCATATAATTCCTTTTCAGCCGCGAGAAGATGTTCGTATTTCACATATAGAGATACGAAGGTATTTAAAGATGAGTGCTTGTATCGATATGCTGCGTCGGTAAGAGTGTTGGTGTGGAGAATATCCAAGAATAGCGGATGGCCTGTTTGGATTCGAGAGATTATGTACCTAAGGTGAAGTTGTGTGAGATGCTCGGTGATATTTGGAAAGTCTATATATTCACATGTGAGCTATGTTGGGTATGGAAGTTTAATTCGATACGCAAGTTGAATAGCATGTCGTTGCAGTATACTGAGTTTTTCATAGATAGAAACAGAAGAACTGAACCAAGCGGTATGCCCAAAAGTAAGGATCAGAATGCTTAATAAGTGTGAGGCAAAACATCGGCTTTTAGTCCCCAAGTTGCTCCTGTGAGATGTCGCAAAATACTTAATCTAAGATTTGACTTGTCTGTTAGTTTTTTTCAAGTGAGCATTCCAGCTGAGCTTCGAATCGAAAACCATGCCTAGATAGGTAGAAGTGGTGGAAAGACATACTCATACATGGTACCCATCAACAGTTAATTGTAAGGGAGTTGGGTTTCTATGGGCTTTGGAACGACGCTTAGGCGACAGTAATACTAGAGCTTGTGTTTTCTCGGAGTTGATCGTTAGCTGCTATTTCTTGCACCACTTGACGAAGTTATCGAGTATTTCTTGTAAGGCAATGTTAAGCTGATATACAGTTTTGCTGAGAGCAAGAAAAGCTGTGTCGTCAGCATATCGAAAAGTAAAGACATTGCGTATTACAGAAGGGATATCAGAAGCATATAGTATATATAATAAAGGGTTCAGATCTGAGCCTTGAGGTACTCCAGTAAGAGGAAAAATCGGCCAGGAGATTGCCATATCAACTGTAACATTAGCAATGCGACTTGAAATAAAAAAGGACATATTAGCCTGAGATAGCATATGGGAAGTTTAAACGACTGCAATTTTTTTATGAGACCATAATGTCAAATCTTATCGAAAGCCTTCTCTAAATCCATAGGAATGAGGCAGGATGGTAGTAGAGCTTTGTTATATTGATTAGTAATTATTGATCTGAGACGAAGTAGCTGGTTATTTATGAAAAACCATAGCAAAAGCCCACTTGATGGACAGGTAGTAGAGAATTATGGTCAAAGTGAGTAGAGAACTGTTCTTATGAAGTCGGCACGCGAGAATTTTTCCCAGTATCTTACTGAAAACTGAGGTGAGCTGAATGGCTGTAAGAGGTTACTGAATGTACGAGTTTATTCGGTTTATGCAGATTTTCGAGACTTTCCAATCTGAAGGGTAAAACCTGGTTCTGAGGATGAAATTGTACATGGTGACGAGGAGTAGCAAGAGAGATGGGGGGGGGGCTTCTTTGATATGTCGGTAAGATATCGTATCAATTCCAGGTACTGTATTCCTTTTCCGTTTTAGTGCAGAGTGCAGTTCATCGACAGTGATGGATGAAATAAGAGGATGATATGGTCCGTGGAAGGTTGTAAGGCTGAAAGACAAAAGATATCTGTCCATTCACAATGTTTGGAAACAGCTGTAGATGTGAACACGGCCTGTAACTGAGCAGCAAATACATTCGCTTTGTCTGCGTCAGAGAAGAGAGGAATACCGTCGACTATTAGAGGATAGATTATTTCAATGCTTTTGCCAACAAGCTGATGAAACCGCTTCCAATAGCGAAAAGGATGTGCTTCCTTGGATAAATTGTTACAAGATTTTACCCAGTTTCGACGTTCATACGCAACAAGATAGTTACGTACCGCTCTTTGCCATTGGTGATGTAGGCGTAAATATACATTGCTCCCAGTTCTATAATATTCTCGAAGATGTTGGCGAACTTGCTGTATTAATGGAGCATAGGTCACCGGTAATTTTGGTTTGTGCAGATGCACTTGTTCGGTTGGGATATGATGCTTAGCACTCGTTTGTATTGCCATAGTGATAGTGTTAAGATAGGAAGAAAACTCGGTTTCATTAGTTGGAGTCGTTTTACAATGAATTATGCGCTCTAGGTCTTGCAGGAAAAGAGGCCAATTTGCCTTATCATATCTCGGCACATAATGAGGTGCGATTTCTGGGCGTGGTCGTTGTTTTCGAGTTAGTGTTAGTTTTATTGGATGGTAATTGCTCCCAGTTGAGTCTAGAACTTCAAGCTGGCAGTCAGTAAGGAGATGCAGAGATGTATGACATCAGAAGTTCTGACTTATAGGTCTGGTGTGCGAATAAAGGACATGAATATGGAGTTGGAGATTGTCAGTTAAAAACTGTTGAAAATCAGCCTTTTCCCGGTCATTACAATCATGAACATTAATGTCCGCCATGATAATAATATTTAGGTAATTATTGGCAATGTATCCGAAATATTCTAGCGAGATAGGTTGTCGTGTTCGAATATAGATCGTACTAAAATCGATCAATATGGACTGAAAGTATGTGGAGTAAAGGCGGTATTCTGGAAAAGTTCGCTAAAAGCTGGAGGGTTATACGATCGAACTGGATACTTAAAAATTATTGTAACTCCACCTTGTGCACGGGCCAGATGATCAAGATAGTTATGACATTCTAGTTGTAGCCAGGAATTCGGACAAGCATGCTCGGTTTTAAAGCGGTTTCGTTAAGTGCAAAAAACATTGATATGTTCTTCCAACAACAACGCTTCTAATAACAATTTATACTGCGAAAGGGATCGAATGTTGAGAAATAAGGAAGTAATTCCTATAATGAAGAATACTATGCATATTGTACTACCACGGCAGTTTCCAGAGATCAAATGTGAAAATGGACATAGTTGTTAGGATACGTTGCATGTAGATTGATGTGAAAGATGGATTTTGCGGCAGAAATGATGTGATGAAGAATATTGGATCACTGAAAGAAAAAGCTATTTTGAAGCACCAGGCTGAGGTAGCGGAGATCTTCGACTGTTACCAAGTAGTAAGATTGATTGGTTTGGTTGAGTTGTCGTGTCAGTCGTTTTTAGCGGTATTGTTAGCTCCGGATAGTTGGCTCTGGTTTAGCTTTACACCGGTACGTTGGATGAAGTCCACTGCCACAGGTATAACATTTGGGTGTTCCTTTTAAGTTTGGACATGGTTTGGTTTCATGTAGACCTGAGCAGTATCCGTACTTAGATGATTGGAGCAATCTGCTGTAGTGTGGTTATTGTACTTCTGACGTTTTTCGTAGCGAATAGGAAAAGATCCTTGAATTTTTTATGGTTCGACACAATGTATTTTCTTATAAATTGGTACCGAATCGTAACAGATAATCAATAATCTCCTGTTGCTCAGTAAGCACCCGGACCATGTACGTCGGACCATTACTATTTCGAATACGAATGCATTTATCAACTGAACAAAGCGTGAAATAGGGCAGACCGGTGTTGGTTAGCAGCAGGGGCTAGTTGACGAACTGCATATAACTCCTTCATCAATTAACATAATGAGCTGTTGCTGCTGTCATAAGAGAGTGAACTATGGATGCAGCTGTCACCTTCATATGGAATTTGTAACTTGCGGATTATGGCGTCTATTAGATAAAGAGTGTTTTTGTCAGTTTGAACTATTTATTTTTTTCAGTTCTCTGTTACAACATTACAGAATCGTCACTACTTGGAGTACAGAGGTAAGTAATATAGCATTAGTTAGATCTGAACTTTGTTTTTATGGATATTCAAACAATAAAATGTAAATGCCAAACAATTACTGAGTAATTAGGACTTTGTTGCACGACATGGACTTGGGGTTGGCGTATAGCATTTGCGGTTGGTTGGCAAGTGCGCCAAACAACCCCGTGTGGAATTTTATTTCATTTTACTTTTATTGTTACATTGTTTGTTTTATTGTTGTGTAGTTTACAGTTCTACCAATCTTTTACTTCAATGTTATAGAATAGCTTGCACGTATTGGATTACTGTCAAAATTTAGAAATCGAGATAAGACTGTATGCCGGACTCTGAATTTTCTGTGTAGGCCTAATTCTCAGGATCAAGAATATTTTGTATGTGCTCTTTTGTTACAAAAATAGAGGCCTAGCTATTGCTCTTTCTTTCTTTGTGGAAAGTAGTAAATAAACTGCATTTCTCGATAACTCAGCTAAAACATATCTTAGTTTCTCTTAACTACTTTGTGAACAGCGGGAAATAAACTACGTTTCTTGATAGTTCTTACATTTTGAAATAATATGAAGAATTAACCTACACCAAATCATATTGAAACTGATGTGGCTAGATAATCTTGTAGCTTTCAATGTCATGACAAACAAGCTAGATTGAAAGAAGTTTTCTTATTTCATAATGCTGATTCTTTTAAATGTTGTGAATAAAAGTCATTTCAAACTTCAAATAGTCTACTTCATTGCAATTCGCCAACCAGCCCCGGTCTTCCCTGCAAGTGCAGTATAAGTAAACATTCCATTCAATTTATATTGCAGAACTTTGTAATATTGTGCAAGAAAATACCATTATTTCGTAGAAAAAGAATCAGCAAAGTTAATTTTTGATACACTGTATATGTACTATTTTACTAGGGTCATTACGTGAACAGGGGTGGCTCTAGGATATTTTATATCCTAGGCGAAAAACATGTGTGCGCCCCCATAATCTCCTTCTTCCGCAAACCCAAACCAAAGTGATGCCTTGTCACCCCTGACATTTTCATCACATCATTTGTTTAAGTATAAAATAAAATAAAATTTATCCCCAATGCCTCTCTCTATGGTACTGATAAGTAATGCATAAGCCAATTATTTTTTAAAAACCTTTTTATTGCTGTGGCATTTGGAATGAAATTTTACTAATATAACCACAGGGCAACAGGAAATTAAGCTTTTATTGTAATGTAAACCATGTTGGATGTCCATTGTAAATAATAATATGGTTAAGACAACGCAAAGATGAAGTTTCTTAGTTCTTTTTCAGTTATTTTGAATTTGTGTAATTATTCTTTCGAAAGTTGAGTAAGTTAAAAATGTTCACGTCATTAGTTATCTGATTATATAAATTTGATGCTATGTGAACGGAGGACCTTTGAATAATTGACAGTCTAGGGCGGAAAAGGTGGGTATTTGGTACTACCCGGGTAGGAATATGAAAGGATAATTCTTGAAGTAAGGCTTCAGACCTTAAGTTTCTATTGACTACTTTATGTAGAAACTTTAGGTCAGTGACATTTCTGCAAGCATCCGGAGTCTGGATATTCAGATAATGCAGGACATCTTTAGTTATAGCTAGAATGAACAGTGGGGACACGGGAACGTACTATGGCCAGATAGATGCTTCCTCGCTCCATATAGGTGAGCAGTAATTGATCTTGGGTAATCCCACTTTTCATTAACTTCCTCCTCCTAAATGTGTAGGGCACTGGCGCACGTACGTCTTAGCTTATGTTGATAAACCGCACGTAAAAATTACTTGCCATTCTGCCCCTAAATGTTTCCGCCTTAGGCAACCGCCTAGGTTGTCCATATGGATGAGTCGGCCCTGTACGCGAATAATTAATTGCCTGAACTGCAAATTACTAGCTAAAACATGAAATGAAAGTTCGCCACATCTAGCGGGCACCTATGAACTTAACCGAATGCAAGCAACGCAAGAATTTGTTGTTTAAATTTACAGTCAAGCTTTTTTGTCCTGTACGAATATTCTCGTGATCATAATTTATAGGCAAAATAAAAATTCCGAGATAATTCGTTATTTTATGTTAAGCGGTTAAATAGTGGTCGGCATAAATTCCCGTTAGCCTAGAGTTATCGTATCAAAATTATCGAATGCCACGATGTTCTTTCAGTAAAAGCATGACTTTTCAGTTTAAAAAAAAGACTTTTGAAAACAGCTTCTTTTTCCACCTTATACGTAATTGGTTTACGATGATGAAGTTGTCTCGTATTAAACGGGAAAATCCCTCGTTCAGTCTTTGTCTAGACTGTTTTCGGTTCTAAATCAAACCGGCGCCAAATATCAGGTTAGTTTTAATATATAAAAATCGGTATGCTATTGATAATCACAGTGAATTTCTCTGTTCAGTTGTCTCCTTTTGCAAATAGAAAAAAGCGAACATACTCTTCATTTTTACTAACAGTAAGATACTCGACTAAGTGCAGTATTATGCGAAAACAGAAACAACCTAATAATAATAAAAATGAACTATGATTATGCACTTAAAAAAAAATACAAACAATATTTTATGTTGAAATATATAATAGATCTCTCGTTTCATATAACAAACTTTAAAGCCTGCTATAACTTTGTTTAAATAAGCAAGTTCTCCGTTTAGGGGAGAAAGGTGTAACATGTACTCCCAATACACGTAATCCCTGCTTTAATACCTGGTGGAAGATACAGCCTTGGAAAGAACTTAACTATACTTTAAGTCACATAGCGATATTAGATTCGCTATTTTATATTTTCGGAGTTGTGTGGACTAATGATAATTTTAAGAGGTGACCTGGAGAGGAAATTTTATCCTTCTTCAAACTTTTAACATTTTCAGTAATATTTTCATATTGAGTCCCTGAATTCAATGAACAACCCTTGTATACATGTATTTTTATTAGTTTCAGGTACTGCAGTCTAGAATGCAGACGCATGCCAGGAAAAGCCGCTACTTCCTTACCACTTGCTCACGTAGGATCGTATCGTATGCTATCTGTGTTATTTAATCTTTGTAGAAATACCAAGGGACGAAACGTTAGCTCAGTGGAAACAAGTAGATTCTTAGCAAGAGAAATTCTATCTTTCACCAGAATACAGAATAACGAAATCTTGGAAACTTTCGAGAGTAAATATTGATTCCAAAGCTTTATAAAGTGAGGTAAAATTGGTGTTCTCTTAACAAACTTAATGTAAACATAAACAAATGTAACATTTTATCGTTTACCAGAAACAAAAGTCGAATAGAGTTTGATTACTCAATGAATCACATCTTACTAAATAGATTAAATTCAGTCAAAGATCTTGGAGTTATATTTGATACGAAACTGACTTTTAATAACCATATAGAGAACATAGTTAACGAATCTCTCAAGATGTTAGGGTTCATAATTAGAACTGGTAAGGAATTTAACAATAGTACTACACTAACAAAAATGTATTATGCCTATGTGCGATCAAAACTGGAATATGCTGTTTGGAACCCATCACAACAGCAATACAGACACCAACTGGAAAAGATCCAACCTAAATTTATCAAATACTTGACGTACAAGACAACTGGAATCTATCCATATTATGAAAATTATCTAACATTAATAGACAACTTCTGTATCCCTACACTTGAACAAAGGCGAAATGTGACAGATTCGATTTTTCTCCATAAAATAGTACAAAACGAATTTAATTGTACGGATCTCATATCAACATTAAATTTTCATGTCTCGACACTTAAAACTCGTGCTAATAACTCTGGTCTGTTTTATTGCAAAAAAAGAAAGGACCAACGTATTATTGAAATTATCAATTTGGAGAATGTGTTCTACTTATAACAAAATATGTATCAAACACAAAGAAATTGACATCTGCAATATGAACTCTATGTTTAAGAAAACTGTTGTAAATGTATTATGTAATACACCAACACTATAATTGGGCTTATGCCTGTTGTGTTGATGGCAAATAAACAAATAAATAAATGATGGTTTGTTGGTTTAAATTCCAGAAATTTAAAATTAGTAGAGCCTTTCCGGATTAAAAATGTATAATCATTTGCTATCTAATCTTTTACTATACGGGAGTAGATTAATGGTTATTTATTTTTTTAAATTTATAATAGGTTTCTGATGCAGCACCAGGCACGTTGCCAGGATTTCGTGAAGGGGGAAGGGGGATCCGTGACATGAAATACTGTGGTCATCACAACAGATGCTCGATCATTCTAAACTATTTTACTGGAACATATATTGGTTAGTTCAGCCAGAATTTCGTACCGGGGGAGGGGGGGGCGTGACATGACATTCTGAATGCCCAGGAGCTCGATCAATCTAAACTACTTTACTATCAACATATATTGGTTTGTTAGGACAATAAAATGAGGACATGTTGGTAAGTATTTTAATAACAAACTATGAGAAATATCGAGTAAAATAATAATAATAATAATAATAATAATAATAATAATAATAATAATAATAATAATAATAATAAAAATGTACTGAAAAATATTTTACAATATCTGCGTTCCTTTCTCTGTTGAATCAAATGTTAACATAACTTTCTTTCCATGTAAATTTTTGTTTTTATTATTCCGTCAACTACTGTCTGTTCCAATGACAGGTTAAAGGAGCAGTAGAAAATTGTTTTTGAAATAACATGTTTGATACTGCAAGGATGTGATGACGAAAATTTATGATAAAAAATGTCCACGTTGTTACACAACGGTACTATAATTTCGGAAGCTTGAAATCTCCCTTGAAATCCCCCTGACTACTAGCAGAAATTCTGAGAATTCCGCAACTCTTCCAGAAATTCTGAGAATTCCGTAATTTTTCTAGAAATTTCAAATTCCCATGAGTCAAATTATCATCAGTCACCTAGTAGCTTTCCGTTTGCAGCCATTTAGAAACGCAAAAATAAATGCCGATTTTCTAAATGGCTGGAAATCAAAAGCAGATAAGTGAGTCGTGATAACGGTATCTCATGTAAAATAATATTGTCTAGCGAGCTCTTGTTCCACTTTCCGATTATCTTGTATCTATTTGAAGATATTACATAATTACTGTAAAATTAGCAGTGTTTTAATTTCGCTATGATGGGTCCTCTTAAGGAGTTTCGTCTACCAAAACTCTTTTATATATTTACCTGTCCGTGTGTCCGTCCGCGACACAAAACATTTTAAACAATACTTGAGGAATCACCACCAAATTTGGTCAGGGTGTAGAGGATGGGGCTGATATTCAAAGCGGAAATGGTAGAATCTACCATTTCCTGTTTTAGCCATGGTCCTTATAAAGCAAAAGCGGTAACAGATAGCGAGAACTTGTTTGTTGTAATCACAGTAAAAGAAAATTGCAGGCGGCGTACTTAAAAAGGTAGGTTACATCCGTAATTCCTGTAGTTTTTGGACTTAACGTACAGCAGACGTATAACTGAAAACGCATGTTTTTATAATACTTTCCGTATAAATGTTCCATCTATGCGTACTTTCCGTATGAAACAATATAGGCGGTCAGGATCTCACATACAAGTGGACGTATATAACCATATAGCTGAGGAATGTAACATAAGTATATGCATGTGATATACGGAAAACTGTTAGATGTCAGACATCCTGCAACGGCATGATGTTAACTCCTCAAGGCAGTACGTATGTAGCATATGGATAACGTATGCTCCGTACTGATTTCTGTAGTAACCAAGAGAATTCCGTATATTTGTACTGTACAATATATACCGCTGTGCGGATAACGGATTTTCTTCAGTGCAATTAAGCGCCATAATGAGATATTCGATGTCCACTATAATCTCTCTACTGAAGCCGGAAGAGGTAGGAATTTACTATCGCTTTCGCCTGCTATAGAAACCAAACTCGTTCATATTATGTACACGTGACACTTCTAGTTCTTACAAATATGCCTTCCCTCATGAACCACCACTGTTCACTAACATTCGAGTGGTTCAATACAAGTATGCTTCATTAACCTAACCATAACATTAGTTAGATTAAATAAAATTTCGCTAACATATTTTCAACAGAACAATCTTAATATGACGTTAAGAAAAAAAGCCCCCTTCATTACAGCAGCAAAACTCCTCCCTCGACTCATTTTAATTTAAAATTATTTTCATTAAACTAAGAAGAAGTGGTTCTGTTTAATTTCGTTCTGCATATCTGGGTCTCCCTTTTCCTTACGAAGAAACTTTTAATTAAAGTCTCTTTTATTAAATGCATCTCTGCTCAGCTAAGCTCATCCTTTATTTCGTCGTTTCATTCAGTAAGCAAGCCGTCTGGAAAATGTTTTTATTTTCCATTTAAAAATTGTATGCTTAACTTTCACCTAAATTACAATACTTTTGTATTTGTTCTTCGAAGATTCAAATCGTGATTTTTTAGTTCAACGCGTTCGACATTAAATTTTAGGTGAAGCAAGCGTAAAAGAGCTTCTACTGTCACCATTCCCCTTCCTCTCTGTAATTCTTTGGACTTTCAAAAGTCCCTCATTTTATTAACCGTCGAAGGTATATTGTACACTGAGAAAAAAAAATGTATGTGGCGTACATAAAAACGTAGGTCACATGTGTAAGTCCTGTAGTTTTTGGAATTAACACACAGCAAACGTATAACTGAGAAAGTATATTTTATATGTACTGTTTCGACTAAACATACCTTCCATGCGAATAAAAGAACTGTATATAGCTGGTCAGGATTTAACATATAGATAGATGTGACATATAGCTGACGTATGTAAGATACGTATTCGTGTGTAATCCACGAACGACTATTAGGTGTCAAGACATCCTATAACAGCATGATGTAACGTCTAGGAGGAAGAACGAGCAGCGCATAAGTGGTATATGGGTAAGGTATGCTCCGTACTGATTTCTGAAGTAAACATGAGGATTCTGTGTATTTGTATAATATACCGCTGTCCGGAAAACGGATTTTTCTCGGTGTACATTTACAGAGCCTTATCAATGTATTGAAAACAATCGAAGTTGGAAACATGTCAGATGTCTGGGTCGGCAACGGTCAGGCGGCGACTGGAGTGCTAGGCTATTGATGGTGGCGGTTTTAGGTTAAACTTCTTACTAAAATAAGAACGATACAAGGACAGTTTGCTGTGAACTCAGCTGACGATGATAGTGTTAAATGCACGAACTCTCTGATTTCCAAAAAGGGCAAATTGTTGGTGCTCGGTTATGTGGTGCGAGCGTCACGAATGTGACAAGAGTGTTAGGGCGTCGTGAGAGGCGCTGTATAAGGTGATGATAGCCTACAAAACTATATCGGCGAAGATGAACAGTGGTCGGCAGAAAACCCTCCGTGACAGATCTCACCAAGTATTAAACCACATTGTCACTCAGAACCTTTGTGCAATTGTGATGCAAGTCACAGGGAACACAAACAGCACCTCCTACAGTCTATGTTAACAATCACAGTTCGCTGCGAGTTACATGACATAGATACACAGGACTGGTTGACACGAGTGAAACCGCTGATAACGGATTATAACGCTTTAGCATGACGTCACTGGTGCAGCGAACATGTAAGATAGACTACCAATGATTTGAAATGTGTGATATGGTCGGATGAGTCGCCGTTCACCTTATTTGAAACCATGGGCCGTGTTTGTGTATAACGGGCATCCAATGAAGTGTAAGATCCATAGTTAGTTTGCCTAAACGTGAGACATGGCGGCAGCTCTGTTGTGCTATGAAATGAAATATTAGAGTTTTACGTCCCAGTTATGCAGCTTAGGCCAAAGGTGCATAAGCTACGGTGTTGTGCTATGAATTGCAAATTCCTGGTTTTCAGTGGGTCCTGTGTTTACTCTCACTGGTTATGATTATGTCACAATTTTAAGAGATCATGTACATCCTACGGTCCAAATGTTGCTTCCGGGCAACGACGCCATATTTCAGGATGAAAATGTGCTATTTACAGGACTGGAAATCAGGGGCATCATTTAGGGGGGGCAGGTAGGGGCAATTCCCCCTGTCCCCGAAGAGTTTGGGAATACGGTACATATACTTCAATCGATTGTCTGCTAATATACTCGTGCAAGAAGTGAAGGTTTTATTTAGGTGGTGCTCTTACCCCCCTCAAGCGAAGTCTGAAATGACGTCCCTGCTGGAAACGTTGGACTATGGTTTGAGAAATATCGGGATGAGGTTGTCCTATTAAGTCAGTCTCTTTGTCTTCGGTCTGCCTTTCTAAAGTATTAGGATAAGAGATAGCAAGATTTTTTCTGAACTGTGGATACAGAGGAAGCGCGCACCCAGACATTTTTATTGGGAGGACGTTCAATGCTACAAGATATTACACAGGCCCGTATCCAGGGGGGTCTAGGGGGTCCGTCCCCCCTAATTTTTTTCTGCCCCCTAAAATTTTCACGGTAGGCTTGCAAATGGTGATGAACTATAATATGGTTGGATCGGGCCCCCTAACTTCAGCCACCCCCCTACATTTTTGGGCTGGCTACCGGCCTGAACGTCTATGTAATATTAAACCAGTGTTATTCTTCACCCGAGCAGACGATATCATTGTTAAACTACATTTTCAGAAAGAAAATATAAAATTATATTGATTTTATGAGAAAACAAAAGAAAAAGTACAGACAAAGTATAAATTGAAATATTTATGTTACATCAATTATTCCCTGGCAAAGAAGTATTGTTTTATTAAGGAAGTGTACAAATGAATGTTTTATGATGTAGTACAAGTTACGATGCGGAGGGGGGGGGGTCCAGACCCAGTGGACCCTCCGCGTGTTTGCGTCGCTAGTACTATGCTCCAAGAGTAGATACCATCTTCTTTCTTATTCATCTATTCAAGGCGAAACCAGTAATAGCATACATCTTTCGTTTTAAATATTCATCGTTTTAGAACCGAAAGGGTAAAACAAAATGGAGACTCTTTTATGTATGTGTGGAGTTAAGATCCCCAAAATGTATTCCACATCAGTTTTCATTCTTCTATTGGAACCGGAAACGGTAGAAATTTACTATGACTTCCGGTTTCAAAATTGATTTCCATGGAACTCATACTATAAGAGATTGCGGGTAATGTTTTTTTCCGATATAGATTCAGCCTCCACCTCCAGCGTTTCCCCTTCTACTCAAAATCGTAACTGATAGAAATGAACCGCTTTCGGCTTTTCAGTCCTGATTGTCATAGAGCAGAAACGGTAATTACTATAGTACTGCCAAAATGTCTTGAGCCATGGCAAAAATGCGAACTAAAGCTCATACTCTCGACAGACCCACGCGTTGAGCCAATAAGGGTTCAGCTGTAGCTAAGCGAGAGAGCCTTAGCGAAGGGGAGTGGAATTCCTTCAGCCTCTAGCAGCGCTTGGAACGGAAGACTAGGTGTCAAGTCAATGTGGTAGATCTATAGCAAGAAGCATTTTCTTATTTGGACTGAGTATTACAAGAATATGATTCATCTCCGCCATTGTAAGTGTACTAAAACCGGAAGAGGTAAAAATCTACTGCTTCAATATTGATTTGCTATTGAGCAAAATCTAACAGAAATACCAATAAACTGATTTTCATATACGTAAATTCATAGTCTCAAGACACATTCCATCTCTGACCATATCCCATTATTAAAACTGCAACTCAGAGATATACTATTTCCGGTTTCAATCTGAAATTTACTTCAGTGATAATGACAAAAGTTTTCCCTCGACATTGTAGATATGTTTTCCTTTTGCTGACAGCAAACTAGAGAAAAAAAAGAGTGGTGGTTTCCCGTTGCCTTCCACCCCATAGTATCCTATCCGTTGACCAGACTTGGGACTAAAGTCCAAGTTGCCGTACTAATCACTATGGGAAAGGGAGGGGAGAAAGAGGCTATAACCGATGGACGATATCAAAACAGCCCCATCAGGAAGTCGCGGTCGGAAAGAGGGATTGCCGCCGTCAGAGTCGGCAAAATAGTCGGAAAGGCCTCTTTCCGACCCTCTGCCGGTCTCTTTTCAACGGCGGCGCCGGCGCATTTAATGCTCATTTTCGGCTGTTTGCCGACTGCTCGGCAAGGAAACTATTCGTCATGGTCGAAAATCGCGTGGAAAGACGCCATTGTCCGGCGGCGGCAATCTGACCGCGGCATCTGGTCGGCATGGACAAATTGTCCGACTATAAGCGGCAGGATCCTGATGGGGAGTAAAATCGCGTTTGAGGACGAAGAGGTTAGCGGAAGACCGTGCAGCATGGAATCCTCTCAGTTGTGGCAAGTGAACTGCCAATAATGATAAATTACCTATGATGATGATTCCCTCGGAGGGGACTTGCAGCGTACGAGGGAGACAGAGTGAAAAGTAGTACTGGAAATTATTGGTAATTCACATTGACCATGAGCGGAAATATGGCGTAGGGGGTAAGAAGATTTCTACTAGGACTATTTCTGAAACCATCACTGATTCCCATATTTTGTAAGTCTACCGTTCTTTATGAATGTGGAAAGAAACCCCATCCTTTCTGAATAGTGCTATTAAGAGTGTCGTGTTTTAAAAATATATGCGGGAATTCAACCACTCTGTAAACTTGGGGGGGGGGATTAAGATGCAGAAAGCATATATGGGGATTTTAAGACACATTACATTCAAATTATGCCAAATATTGTAAATTTATAAATACAATGAGTGGGCTCACATAAGCTTTGGGGGAGCCGGTCCCCCAGGGTCGGTGCCCTTGGTTGCAAGCGATTTCAAACATATATTAATGTATGCAGAATTACACGGCAAGACATTTATAAACCATTATAATCAAGAGTTCTGTGTTAATAGTTACTAACTTACTAAATCAGTAATTCTAGACACCTGTCATATGGTCAGAAAGTTCTTTGGAGAAGACGAAATTTTCTTGTAATTAGCACTTACCAGAGATTATTAAGGTGAAACCGGTTTAAACCGAAATATAGCATTAATAATAATAATGTTCCATGCGTTTATTTTACTTTTAATACACGAATTCGTTTCCTTTTTTAGTAAACGAATTAAGGGATTTTTTTTTTAAATAGAGGTATGACTTGCATTTGAGAATAAAATTTTCACTTAAGCATTATATTTTGTAGTACAAACCACATAAACCTAACCCCCAGGGATACATTAGTTTGGACGTTTATAACTGTAGACTGCATTTTTTTTACTGTATATCGCATACAATTACATGAGCTGAGAGTAATATAAATTTGGGTAACTTATCTGCAACACATATCTCTCATTTGCAGAGCCGTAGCTAGAGATTTCGCCCGGGGCTAAATTGAATTCCGTGCCCACCTACACTCACCTTATCAAACTTTTTTTTTTTTAACATATAAGAGAAACAGCTTTTTGTTGTTATGTCATGCTGAAATTTTATCTAGCTGTTTGGACAGACCATTGCAATAGCCAAAAGCGATCATTATGTATTCTTTTACAAATAACAGCTGTTTTCAAGAGACTTGTTTTGGAATTTTTGTTAAACTTGACAAAATTACCTTTGGTTGTATACAAATCCACTTGGAGAACAGTTACGGAAATTTACAACTATTTACAACGTTTTATACTATCGATAAGAAATGAAATATTAATATACATTATAAAATATGTCTTTTTAAAATGTTCGAAATGGGTGACAGCATTAATTTCAAGTAATAATTGCAAACTTTTACAATTTTATTCTGTGTGTGAATACACAAATAGCGTTTTAATTTCATTTGTTTTACTGTAAAAAAAATATATATATTTTTTGAAATGTAACGGAAATGCAAAGAAGCATTCTTTACGAATTTCTCAATATTGATCGATGGAACTGAAGAATATGTTTATATATGTTTAAAATTATATAGTAATTACCCTATTTCTTAATGAATGGAACTTCTGAATTTAAAATTACTTATTATTAATTAACGTATTAAAAGTACACTAACACACACACACACACACACACACACATGTATATAATGTGTGTGCATATGTTTTGTATGTATGTAGGTAGATAACAATATCACACAAGTAGATACGTTTATACCAAAAAAAAAAAAAAAAAATCTGGCGATACAAGTAGCTGATGGAGAAATTATCTCAATAAATTCCTTCAAATTAGAAGCATTTCGTATGCCAATGGAATTTTTAAAAAATACTACTGAACAGTTTTGGAGAAAAACGAATTTTTTAAAAATTAAATTCTAATCGCTTAAGTCCCTATTCTACAAGTGCTTCAAGTTCGAAAATGTTATGATCCCTCTTGTTTACATTCATTTTTAATATTCTAATGCAAACAGCAGGTAGCATTTGTCTCTTTACTCTCATTTTCATATCTTCATTCTCACCGTTGTGATTAATCCGATTGGGTAGAAAAGTGTGATTAACTAAGAAAACTCATCACCATTAAAACGTCGAACATGTATTTCAGACTATGACAGTTTCTGATATTCAAAACACTACTGTGCACACTATAAGTCATTACTTGGCACCTTATATATCACATCGTCATTAAGAAACCATATATAATAACTTTCTTTAAGTAATAAGTAAAAACTTGTTGTGACTCTCGTTGAAATGTTTGGGTTGCAAGCGAAGCGAGCAAGATTTTTTTTTTTTTTTACCAAACCTGCTTCTTTGCAAACCGAAAGATTATTGATTAAATAGGGCACCAATACTTTTTTTTTGGGGTGACGCGTTGTTTACTCAATTCCAACACTTCTTACTTCTTGTTCTTCGGCGCCCTCTTGCTATTAGTGCCCGGGGCAATCGCCCCGCTCGCTCCCCCACCTAGCTACGGCTCTGCTCATTTGTTGGCAAATGATACTGTCGTATTGATGTTCATTATTCTAGAAATTTCACTGCACTTCTGACAATTTACAAGACAATTTCCGACAAATATGACACTCTGCAAAAAGAAAAGTTGATGCTTGAAGCAGATCTAATGATCGGTCAAAAAGGATCGCGTCTGGAGGATAAGAAAATCATAGAAAATCAACAAGAAATTATTGAGAAAGAAGAAAAAGAAATAGAAGAACTGAAATAAGAAAAAAATTAAATGAAAATTGATAGGGATAGAGATCGATAATATAGAAGGATGGAGTTGGAAATATCCGAAACCAGGAGCGAAGCTAAAAGAGAAGTAAACAAAACAAAACAAAACAAAAAACTAAACAATTGTGGGTACTAGAATATAAATATAAACAAATGGAAAAGGAAAACACGAAATTGACAGAAAAGATAATACAATTGTAAAAAGTCTAGCTGAATAAGAAACCAACCCATTACGAGAAATATCTATCCTCAAGGAAAACTTAGCAGAAATAAGAAGTGGAAAAGAATTAAACATCGAACATGTAACAGAAGAATTGCTGGAAATATGTAAGAAATTAGACAATTTGAGAGTAGAGAAAATGGAAACATTAGAAGCCATGGCACCAATATGATCGGATGTAGATAAATCTGGAAGAAAAATAACAGAGAAAGAAAAGAAGATTGTGGAGTTTATTGCAAAAACGAAACCGGCCTTGATATTTAAGCCCAATGAAGGAGAGCCAACTAGACAAATTGTGCAAAGATTAACTGGAACAAACGATTCCGGAAAAGATCACTAAAAAATCACCAGAGTAAGCAAAATTTCATCTCCCACATTTGATGCATTTATTGCTTCTTTTTCTAAGCAATTGTGTACTAGAAGCAACAAACGCATTAAATGTGGGAGATGAAATTTTGCGTATACCTGGATTTGTTTAAGTATTTCTTTCTACTGTGTTTGTCTGTAGCTTCAATTCATGAACCTATGCAAAACATATTTGGCAATCACGCAGAAAACAACACCGAAGATTCTACACTTGTGTTAATTTAACACACAGGTTGTATGTCATTTCAACTACCGGCTTTATTAGATGGCAACTGGCATCGATCATTTGAAAGTGAATATGGAAGAACTATAAAATAAAGTAAATAGACAGTCGTCATTTTGTTATAAAATTACATGGCGAGCAGATTTTTATCTTATCCCGAACGGTTATCGTCGAATATACGCGGCTTAAAGGAGCACTCTGATTAGCCAAATTCAAAAGACCTCAACAAGTGACGTTTTCTTCATCGCCTCCGTGGCCAAGTCGGAAGAGCATGCGGCTAGTAATCGTAAGATTGGTGGTTTGTGCTCTCCCTTCGACACTGGAGTATTTTTTTTACTTGTTTAAAGTGTTTTTTTAGACTCAGTATAATGTAAACACACTACGCATATAGGCGATTTAACGTATTTTGAGGGAGTAATTTTGTGGATCATTAACGCTTACGGCACGGCTCAACATCGGTTGTGTGTTAAAGACGTAACACACCCCGTGTGTTAAACGCCAACACCTTGGGGTCTGTGATGAACTAACACCGCATAGTGGTAGTCACGCTGGAACCACTGCCTTGTGTTAAAATTGAGTTGAATTAACACAACCATTTTTTACTGTGTATGAATCACATATGATAAAGGATTTTATAGTTGTTTCCAAATGCTCGGTGTCAAGAATTTGGTCATATCAGTAAATATTGCGAAAATAAAGATAAACATATGCGAACCCAAAATCCAGCATCTTGGGCTCTCCGATTTAATATAGCAAGGGAGAAGCTAAAACCGGATAAGAACTTCGATTGTATATGGAGTGTGTGTGTTTCGTTGCTGTTTCTTTTGTGTGTGTTGGGAACGGTGTCGGGAAGTGTGTTTTGTGTAAATAGTCGGATCGGAAGCACAATCCAGCATCTGCATTGCCGCCTTCAAATGGTATGCAGGTCTCAGACTGGGCGTACAAAGTTATACACCAAATCTATTCAGTAAATAGATTTACATAAATATAAAATAGGAAGAACATTGGAAATTGATGGTTTAAGAGTAAGCGGAAGCGAAGAACGATAGTGAAAGTAAAAGTGAAATAAAAATATAAAATAATATGGAAGATAAAGTGTAAATGTTATAAGTGAAAATAATACTAACCTTAAATGTATACGTAAGTTAAGCTGCATAGTGTTAGTGTAATGTATTGTAGCAAATATTTTAGGAGAATATGGTAAATCAATAATAAATAAAAGTGGATAGGGAAAAATCTCATAATGAAAGTGTTTACTACACAGGAGATAACGAAAACAGGTGAAAAACAAGTCATACAAGGTGAAAACGTGAACAACCAGAAGAAGAGATAACATTAAAATACAAGAAAGGTTAAGTATAAAGACTACAAAAACAATGAAAGGTGAATAAACTGAACCAGGAGAGGAGATACTATTAACATACAAGGAAGCTTAAGTATAAATACTTTAAGGCAATGAATGTTGAATAAATTGAAAGATTAGAATCAGACTTAATTGTAGTCAAGCGAAAGAGAGTAGCATAATTTAATATTGATATTAATCTTTTGATTTACTCAGATAGTATATGTAGGAATTAGAAACTTGTTACTCTTTTCATATTTTATTTGTTTCTTTTTGTTGTTTCGTTGTCTGTTTTTTCCTCACCCCTTTCTTTCCCATTCCGCTGTTTTTGTCATAAGAAAATAAATGAATGATAAAAAATTAAGGAAAACGAAGGATTGCTATGATGATCGTCCTGTTTCGGTCAAAAATTTCAGGTGTCAACTCCCCTCTCTTAGCTTGCAGTGCAGTTCTGAGGCTTCCTTCCCACATATCTTGAAGTGGAGCACTGTTGGGAACTTAAACCCTCTCTTAGCTTGCGGTGGAGTTCTGAAAGATTCCTGCCCACAAGCCACCCAGCTTACAATGAAGTTTCGTGGTTTCCTCTCTCACTTAGAATGGCAGCGTAGCTCTGTGGGATTTCAATTTCTCTTTGCTTGCAAGGGAGCACTGCGAATCCTACCCCACCTCACTCAGCTTGGAGTGGAGATTTGTGAGTAGTCTTTCCCTTTGCTATCACCTTGATACCTTGAGACAATTAGACACCCTAATTATTCCTGAACATCGTACTTATTTAATGGAACTGTATTATACTGTTTTAAAACAGGAAGTTTTATAATAACATTGGTTGTGGGAGAAAATCATTCCTGTGTGTAATTACTCTACCTTCTATCAGCTTCATCAGAACTTTACAATACAGAATAATCGCAAGTTCGATTCCCATTGGGACAGTATTACAATTTGAATGCGTATAGTGGTTTAGATTCCACCTTAAATTGTAGGTGAATGTCTCATATAGCCTCAGTGCTCAAAAGGACACTGAATTTCAACAGACAAACCAACAAGCAAATACAGATTAATATCCCTTACCTTAACTTGCACCATGTAATTGGCTGGCAGTGGCTTCTTGTTCACTCTTGCCATCATCTGAAGCACTTTCTCTGCCTCCTCAAAGCGACCTCTCGCCAACAACCATCTTGGGGACTCAGGAAGCACCCTGAAATAAACACTACATTAATCTTCCCACTGAAATAATTTATGTTTCCTCCCTTACAAATTCAGTGATTTCCAAAGTATTTAAAGTAAGAAAGTGCTACAATTTGTTAACGAATAAGATTATTAGTAATAGCTGAGATACGTTTAAAAATTATGATGAAACAGCGTAAAACAAACTCTAATACTAGACTTATTCGATCATATATACTTTAATACTACTCCCGGCGTTTCTTCTAGTTCTGAAATACCAACTTGAACTCCAGATTTGGAATGGTTTTCTTGCAGCAATTTCTCCTGGATATCTTCTCGGGCCTGAAAATTTTGGCGTTTGAGGATTGATTTGAACTAGGAAGTACGATAAAGTCTCTGCTGGTACATCGAAGGAGTAGGACATGTGACTGGTGCTTTGTCAAAGAAACTCCAGGACAACGAACGAGGTAAGAATATTTGCATTACCGTAATGAACATTCAGGACTTGTTCTGTTACGTCTCCTATCTTTTGCGCGCACCTCTTCTTGTAATGGTTATAAAACGTCAATGTAGAATTTTAATCCACATCTATTGTGGAACCTCCTGGAACAAACTTTGAATAGACATAGGATTTACTCATTCCTGCTTTCTGATGAGGATTTTTTGGGATACTGAATTGAATTCACCTTTGTTTCCACATTGTACCCATACACCATTTCATTACCAGCGATCATCAAAAAGTTTGGATAGATAAATCTCTTCTGTTTTTATTCTTAACAAAGTGACACAATCTTAGTGGTAACAAGTGGCATCTGCAGTTCCTCCTTCAAAATCATGTTGATACGATCCTATACTAGTGTTTAGTTCAACAGAAACTTCACATACGATGAGACGGTTTGCATGGTTGATTTTCCGCTTCATTTCAGGAGATGGATGTCGATACTTGTGGATGGTAACCCGGATTATGCTTCGTTGTCTATGGAATATCTGTACCATTCACAACATTAGGCTCGACACAAACATTCCTTGCCATAGACTTAACACAACAAGTCGAAGGTCTTTGCGAAGCTGCTCTTCCGGTTCCTTCTTGATCGGATAACTGATTATTTCGATCAGCACAAGCACTCAATACACACTCTTTACTGCGCCCTTGTGATTACCAATAGATTGTAAGAATAGACCAGATATTGCCAAAGGATACATCATCATCACTGTCGATTCTGTTGTACACATTTGTATTGTATGTCTACAATCTTCACAATAAATGTTCTATTTATTTTTTTCTTTTTTAAGAATCCCTGCAGAAATCTCCACCACTACGTCAATCAGACATGTACAAATGTTTTCTTCTTTCACAAGAAGTCATCACATAATCGATTGAAGACTCTTGAGTAGAGGTAATGCTATTACATATTGAATTATCAGTTAATTTTCAAAATAAGAATTGATTATTAACCAGTACTTCTGTTTAACAACGACTTCAATCACTTTTGTCCAATACTGACTATTTCTATCTTTAATAGGAACCGTGGTGGCTCTGTGTTAGAATGCTCACCTTTGGTGCGTGGACCCCCTGCTTAGGTCCAAGTTTCCACCAAACGGGCTTTGTGGTGGACAAACGCCATGTGTGTCAGATTTCTAGGGGCTGTCCCGTTTCCTCCCAGTTTCGTCATTCCACCATTATTTCCCATCTTATCATCACTGCTTCCGTTAGCCCCGGGACACAATCGTACGAGGTTAAACTAAAAATATCTAGTATCCAATTCTCCGTCTGAACCCAGTACAAGTCTCCAGTGTGCCGAAAACGATATCAAAACAGTTAGAGTGTTCGCATTCATCGATTACCAAGAAATAGCTCCAGTCTTTTCAAAGTGGAAAAAAGCTCTTTCCACAGAAGCTATTGAGAATTTATATCTGACAGAGAGTGAAAATGTGAATGAAGTTTGAGGAATATTGACTCATAAGCATCCAAAATAGTCATCAGCTATGAAATTTTTTCCACATTCTGAAACTTCATGCATCAAAGCACATTTTTGAATACTGTCTTCCACCTGGTTCTTGGATTTTTAAAGGCTGCCTTCCCGTTTCGTTACGTTCACATTAACTCTGTAGGTGGGCTGTTATTTTAGGCTTTCTGAACCGATTATAGTTAAAGCAGTGGGAGACATAAAACATTTACTTACCACCAGTAGAGGAAAAAGGAGAGGAACGGAATGGACGTTGCGAGTGCCAGTTGCCTCCAGTCTCTGACAAAGTACACGACACCTGCAAGCAACACCAGTCCCAAGGAGTAGGCGATGTTTGTCAAGATAGTGCAGGTCGTCCTCCATGATGGACCCACCAACTCTATCGCTGCACAAAGAAAACAAAAAGTTATATAAATAATCGTCACCTGTAATTAGGTAGAAACACATTTACAGAGTGAATATAAAGTCGATTTACCTCTAACGGTTAGTACCTCAATAAGTCTGTTTTTACATAATTAATGAACAATATCCTCTTTTAAAAAAGAACTACTTTCGTAGATATAAAATACAGCTTCCCTACATTGTGCAGAAATACTCCATTGGTGGAATTAATATCTTAGACAATCTTCTTTCATATCCACTCACTCATATTAAACTTAAATTTACCATTTTAATTAAGAATTATTGTAAATCTGCACCATATTTATTGTTGTTATTATTTCTTTCCTTCACTATTCTTGTTCAAATTTTTTGCTGTTCATCAAAATGAAGATGTATTATTATAATCATTATTCATCAATGAATCCCAACTACGGTTACTAATCAGCTGGCTATAGTAATTCTCTACATTATAAACGGTCAAGTATTTGAGCGGCTGTTAGCAGTTGTCGTAAACAGCATGGGCGTCTCTGGTGGAGGGACGAGGGGGACGCGTCCTCCCAATATTTTGAAGTACAAAATATTCAATATTGTATTATAATTTAATTTATTTACTAACGACAGAATAACATATAAATAATAATAATTATATTTATTTGTCATATAATATTCAGGCTGTGTAACGATTATAACAGAGTTCTTGATATATCTCACGGGGTTCGTGAAGGTAAGCTGAAAGGTAAGAAATGGAATTGAAGATAATAAACAGGTTGGGCTAGGTAGTACCATTTAAATAACTTTCTTTGATGTCCCCCAAATTGTATATGCCAGAGACGCCTGTGGTAAACAGTGACACTACAAGACAAGTAACATAATGAAATCAAAAGAGTACTTTGTGAGAAAAATGTTTTGATGTCTGATATTCTAAGCTGCTCTTTTGATGGAGCTGCTAACTTGAGTGGATGCTATAAAGGAGTTAAAAGCTTTACTGGAGAAGGATAATCCTGAAATCATTTACACCGAATGCATGGCTCATACTCTTAATTTGCTTATGACAAATTCGATTGAGTAGATCCCTGAAGCTGCAAATGTATTTGGTGTGGTTGAAACCAGTGACGTGTTCTGTCTGAATACTACAAAAGAAAGGAAATTTGAAAAAAAATGATTGGTACAAGCCACGAGGGACATGACAGACTACGAAAAGCTCAACAAGTTGGTGCAACACGATGGTGGAGCAGAAACAAGGCACTGAATGCAGTAGTCGACACTAACGAATTTCGCTACGAAACATGAATCCAAGACGAGGACGACTGTCTATCATGAAGATTTCTTTCATTTTTATTGTTCCTCAATGATGATGTACAGGACAGAAGTTTTAATACGAAATCAAAATTTCAAGCTAAACTTTGCTGAATAAATGGACAGAATTTAACACTGTAATGAGGACTTCTGTGTTTTAGGACTTATTTACAGAAACGGAGCCTGTTTCAAAATACCTGCAGTCTCACGGATTGGACTATCTTACAACCTGGAGACTTGTGGACAATTTGCAGCAGCAGCTTCAAAAGAAAATAGAGGCAAAAGACATCTGTTTAATGCTTTACAAAAATATTTTGTGTGAAAATAAATCAAAAGTTTGCGCATTCTGGTGTAGAGATAGCAATGGAAAAGGACTTTCCGCCCAGAAGAATCTTAAAGAAGAAGAAAATGTCAGGAGAGCTTGCGGCAGATGAACTGAAAAAGAACTTAAATATAAGTGAAAATGATTTATTCAGAAAAAAACTAAATATAAAATAGGAGGAAATACACAAAGAGCTCCAGCAGTTCTCTGTCGTGTATTTCACTCTGTCACAAAACGTTCTGGTTTTTAATGATCCTGAAGAGAATGATGCCCCTGAATCCGTAGAAGATCCTGACGAGAATGATGCCCCTGATCCTGTACCAATTTCTGTCAATCTAGTTGTTTTAATAATTTATACATTGTATACAAACATGCGTTGTCTCTACCATGCACATAAGTGGCATGTGAAAGGTGCTTCTCAAAGTTAAAGTTAGAGAGTAAACAAATCTCAGAGCTAGTTTGTATGAAGACATTTTGGACACATTTTTACTAATGAATATGGAAAGAGATATGTTAAATTTAGTGTCTGTGAACGAAGTGATTCAGGAACTCCGCAATTCATAATCTGAACTGAAAAGAATCTTAACTTTTTAAAATTATTAATTGTTTAGTGGTACAGCAGTGTTGATTATTTTCAGTAAAACTGTCGTGTTCATTCCACAGTCAAAAGTTATTATTAATTGTTTAATGTTACAATTTTTAGTAAGCTGTTCTGTTCATTCCATAGCTACTATACAGAGTGTCTCAAAAGTCCCATGACATACGGTAACTCTCTTATTATCAGAGTTACAACAAAGTGTAGGAGGGGAAACCGTCTCGAAACATGATGATTTCAATCTTAAGTGAAAGAATTTTTCAAATCGGACAAGCCGTTTGGGCTCTACACTCTATATGCGCCCAATGTTACATGAAAATGCAACGTTACCATTTACCTGGACCCACAACATAAAAGAATGAAGTTACTGTCTATTAAAAACATTATATTTGTAGACAGTTTCTCCTCTTACATTTTGTTGTAACTCTGATGATAACAGAGTTATCCATGTCAGGGGACTTTATAGACACCCCGTGTGACAATACAATAATAATTATAAAATATTCTTTTGAAAGTTTGTTTTTGGAAATCCTGCGCTTGCTGTGACATCAAATTTCCAATGACCAATGATAAATCATAGCTTGCTAAAATTATCAAGTAACAACGAATTTACAACTGCATAACGCGAATTCTCATCGAAGATGTTCATTGTACGCAGTAGCGCAACCAGGATTGTATTTCGGGAGGGGCCAAGAATATCCATCCAGTACAGTAGTCTGCAAACGACGTGCTGCAACATTTGATATGGACAAAATTGAAAGATTGAATTCTCCTCATTACAAGCAATTTACTTATCCTTATTATTAACATGCTAAAAAACCTTAAAATGAAAATTCCAATTCACAAATTCCCTATTATTAACGGTTACAAGTTTTAAAATTTGTGCTATAATAATTATTTTGAACATCTTTATTTTTGCATAAAATGACGCACTCTTTACTAACATTTATTACTCTAGGTTTTCACTGAGTATGTATCCTTTCGTAGAGTGCTTTGAATTAATTCAGTATTCATTTATACATTGATCTATTTTGAAATTTAACCAAAATTTGTCTGCAGCGCTGCTGTATAAGATAGACCTGGTTTGTTTCGGAGAGAGCATGGGCCCCCGAACTCATAGCTGGTTACTCCACTGATTGTACGTTATTTTAGAAATTGGTGTTATAGTCTGAGGGCCCTTAATGGTAACCCCGGCCTAGGCCCTAATACACCCAGTCCGCCTATGACGGGAGTGCAAGCAAACTTTTATGGAGAACGACTTAAGCGATAGCTATTGTTCCAAAACAATCAACAAGCAAAGAAAACTAATATCATCATTCAAATTTCCTATTTGTTACTAATAACCACATATGTATTTCCTTCTTTTGCAGAAACACTTCAACTTTTTAAGAGGACACAATTCCCTTGTGCATGCCTGATCTCCACTCCTGCTTTGATCTCAAGCTTTTTACCCGTGGAACCGTATTCACCGGAACTTTTTGACGCGGGGTCTTTCTGACTTGTGCCTTTTGACGCGGGGCCCTTTTGACTTCGGCCTAGTTGACGCCTAACCGTTTAGACCCGTTCCCTTTTGTAGTGGTGCCCCTTTTGACCAGTGCCTGTTTGACGCAGTTCCTTGTTGACTCTGGCCCTTTTGTCGCAGAACCCTTTTGCCCCAAGCCCTTTTAACGCAGGGTAATTTTGTCGCGGAGACTTTTTACCTGGGTTCTTTCGACGCGGGGCTGCTTTGACTCGGGCATTTTGTAGCAGGTCCCGTTTTGACCCGGGTCCGTTTGACTCAGGGCTCTTTTGTAGTGGGGTCTCTTTTCCCTCGGACCCGTTTGAGGCAGACCCCTTGCGATTCGAGCCCTTTTGTCGTGGGAACCTTTTCACCCGGGCCCTTTTGATGAGAGGCGTTTTGATTCGGGCCTTTTTGTTGCGGAGACTTATTAAACCGGGCCCTTTGGACGCAGGTCCGTTTGACTCGGGCCATTTTGTAGCGCGGCCCTTTTTTTACCCGGGCCCGTTTGACTCTGGACCTTCTGACTCGGGTCATTTGGTCGTGGGACCCTTTTGACATGGCCCTTTTTATGAGGGGCGTTTTGATTCAGGCCATTTTGACTCCGGCTCTTTTGTAGCGTGACAGCTTTTGACTCGGCTTGTTTCAAGGAGGTCTCTTTTGAATCGGCCTCTTTTGTCGTGGGACACTTTTGACCCGGCCCTTTTGATTCGGGCCCTTTTGACTCCTGCCCTTTTGATCCGGGCCTGTTTGACGCACGTCCATTGCGACTCGAGCCCTTCTGTCGTGGGACCCTTTTGACCCGATCCTTTTGATGAAAGGCGTTTTGAATCGTGCCCTTTTTGCGGAAACCTTTTTAACCGGGCCCTTTTGACGCCGGGCCGTTTGACGCGGGCCATTTTGCAGAGATACCACTTTTTACCCGGGCCGTTTAACGCAGGGCCTTTTGACTCGGTTTTTTTTTCGTCGTGGAACCCTTTCGACCCGGACTCTTTTTATGAGGGTCGTTTTGATACGGCCCCTTTTGACTCGGGTTTTTTGTTACGGGGATCTTTTAACCCGGGCCCTTTTGATGTCGGCCGTTTGACTCGGGCCCTTTTGTAGCGGGACACCTTCTTAGCCGGGCTCGTTTGAGGCAGGTTCCTTTTTACTCGGGCCCTTTTGTCATGGGACCCTTTTGACCTGGCCCTTTTGATGAGGGTCGTTTTGATTCTGGTTGTTTGGACTCCTGCCCTTTTCTTGCGGAAACCTTTTGACTCGAGCATTTTTGTTGCGGGGCCATTTTGGTCTGGCTCTTTTGTAGCGGGCTCCCTTTTGACTCGGGCCCTTTTGTTGCGGAGACCGTTTGACCCGTAATCTTTTGAAGTGGGGCTGTTTTGACTCGGGCCGTTTTGTAGCGGGGCCCCTTTCAACCCGGGCTCGTTTAAAGCAGGGCCGTTTTGTCTCGGGCCTTTCTGTCTTTGCCCTTTTGCCTGGCCCTTCTGACATGAAACCATGTATGTAACGCAGCAACTGAAATACCTAGGGCGGGGGGCTTAGGGGAGTGTGAATAAATGGATGATCGATCGATCCAGGGCGAAGTAAAATTAATTACACCACTGTTCATATCTATTTCTTTCTATTCTCTCGACATCATATCTGGAGACGAAAGTTCTGACTAATAGGCTACAGCGGCGAAAGATGATATAGGCTATCAATGATAAATGTTATGACTTTTAACTTAATATATATAGGGAATAAGACGAAAAACTCTATGTCGGTGTTTTGCTTCCCCTCGCTGGAAAAAATCCTGTGGGCGTTAGTGATTATGATGTTGCTTAGTTACTGTATTATATTGTTCTATACACGGAATAAATACTTCTGTGTTTTGTATAATAATAAGAACCTTATCTACATTTATTACGGTCCTTGCTTTACGACAGCGATACATATTCATGTTCAGCTAATCAGTTTCCATTCTCAAATAATTACAGTGAGGCGAATGAAATAACTCACCCGCGAACATGTCGTAGTAAATTCCTGAAGAGTGAAAAGCGCTAGTAGCAGTTGTTAGCAGTTATTAACTTAACATATAAGACAATAATTTGAAAAACTGAGAAAACGAATCTTTTCAGAGATGACAGTGCGCTGATGCTTTAAATCTATGCCTTTACTCCCTATACCTACGTTATTTCCCTAGTCAAAATAAAAGTTCTTCAAAATTAATCATAGTTTCTTATGCAACCATCCCTTCCTTAGAGTACTGCGCTGTCACATACCCGTCACGGCGATGTAAAGGCACTTTTGGCGACGAGGATGCCTATCACAAGCCAACCAGTGCCGGACAAGCAATGACGAACACATGTTTACTCGTTGATTTTTGTTACAGGTCACTTAATACATGTGGTACCCATGTACCCAATTTCTGTACCTTACGCATCGAATGCAAATGGCGCGCAATAGTTGACTGATCACATTCAAAAACTTGCATCATTTCCCGCGTTGTTTGACGAAGATTCTCATGAAGCAACTCATTCAAGCGATTTTCGTCAAAATCTGAAGGTCTTCCAGAACGGGAATGATCAGACAAGTCAAACCGTCCTACTTGAAAGCGGGAAAACCATTTCTGTGCTGTTCTTTCAGCAATTGCTTCATTCCCGTACACTGCACAAATTGTTATCGCAGCTTCTGCTGCACTGGATCCGCAGTTAAACTCGAAGAGTAAAATGTGACGGAAATGATCACTTTTCTCAACTTGGCATTCCATATTAGTTTGTCTGAAATCTGTACAGTAATACGTTCACAATCAAGAAAGCCTGTGTTTCACAACACAAACTCCAAACTATGGTAAAACAATGGAATAACGATAAACAATCGCTTCACGCCGCATTATTGCCAACCAAAAGAAAACCGCACGAACTTATGCATCAACCTTATAAGTATACTAAGAGAAAAATAGATTTTCATTTTTTTAAAAAAAAACAGTGCTCACAGTTCAGTATTTGCTAGCTAATTCGCAACGTTTCGTATTCTATTGTTAAAAACAAATGCAACACATGAATGGCTCTCAAACCGGAGGCTCCATATAAGAGGCGTGTAAGACCATCCGAAAACAAAAATCAAACTAAACATTTAGATTTTGATTTTTCCATTTCCAAAGGAAAGAAAAAGGAAACAAGTTAAAGTACAAGTGTGATAATGATTACAATAAAATCTCGAATACATTTGACCCGGCGGGAGCTCATGTGGTTCGGATTCCACGTTAATCAATAGGTCCACGTCTCATATAGCCTCGCTGCTGAAAGGGACGCTAAACTAAAATCAACTCAACTCGAATACATTTGAGAATAAGAACTTAAGCTTACCTGGTGTCGTGATGAGTGTAGTTGTTCTCAGGCAGGGCAGGGCCGTGGGGGGCGACGACCCCGGGCGCCGAAGAAAGGGGCCGAAAAATTTGGGAGAAAAAAGGAAAAAGATAGGAAAAATGGCTTCGAATATATGTATCGGGGCGCCGTCGTATACTCTCGCCCCGGGCGCTGCCCTGTTCACAGGCAATCAGCCAGATGAATTCTTATGTCGACCAACGTTTCGAGAACCGACAATATTGTTCTCGCCTTTAGGGTAAAATATGAGACCAAAAACAGAAGCCTTTATTATATAGGTGCTGACAGGAAGAGAGCAGAGTTTGATCGATCAATGACGAAGTCCAATCAATCAGTGTATGGCCTCAATTATGATTGGACGGACTGAAATTCGACGAAAAAAACATTCGGATTACATCAAACGACAGTAAGCAGAAAAATCAGATTGGCAGAACATATCGTAAATGAGGAACACAAAGTCTCTTTCTGCGTAACAAAATTTTAATAGCAATGTATTTAGGCTACTGGGAAAGAAAAGTGAAGGAAGTAACATATAGCTATAGAATATAATAAAGGCTTCTGTTTTTGGCCTCCCAGACTTCACCCTGAAGACGAGAACAACGTTACACATACTGTATAAGCAGTGCAATTGTGTTTACACGCTTTCATGTGTTTCCGGTAAGTTTCGGAAGTCTTCGGTTCCGACACGACCCGAACTCGTTCGTGTTATCTCGTAGAGTTGAACAAAAAGCGCCATTTGCATCTATGAAGTTCAGAACTATTAATGTGGTTGTGTTCAACAAAACGTGGATTTCTGGAAGAGGGTGTATCACGTAGAAGAAGTGTATGTGAAAATACAAATCAAGACTGCAACTGATTAAAATAAGTCACGTGCGAGTGAACTTCTCAAGAAGATAGAAGATCGCTACATTGGAACAGTTCATTTTAAAGAAGACAATACTGCTAATGGTCGCGGAGATATTTATGCAGATAAAATTCACAAATAGAATACTTGCAGTATGAAGAAGGTAAGATCATTACTAGAACATTATGTTGGTACCATAGGCGTGTTCTTTAATATCACAGATACTCTACTAATTCAAGATAGAAAGCAATATAACAGTCGTGAATGAACATGTGACTTAAGTCTTACGTACTTAAATTTGACAGGTTAAGGTGGCTTTTCCTTCCCCTTTCTTCAAATATTTCGCTCTTTCACTACCTGATGCTCATTTTTCATCTTGAAATGACTACTAGCGCCTCTACTGGGAAAAAGCTGAAATATTGTAGCGCTCAGTTCGAATGTATCCAGAAAATACCCTGTCAATGATATTCACACTTGAAGTGAGCGGGGGAGAGGAATACAAGTTTTTTTTGTGTACCCGCTGTCAGTCAGAGTCAATTTTTACAAGTCGTGTTCAGCTGTAGGGCAAAGCCTCGTCCATTGACGGGTAACATAAATCTTTTCTTTCTGCGTTTAGGAATAGAGTTTTTGAAGGAAAAGCGGGAATTAGGTAGCAGAAAAACGCCATTCGCAGCAAACTTCGTTTGTGAGATTCTCCACAAATCGCGTTGACAAGTTTTTTTTATCGCATAACCTTTTTTTGTATTACTATCAGAATATGAGGTAAATAACATAAATGCTTCTTTGTATATAATCAAAACAAACAAACAATACTATAGATATACCACATTGACTTGATCCTTAGTCTTCCGTTGCAACCGCTGCTATCGGCTGAAGGAATTCCACTTGCTTTCTCTCGCTTAGCAACAGCTGAACTATTATTGGCTCAACGCGTGGGTGTGAGCTTTAGTTCGCATTTTTGCCACGGCTTAAGACATTTTGGTAGCACAATAATACTTTCTTACAATTATTAGTATTATATGATTTTTTTTTTTGTGAAGTGTATGGTGCATGAGAAATGGACAGAATGAATTTTTGGCTTATTTTATTATTGATTGTTTTAATATTATTAGTTATATGTGTTAACATTGGTGACGGTGGCACCATCGCCTGTGTTAGACAGAAACTATTTGGGCATTAAAAATACCCTTAACTCGTAAATACAGTGACGTATTTGCAACACTCAAAACGTTGGACGACGTAGAATTCACCTGGCTGATTGCCGGAGAATAACTGTATATATATATATATATATATATATATATATATATATATATATATATATATATATATATATATATATATATATATATATATATATATATATACTGTATATGTGGGAATAATTTGGATGAAAACTGAAAATGACTCAACTGCCTTGTAATTTATATAGCCTATAATCTGAACACTTGTCACACGTACATTGAGCCCTGAAGCACACAAACACTTGGCGCATATGAAAATGTGCTCGATTCTCATAGCGCTAAGCAACGTATGGAAAACCACTTTGTCTTAAAATATTTCCCTTAAAATTTTTCACAAAAGCAGACATTGTGGGTAACTGAATTACTCTGCTTGGTAGAGGAACGCTTAAGCAGATTCAGGAACCTTTTTTACTGTCCTTTATGGAACGCGAGTTCACTGGACTAAAGTTTTAGAACGTACGAAATGAAGGGTTTGCAGAGTATTTTCATGAAGTAGTTCCCTGGAAAACATGACTGGGATATTGACCCTCTGCGGAACTACGAGATTTGTGGGGAAGCAGCGAACGGTTGGACGCGCAAACTTCAGTGTTTATATTCTCGCCTACGCTTAAATACTTCGCGAACTCCCTTTCGCCAATTTCAACTTCCTTTCTCTCTCTCTCTCTCTCTCTCTCTGTGCGTGCGTGTGTGTGTGTGTGCTTCAACAGAACAAAAACGAATCCCTTGAGTCTATGTAGATTTGACCGATATATCCAAGATATTTAGTAGACTTAAGCATATATTGTATAACGATGATGTGCATTTAATTCACAATAAAAATAATACTAGTCGACTTCAACAAAAACACTAAAAAAATAGAATAATAGCAATAGCAAGCAGAAAAGAATAACCAGGCTTGCCAACCATACGATAATTTACCGTTATATACGACAATTTAAACCTTAATGCTATATACCAGTGTTTTTCCAAAAGGTGGTCCGCGGAAGATCACCAAGGAGTCCGCGACTTATTGTTGGAAAAATTAGGTTTTATCTTAAGCTAGCCTTCAGTAAACATTATTATATTGATAAAAATAATCAAATCGATAATCATTCTTAGAATTACCTATATTCATTCTTAGGCTCATGACTGTTCTCTTTTGTGACTGGCCGGCACCTTACAAAACACCAGACTAAATTAATAGAAATAAAAAGGCATGAAGGGGTTCTAAAAGAAAAAATTTGGGGAACCACTGCTATATAAGATAATGCCGTTGCAATAATAGGTGAATATACAATACGATAATTTTAGAGTGCATACTTTTTGAAGTTCTTGAATATGCAAATAAATTGCAGATCTACACTAAATAATCACAAAACACATACACAGGTTTTTAACAGTCATTCCCGCTAAAATAAATCAATAACGATTTGAGAATTGTCAAATTGTAATCCTGCATCCATTCTTTAAATTCAATTATCTTTAAAGAAATGTTGAATGAAAACATTGTTGTTGTTCAAAGCAGTGCTAATAAGGATTAAAAAATGGTGAGGACACCTTAACAGCACAAGATGTGCTAGGCATGTGCCATTTAGGTGTCCCAGCTACTTTTTAGGTGCCCGACAATTGGCACATATGATATTCATGTAGTAAGTATATCCTTCAACTACCTACAGTCTTAGGTACTTGCTACACCTAATTGATATTTGCAACTATGTATCACAAATATAGCATTTATATACCTGGCTCAGTTTCGCACTTTAACAGTCATTTTTTTTATGTCGTCACTTGGAACATATATCTGTCATGTTCTAGGTACGTCTTTTAATTACACACTGTTTCAGATACCCTAATAGCACAAGAGGTGCTACGCATGCGCCATTTTGATTTTCTAAATTCATCTCCCACATTTGATGCATTTGTTACTTCTTTTTCTAAGTGATTGTGTACTAGAAGCAATAAACTCATCAACTTTATTAGATGGCAACTATCGCCGATCATTTGAAAGTGAATATAGAAGAACCATGAAATAAAGTAAATATACGCTAATCATTTTGTTATAAAATTACAAGGCGGTCAGATTTTATCTGATCCCAAACGGTTATAATCGAATATATGCCGTTAAAGGAGCACTCTGATTAGCCGAATGCAAAAGATCTCACTAATTTATCCCTCTACAAGCAACGTTCGCTTCATCGCTTCTGTGGCCAAGGTGGAAGAGTACGCAGCTAATAGTCCAAAGGTTGGTTGTTTGCGCCCACCCTAGGGTAGCTCTACATTTTTTTTACTTGTTTAAAGTGTTGTTTAGATCACCTTAATGTAAACACATTACGAATATAGGCGATTTAACATATTTTGGGGGAGTAATTTTGTGGCTCATTAACGCTTACAGCATGGGGAACATACCTAGAACATACTAGGCACGTTCCCTAGCTATATGTCAAACATTTGTCTAGGGGTGGACATAGACTGTGACTATCACTTGCCATCCATGTGATGTCTTTCTCTGAAGTATATAAGGCACACCCTGGACACATTCCCATGTACCTGAGGGAACATGATAGGTATATGTTTGCTATGTAATTGTGCTGTTAGGGCAATGACGCCGATTTGAACTTCGAAGAGGAACGTGGTGGCTCAGTGGTAGAGCGTTCACCTCTGGTGCATGGGGCCGCTGGTTCGATCCCAGCTCGCGCCATGTAAACTTTGTGGTGAACAAACACCGTGTGCGTGAGTTTTCCTCGAGGTTTCCCGTTTCCTCGCACTTTCTTCATTTCACCATTTCATTTATTTCTCATCATTACCGTCTCCTTTAGACTAGCTGGCATAACCGTGGGAGGTAAAACTCTATGATTTCATTTCATTTTCAAAGAGAAATAGAATCTGATTGAGACATTGGCTAAGAAGGAACCGGCAGGCAGACTATCAAAAGGGTTAGGCATACAAAATACCTCGGAGTGATTCTAGATGAATCACTCAATATGCAGAAGCATATTGAGTATTCCTGCAACCGAGCGAGTAACTTAGCACAGAGGATCCTCTCTCTAGGAGAAAGGGAGTTCCAACTCCAACCCGGCCACGTCAAAGTGTACAATGACAGCTTGTGGACCTCGGTGTTGGCATATTGTGCTAGCACTTAAGCACATCGGCTTGTGGTGCGCGATGACAATATCCGAAAGGTGAGCAGAGTGCAACGCTCGATCCTTATGCGGTTGAGTGGAGCATACAGGACGACCCCTGGAAACGCACTCTGTGCAATTCTGGGAATAGTCCCTGTGCATCTGAGGATACTCGAAAGAGCTGCTAACTACTGGATTAGTAAGGAACTTCCTGAAAAGACAGTGGATATACTCGGTCGTCTCTGCCTCACAAAAGCAGAGACAAGGGCTTGGGTATTGAGCGGCTGGCAGGAGGATTGGGACGCTTCCGAAAAGGGAAGAAGAACCTACGACGTGCTCCCAGATGTGGCTGAGAGGCTGCAAATAGGGTACGTACGCCCAGGGAAAGGCCTTGTACACTTTGTAACAGGACATGGTCCGTACAATGCCAAGCTTCATATATTGGGCTTGGCTAGAGCGCCACAGTGTGATTGTGAGAATTCCTTTGGTACCCCAGAACATACTGTCATTGAGTGCGCGCTTGTTCAGCAGGTCCAACCGGCTGAGCGAGCAAGGTTGCTGCATATATCGCTGAGGGACGCCCTGCGTTCTGAAGCGTTATGCGGCGACCTGGGAAGGCTCACCACCGCAGTGTCTAAATTTTATAAGGAAATATACTGCAAGCTTCTGCGACAGAGGCGTGGAGTTCTCCCACAGGAACACAATGGAATTTACGAACGTCTGCAGCAGGAGGGAACCCTTGTAAATAGTGTAAATATCGTGTACCAAACGAACTCCAACTCGGAGGGATCCGGATGACGAGCTCCTACGCACAGCAGGCAATCGACAAGCAATGCATGCATTCCGCTGAGGAAAGGACTCCCCGAGTGTTCTTCCTCTCCCAACCCTGCCAGGGGATGGATTCCTATGGGTCTCCCGCTGATTCCCAAATAGGAACCTAACGCGTCCTATTGGGTCTGGTAGCGTACGTGGTACCTCAACACGGCAAAAAGTGAGGTAGTCCTCAGGACGGCCCTACCGGGGGAGAGCAGTGGCTACGGCCCTTCTCCCAAACGGCGACCTACACGTGCTGTTGAGTCTGGGAAGAGATACTGAGTATCTCAGCGTGTACGTGGTACCTCAACACGTAAAAGAGAGGTAGTCCCGTATTGCTTGGACGATCCTACCGGGAGGGGAGAATCGGATTTCTGCCTGCCAGGAGGACCAAACGGAAACGGGAAACGTCCAATCCCAGATAACTGGGCAACGGTACTAATTCCGCGGAAGGGAGGTAACCCTGCAGGAAATGGGCCGGTTTCAAACTCAAATGGTGACTTAACACGTACCATTGGATCCGGGATGAGATGCATAGCATCTCGATGTGTGTGTGGTACCTCTACAAACGGCGGTTGCCAGTTGAACGATAGAGGTAGGCAGGGCCGGTACACAAGCCCCATCGGGCATTGCCTGGGGTTCTCGGATTGGGTTGGACTCTGCCGGGTTGTGGTCATACCGTGGGATTCGGTAGCATATGGGAATTAATCCCAGGAACCTGGGTAACGGTGAACATGTGCGGGAGGTGAGTTCGCCTTATAACGCTCGGGCACCATGCCTGCAGAGTATGGTAGGGCCTGACTCGCTAGCAGGACCGCCTTCACCAGTAGGTCAACTGGTAGGCACTCAGGACTTCGGTCTGGCCGCGCAGTGGGCGTATCCCACTCCCTCAGAGAATGGGGGTTACACACTTAGGCGTCAAAATTAAGGGACAAATCTTGGCGGTGCACTTGTGCACGAGGACATAAGTCCAAGCAGGAGCAACCACGGGCGGGGTGCGTTACATTCTCGCGGAACCCGTCCATCAAATATACCGAACGGTCGCGGGTATGTTCTCCATGCATGCAATTAAGTGTGGATTAGTAGACCACTAGCATCAACGTGTGTCAAGAGGGATGTGCTAGGGCAGTGATGGTGAAACCGTCGATTGCGAGCTGCTAGGAGCTCGCGGAGACATTTTCAGTAGATCGCGTTAACGTTCCGGTTGGCTAACCTTGATTCCTCGATAAACAAAGTAATTTAAAAAAGTTGGTTGTTATTCTTGTTGGTAGCCCACAGTAGGATATAAAAACGGAACGGTAGCCCAGAAGGTTCATAAGTTTGGTGACCACTGTCCCAGAAGATACGGTAGCATAAAGAGAAGGAGGGGCCCAAAAGAGGCTACAACTGTTGGGCGATATCAAAAGAATAAAATCGTACGTGGAGAGCATGGAAGCTTCTCAGTTACAGCAAGTAGCTTGCCAATAATGGCAGAAAACCTATGATGATGACGGTTATTAATTTCTTATGCTCTAAATATTCTTATTTTAAGCATAACAATTTCCTGGCCCTTGTAGTTGTTCCAATCATATGTCTGCGTTACAAAATACACTAATCTCATTCTCTGGCAATTCAACCTGGTTAGCAATAGCTATGGCAGTATGCATAATTAGTTCAGGCACTGAAATCATCTTTTTTTTTTCGAGCAACTTCACTGGCTATACCATAAATTATTTGATCTCTCATTGCGTCCGAAGGCTTCGAATTTACAACGATTAGCTTATCTCTTGGGCTGTATTAACATAATCTTGACATGTTTGACCACGTTTCGGTTTCATATGATGAAATTTATGTCTATCGTCAATGAAGTTTGACGCTTGCTGGTAATGGTTTACCAGAAGATCTTTTATAGTTAAACTCAGTCCTGGAGCTTTTCGTGAAGCTGCCAATTTCTTTAGTATTTTATAAACAGAATTGCCAATGAGAGAGAAGAAAATACATGGTTTCTTATGAAGTAGCACATCCTTTGCGAGATAAAACTGCTCATAGCATTGTATATAGGTTTCTACATCTGGTTCATCTGTATTCAATGGTTCAAAGTAAGTGGGTGATTCAGAAAGTAACACATCCAAGCCCACTACGTGGTCAATAGTACTACAAACATTCCGAACTGTTTATCATTAGTGCACTCATTTTTAAACTATAGAATGTCACTTGTTTCACCTTCCTATCTCTTCTCGTTCCTGGGTAATGGATCAATCCATGGAATCCGGTGCTGAAGTCCGGTAGAAACAGCGGGCTGTCATTCAAATTTCTGACCGCGGAGGGTTTGCGCCCAGGAACATTCATCGCTGACGACAAGTCGTGGATACACCATTACGACCAGGAAACGAAGCGTCAGTCATTTGAGTACCACCACACGTACTCTCCTCCGCCACAACATTCACAGTTATCCCTTCTGCTGGCAAAGTATTGTTGACATTCTGCCTCATCCTGCCTATAGTCCGGATCTTGTGCCATGCTACTTTTGGCTCTTCCTCAAATGTAAGGATCACCTTAAGGGCCAACGCTATAGTTGTGGCGCGGAAGCAGCAGTTCTGTAATGGTGTAGCCAGCAGCCACCACAGTTCTTCGCTAACGGCATGAAAAACCTTGTTTCCCGTTGGCGCAAGTGTGTTGCCCGTAATGGGAACCATGTTGAAAAATGATGACAGCAAGTTTTCCGCTGATACCTGTATCGGTGCTGTCAAACACAAATAAAGGCATTACCTTGGAGGCATTACTTTCTGAATCGCCCTCGTATAATACTGACGTATTTTCCGTCTTCGCCTACTTCGTGGATTGTTGCTACAAAACTCGTCTCCAATTTGTTAAGATAACCTACTCGATCATGCAACTGCTGTTGTTCGTCTATTTCTTATTATTCTTTTACCCAAGAAGCTACTTGTATGTACACTTATGTCCAAAATTATTGTCGCATGTCTATAAATATGTTGTTGTATGAATATAATTTGATAACGAATTCGCTCGGCATTTCTTACAATGTTAGTATGTTTATAATCGGCAAAAACATGTATGTGCCAAATTTCATGTCAAAAGAGCAGTAAATAAGAACAATACAAAGAAAATAAAACTTACTTGTTGATTTAGCAACATTTTGTTTTACTCATTCTAATTTTCGTATTTATAATTCTTTTCCTATCAAATTTACCACAAATATACATTTCCCGATTATACACACAGTATCAGTATTAAAAGTACCCTGCAAAATCATTATCAAATAATATTATTACGAGAAGACAGTTATGCGACAGTCATTTTGGACATGAGTGTACACTAAAGCCCTCCTAAAGTGAATCTGTACAGAGGAATTAAATCCACACTCCAAAATAATTGTTTAAGATACATAAAGTCGATTTATTGAAAAAGAAATACATATGCAATGAATTTATGTATGGATCCGTACAATAAATCTGTACCGAAGCTAAAACGAATCACTACATCGCATGAGGAGTCATCTTAATGGCCAGCATGGTGCAAAACAATCTCGTATTTTCCACATGTGCTTATTATTTCCTAACTGAGGTATAATCCCCTTCTTATAGGGTTTTCTTCCTCTTATTTGATCCATATGTTCTCAAATGTCTTCTACAGATAACAGTTCAACTCAATCCACATTCACTACACAGGGGCCGCGGTGGCTCAGTGGTAGAGCGTTCACCTCTGGTGCTTGGGGTCCCGGGTTCGATTCCAGCCCCCGCCAAGTGAACCTTGTGGTGGACAAACACCGTGTGCGTGGGTTTTCTCGGGGTTCTCCCGTTTCCTCCCACTTTCTTCATTCCACCATTTCATTCATCACTCATCATCACCGTCTCCTTTAGCGTAACCGGCATAACCGTAGGACGTAAAACTTAAAGATTTCATTTCATTTTCACATTCACTACAAATAATTGTATCCATGACTAACAAAATACAAAGGTAGAATTTTTCAAATGTTTTTAAATTCTCAAAATGAATGGAGTCAACAACTTGTCCTTGTTTACCAATTCAAGAATATTGCGTCAACTACTTGTCCTTTCTCAATAAGCTACATAAAGTGCACAAATAAACTATTTTTCCTTCATAATGATTTGGATGTAAACGTGGGAAAGTAAACATAATGTCTCGAAAATGTACACCGAAATTCTCTTCTATCGACCCGGAAACAATATATATCAGTGTTATTCTTGCCAGAAGCAGACAAAAATCCTCTCTGCACCATTGTGTACAATGCGCATAATCAGCAGAGAGCTGTGAGATTCCATCCTCTTCTACTTCTGCCCGCTGCCGTTTTTTCTGCCGAGATAGAAAACAAAGATTTTTGGGCGCGGTGAGACTGTGAATACGTTGTACGTAAGTCGAGGTGTTTAAAGGTCTGTCCTGTGACAGTAGGCGGGTGCCAAGTCAGAACACGTGAAAAAAAAGGGTAACATTAGGTATCGTGACTTACGCTATGATGCCGAATCACTTATGGACATCAATTAGGGTTCCAGACTTCACATTAAAACAACTATTCTGTGTTCGGTGATTCTTCATTCCTATACAGCAATGCCAATAATTGTTCGCTTTAAAAAATAATGTTTACATTAATTGGATAGGCACATGACTTTGTGAATATATTGCAGAGCCGCCCCTGCTAACATAAATTAAACATTGCAGATTACCCGAAAAACAAAGTATGTTTTGAAACCTTTAAACAGAATAATGGGCTTTTATTGTTGCAATAATGAAATAATTGAATTATAGATTACATTGCAAGTGGATAAACGAGAATCGAATATAGCGGGTAGTTCTTGTGAAGATATTATGTCTCTCTTTCACTTTGTATGGGAACAATTATATTAGAGAAGATTTCCATTGGTAGAGAGGTTATATTTGCTGCCTCGTGGGACTGTATTTCGAGCACTGGTGTCGCTTTGTATCATTTTATTTTACGAGTTGAAATGTGAATCGAAACGAAGAGGATTATGGGATGAACAAAAGCCAACGCATTTAAAGTACTCCAACTAATTTAAAACGCCAGAGTCCCAAATAATTGGACATGGCTGTCAATTCCCTCCCCCTCCTCCCTTGCTATGAATTAGTCTGCAGCATTCACTCAATTCAATTCGAACGATGAGGGCCGTTCCACGTGAATGGAGGCCACCAGTTAAATCATTGATGTTATTAAGCTGTCGGAGGGAAAAGAGAGAGAGTGAATTGGGAATTGGGGCTTCCTGCAATGGATACATACGTAAACAAACACACACACACACAGAGAGAGAGAGTGGTGTGCGTGCCAGTGGCGGTACGATCGATACGCACAAGGCAGCCGCTCGTTGTTTTTCGCACTTAATAATTGTTTCCAAAGTTCTTTCTCATTCTTCCTTGTTACGTCATCTGACGGAGAATGTAACAACCAGTGACGCTTGAACAATGAGTTCATACAGCGTCTCGGGCAAGAAGGAAGGAAGCAGATAGATAGTCTTTTCCTCCAGATCTTCTCTCTCTGTTTCCTACGGTCTCAAGGTTCAGTTTCTTAAAACTTACAAACATATAATAAGCGTAAATACTATATATACAGGGTGTTTCAAAAGTACCATGACAGGGTAACTCTGTTATTATCAGAGTTACAACAAAATGTAAGAGGGAAAACCGTTTCCAAATATGATGTTTCCAATCTAAAGTGAAGGATTTTTTTTTTTTTTTAATCGGACGAGCCGTTTGGGCTGTACACTCTTTATGCGCCCAATGTTAAATGAAAATACAACGTTGCCATTTACCTGAATCCACAACATAAAGTGAATGGGGCTGGTCATCGACATGTTAGCGTAAAAGACAGTAATTTCATTCACTTATGTTGTGGGTCCAGGTAAATGGCAACGTTGCATTCTCATTTAACATTAGGCACACAAAGAAAGTACAGCCCAAACGGCTCGTCCGATTTTTTTAAAAAAAAATCCTTCACTTTAGATTAAAAACATCATATTTGGATACGGTTTCCCCTCTTACATTTTGTTGTAACTCTGATAATAGCAGAGTTACCCTATGTTAGAGGACTTTTAAGACACTCTAAATATATGCTCCAAAACAACACAGACGACATTTGGGAGGTGATTCCTGACACGAAGATAAGACAAAAAGTATAGATCAATCTGGGTGCACAAATACTTTCTTGCGGAGTTATAGGCTGCCGAAAACATGGAAAAATAAACTGTAGAGGTTCATAGTTCCAAAAGTATGGGACCTACCGTAGTCGGGTCAAGACTTCACGTAGGTATTAATATGTGTCCTATCCAGAAATCCATGTTTCAGAAACCTAAGATATTCATGCAACATTCTTTAGAGAGGGAGTTTGGCTACGGGCGTATAATTTGAAATACTCACTCTATACTCTATAAAAATTCTTGCGGATGTGCTACAGGATTCTGAAACATCAATATTTTAATAGGGCACATACTACTTCCTAAGTGAAATCTTGACCCGATCACGGTACGTCCCATAGTATTAGAGCTATGGACTTTTAAAGTTAATTTTTTCATGTTTTCGGCAGCCTATAACTCCGAAAGGAAGCATTTGTACCTCCAGCCTGGTCTATACTTTTTGTCTTATCTTGGTGTCAGGAATCACACACCCCCAAACGTTGTCGGTATTGTTTTGAAACACCCTGTATATATATGCAGAGCGTATAATGTGCAGAGAAAACTTTGAATATTAATTGTTTACTCTTATTAGCGTTTAACGAGAAAAAAAGTTACCCATAGAAGAGGCACATACCAACTGAAGACCTGAATTGAAAAACGCCCTAAGTTCACCGGAGTAATTTTTTTTTTTCAGGAAGCACAAGAAACATAATAATGAATAATCTAGTTTTGAAGTGTGTTTTA